>NC_135784.1:66742048-67045136 GCF_051106095.1 Pogona vitticeps | reverse complement strand
GACCTGATAATGGACTGGATGAGGCTTAATAAATGGAAACTCAATCCTGACAAGATGGAAGTGCTGTTAGTGGGTGCTTCACCGGACAGGCTGGAGGGCCATTTCCCTGCCCTGAATGGGGTTACACTCCCCCTAAGGGACAGGGTCCGCAGCTTGGGGTTGCTCCTGGACCCCAGTCTAACACTGGAAGCCCAGGTGGACTCGGTGGCCAGGGGCACCTTCCTTCAGCTGCGGAAATTATACCAGCTACGGCCCTACCTGGACGAGCGGAATCTCATGACAGTCACACATGCACTGGTAACATCCGCCATAGATAACTGCAATGCGCTTTACGTGGGGCTGCCTTTGAAGAAGGTCCGGCGACTGCAACTGGTCCAGAATCGAGCTGCGTGGCTGGTGAGTGGTGCAGCCGCCAGGAAACATATAAAGCCAATTCTGTATAAGTTACATTGGCTACCAGTTGCTGCCCAGGCCCAATTCAAAGTGCTTGTTTTGACATATAAAGCCCTAAACGGCTTGGGCCCTGGATACCTGAAGGACTGCCTCCTTCCATATGAACCTAGCCGGCAGTTAAGATCTAGCCAGGGGCCCCTTTTGAAAGAGCTTAAGGAGTTACCCTTAAGGAGGTAAGAGGGACGGCTTGTAGACAAAAGACCTTTTCGGCAGCTGCTCCCAGACTATGGAATGCCCTCCCGACTGAGATTCGTCTGGCACCGACACTGATGACATTTTGGCGCCAGGTCAAAACCTTCCTGTTCCAGAAGGCTTTTAATTGAAATAATATTAGCTGTGGGTCCAATGGCAATTTTTATATATACATTAATTGTATTTTAATTGCTCTAAATTGTATTGTATTTTAATTGTTGTAAGCCGCCCAGAGACCTTTGGGTAGTGTGGGCGGCATATTAAATAAATAAATAAATAAATAAATAAATAAATAAATAAATAAATAAATAAATAAATAAATAAATAAATAAATCAGTAGCCCTATTCTAGTTTTAGTTCACTATGCTAAGCAACCATGCAACCATGGTGAAGCCATGGTGTTTTTTACATTATTTTACATTATCATCCAACATCCCATTGAATTTTAGCTGTGCATGCACTAAATAAAGGAGTGTATGCTATTGATTCTGATCTGTCTCACTTCTTTTCCCGTAGCCCCAAAACTGCAAAGCCGAGGTAAAGGGGTAAAGGGGGCTACTACTTTTCAGGCTTTCATTTTGTTTGAAAGCATAATCTTCCCTCAGCTAACAAGCAATTATATTCATATCCTTCTATCTTTCACTGACAGATTCATGGAATTGCATATTCACTTGCTGTGAAGTCACATCAGAGAATTTGAGTCTGCTCATTGAAAATGGCCGCAGTTAAATCAACCTGGTTCAACTGCTTCTTTTTACAGTCCTGCAGGTAGTGCTGCTCAAAGAACTGCCTTAACAGGCTTTTTCATGTCTCTATTGCCAGCTTCCAACTTGGGGCTTTACTAGTCTGTTTAAAATTTTTAAATAAAATAAAATAAACAAGAATGTTGTCCGTTTATGTGTCATGCAACAGTTTCCCCTCCTATAGCCCAAAAAGTATGGTATGTACAAACATAGCCCGGCAAATATTCTATCTCTACTTTTTGTAACATATCCTTCATCCTATATCCTCCTCAAATCTTTTTGCTCCTTTTGTTTGTAATGTGCCACAAAGTCACTTCTGACATATGAAGATTCTTACAGGGTTTTCAAGGTATGTAAGATACTTAAGGGTTGATTTCACAGTTGCCACCACCCAGGTAGTTTCCATGGTCAAATGGGGATTTGAACCCAGGTCCCCTGAATCACTTTAATCACTGCACCACACTTGCTCTCTTTTCACCCTACCTTCCTAATATCTGAAAGGTGAGGTTCATCCTACCCATGGGCACAGTAAAGCAACAGCTTCAGGTGGCAGATGTCAGAGGTGGTTGCCACAAACCACACACCCCCAGCTGTTCTATCTGTTTTACCAGTCTGTCTGCAAGGACACAGCACAGCATGACATGTTGCTTGTCTTGCACTTTCTCAGCAAGCCTGCTTGCCCTCTGTTATGGTGGAAGTCCTAGAAGTTGCTATAGTTATACCTCCACTGTGTGTTTAGTCGTTTAGTCGTGTCCGACTCTTCGTGACCCCATGGACCAGAGCACGCCAGGCCCTCCTGTCTTCTACTGCCTCCCGGAGTTGTGTCAGGTTCATGTTGGTTGCTTCGCAGACACTGTCCAGCCATCTCATCCTCGGTCGTCCCCTTCTCCTCTTGCCATCACACCTTCCTAACATCAAGGTTTTTTCCAAGGACTCTTTTCTTCTCATGAGATGGCCAAAGTACTGGAGCCTCAGCTTCAGGATCTGTCCTTCAAGTGAGCATTCAGGGTTGATTTCCTTTAGAACTGATAGGTTTGTTCTCCTTGCAGTCCAGGGGATTCTCAAGAGCCTCCTCCAGCACCACAATTCAAAGGCATCAATTCTTTGGCGGTCTGCTTTCTTTATGGTCCAGCTCTCACTTCCATACATCATGACAGGAAAAACCATAGCTTTGACTATTCGGACTTTTGTTGGCAAGGTGATGTCTCTGCTTTTCAAGATGCTGTCAAGATTTGTCATCGCTTTCCTCCCAAGAAGAAGGCGCCTTTTAATTTCAGGGCTGCTGTCTCCATCTGCAGTGATCATGGAGCCCAGGAAGATAAAATTTGACACTGCCTCCATATCTTCCCCTTCTATTTCCCAGGAGGTGATGGGACCAGTGGCCATGATCTTAGTTTTTTTGATGTTGAGTTTCAGACCGTTTTTTGCACTCTCCTCTTTCACTCTCATTACAAGGTTCTTTAATTCCTCCTCACTTTCTGCCATCAGAGTGGTATCATCTGCATATCGGAGGTTGTTGATATTTCTTCCGGCAATCTTAATTCCGGCTTGGGTTTCTTCCAGTCCAGCCTTCCGCATGATGTATTCTGCATATAAGTTAAACAAGCTGGGGGACAATATACAGCCTTGCCGTACTCCTTTCCCAATTTTGAACCACTCAGTTGTTCCATGACCAGTTCTAACTGTTGCTTCCTGTCCCACATATAGGTTTCTCAGGAGACAGATAAAGTGGTCAGGCACTCCCATTTCTTTAAGAACTTGCCATAGTTTGCTGTGGTCCACACAGTCAAAGGCTTTCGCATAGTCAATGAAGCAGAAGTAGATATTTTTCTGGAACTCTCTGGCTTTCTCCATAATCCAGCGCAAGTTAGCAATTTGGTCTCGAGTTCCTCTGCCTCTTCGGAATCCAGCTTGTACTTCTGGGAGTTCTCGGTCCACATACTGCTGAAGCCTACCTTGTAGGATTTTGAGCATAACCTTGCTAGCGTGCGAAATGAGTGCAATTGTACGGTAGTTGGAGCATTCTTTGGCACTGCCTTTCTTTGGGATTGGGATGTAGACTGATCTTTTCCAATCCTCTGGCCACTGTTGAGTTTTCCAAACTTGCTGGCATATTGAATGTAGCACCTTAACAGCATCATCTTTCAAGATTTTAAATAGTTCAACTGGAATGCCATCACCTCCACTGGCCTTGTTGTTAGCCAGGCTTTCTAAGGCCCACTTGACTTCGCTCTCCAGGATGTCTGGCTCAAGGTCAGCAACTACATTGTCTGGGTTGTCCGGGATATCCAAATCTTTCTGATATAATTCCTCTGTATATTCTTGCCACCTCTTCTTGACATCTTCTGCTTCTGTTAGGTCCCTTCCATTCTTGTCTTTTATCATGTTCATCTTTGCGCAAAATGTTCCTCTAATATCTCCAATTTTCCTGAACAGATCTCTGGTCTTTCCTTTTCTGTTATCTTCCTCTATTTCTTTGCATTGTTCATTTAAGAAGGCCCTCTTGTCTCTCCTTGCTATTCTTTGGAAGTCTGCATTCAAGTTTCTGTAACTTTCCCTATCTCCCTTGCATTTTGCTTCCCTTCTCCTCTCTGCTATTTCTAAAGCCTCGTTGGACAGCCACTTTGCTTTCTTGCATTTCCTTTTCTTTGGGATGGTTTTCGTTGCTGCCTCCTGGACAATGTTACGAGCCTCTATCCAAAGTTCTTCAGGCACTCTGTCCACCAAATCTAGTTCCTTAAATCTGTTCTTTACTTCCACTGTGTATTCATAAGGGATTTGGTTTAGATTATACCTGAGTGGCCCAGTGGTTTTTCCTAATCTCTTCAGTCTAAGCTTGAATTTTGCTATGAGAAGCTGATGATCAGAACCGCAGTCAGCTCCAGGTCTTGTTTTTGCTGACTGTATAGAGCTTCTCCATCTTTGGCTGCAGAGAATATAATCAATCTGATTTCGATATTGCCCATCTGGTGATTTCCATGTATAGAGTCGCCTCTTGTGTTGTTGGAAAAGAGTGTTTGTGATGACCAGCTTATTCTCTTGACAAAACTCTATTAGCCTTTGTCCTGCTTCGTTCTGAACTCCAAGGCCAAACTTCCCTGTTGTTCCTTTTATCTCTTGGCTCCCTACTTTAGCATTCCAGTCTCCTAGAATGAGAAGAACATCTTTCTTTGGTGTCAGTTCTAGAAGGTGTTGTAAATCTTCATAGAATTGTTCAATTTCAGTCTCCTCAGCAATGCTGGTTGGTGCATAAACTTGGATTATTGTGATGTTGAATGGTCTGCCTTGGATTCGTATTGACATCATTCTATCATTTTTGAGATTGTATCCCATTACAGCTTTTCCCACTCTTTTGTTGACTATGAGGGCTACTCCATTCCTTCTACGGGATTCTTGCCCACAATAGTAGATATGATAATCATCTGAGCTGAATTCACCCATTCCTGTCCATTTTAGTTCACTGATGCCCAGGATGTCGATGTTTATTCTTGCCATCTCCTGTTTGACCACCTCCAGCTTCCCAACGTTCATAGATCTTACATTCCAGGTTCCTATGCAGTATTTTTCTTTGCAGCATTGGATTTTCCTTTCACTTCCAGGCACGTCCACAGCTGAGCGTCCTTTCGGCTTTGGCCCAACCACTTCATTAGCTCTGGAGCTACTTGTACTTGTCCTCCACTCTTCCTCAGTAGCATGTTGGACGCCTTCCGACCTGAGGGGCCCATCTTCCAGCGTCATATCTTTTAGCCTTTTGTTTCTGATCATGGGGCATTCTTGGCAAAGATACTGGAGTGGCTTGCCATTTCCTACTCCAGGTGGATTGCGTTTAGTCGGAACTCTCCACTATGTCCTGTCCGTCTTGGGTGTCCCTGCACGGCATAGCCCATAGCTTCTCTGAGTTACTCAAGCCCCTTCGCCACGACAAGGCAGCAATCCATGAAGGAGATACCTCCACTAGCCAACACAAAAGCAAGAGTCAACAGCCAACCCAGTTTATTGCCATACTTGGAATGTAGAGGAATGCCATCTTGTCCCTTGATAATGCAACAAAATGCCTTGGGGCAATCCTGCAGAAAAGCCACCCTTGCAGTTCAGTTCTAATGCTGGTGTGTTGTGTTAGAGCAGTACCATCTTATCCAATGTGTTCTCCAGTTTAAGTGCAAAGCTAAAGGCAGGGGCCAGCTTTTCATCCACCATTCCATTGTAAGGCGCTGGTAGATGTGCACTGCAGTTCTGCACACATTCACTGAGACGTAAGTTTTACTCTCTGTGACGTCTACAGAAGACCGCAGCCTTAGGGTTCGAGGTGGTCTTGGGTTTGTTTGTTTAAAATTTATATTGAGTTTCACAGCAAACAAGCAAAAAAGGAGGGCAGTACAGCATATAAAAGGATGTTGTATAAACAAGTTGCAGCCTTAATTGAATGCCAGTCTACACCAGATGATGGTCTATCCCTCCAGTGCTTGCAAAGCAGCCAGAGGATTAATAAAAGAAGAAACATCTGCCAACATCACCACTTATCAAATGCAATGTGCTACTCTGAGAATTATTTCAGTAAAATAACATGTGTGTGTTCAGAATATATCATTCTGTCTTTTCAAAGGCCAGCAATCTGTTATTAATATAGTGAGGCGGGTACACTACTACTTTTCTGCATAATATTTTTAATTAAAACATTTTTGACTGAACTTGAATTTTTTTACCTCAGGACAGAAGCTTGGCATGGAGCACCAAAAGAAAAAAAAAGAGGACACAGCTAAAATAAATAAACTACTAACTCTTTTTTCTTTTTCTTTTTTGGTGGGAAAAGCAAGTTTTTCAACATGTCAGACAAAATGTGTGCTCCCTTTTTCTTAGTATGTTAGGCATCCTTCAGTCTCGAAAGACTATGGTAGCGTGCTCTGTGTGGAGGACTTGGAACAGCGTCTAGTGTGGCTGAGGAGGCCAATTCGAGAGTGACAATCCCTTCCACACTGAAGACAAATCCAATCTGTCCCCTGTCCAGCTCCCTGGTTTTGCTGCTTTTGTGATTTCCTCTTTGCCTCGGCCTGCTGGGCAAGGGTCGCTTCAAATTGGGAGAGGCCACGATGCAGTGCCTGCCTCCAGGCTGAACGCTCAGATGTCAGGGTTTCCCATCTGTTGAGGTCTATTCCTAAGGCCTTCAGATCTCGCTTGCAGACGTCCTTGTATCGCAGCTGTGGTCTCCCTCTGGGGCGATTTCCCTGCACTAATTCTCCATACAGGAGGTCCTTTGGAATCCGACCATCAGCCATTCTCACGACGTGCCCAAGCCAACGTAGACGTCGCTGTTTCAGCAATGTATTCATGCTGAAAATTCCAGCTCGTTCTAGGACTACTCTGTTTGGGACTTTGTCCTGCCAGGTGATGCCAAAAATCCGTCGGAGGCAACGCATATGGAACGTGTTCAGCTTCCTCTCCTGCCGTGCACAAAGGGTCCAGGACTCGCTGCAGTACAGGAGTGTGCTTAGGACACAGGCTCTATAGACTTGGATCTTTGTATGTGTCGTCAGCTTCTTATTGAGCCATACTCTCTTTGTGAGTCTAGAGAACATGGTGGCTGCTTTGCCAATGCGTTTATCCAGCTCGACATCCAGAGAGAGGGTGTCAGAGATGGTTGAGCCAAGGTACACAAAGTCATGAACAACCTCCAATTCTTGTGTAGAGATGGTAATGGAAGGAGGTGAGTCCACGCCCTGGCCCATGACTTGTGTTTTCTTCAGGCTGATTGTTAGTCCAAAGTCTTGGCAGGCCTTGCTGAAACGATTCATGAGTTGTTGGAGGTCTTCAGCAGAGTGGGCAACGATGGCTGCATCATCTGCGAAGAGGAAGTCCCGCATGCATTTCAGTTGGACTTTGGTCTTCGCTCTCAATCTGGAGAGATTAAAGAGCTTTCCGTCTGATCTAGTCCGGAGATAGACACCCTCGGTTGCAGTTCCAAAGGCATGCTTCAGCATGACAGCAAAAAAGATCCCAAAAAGTGTTGGTGCGAGGACACAGCCCTGTTTCACTCCGCTTCGGATGTCAAAGGGGTCTGATGTTGAGCCGTCAAAAACTACAGTGCCTTTCATTCCCTCATGGAAAGATCTGATGATGTTAAGGAGACGAGGTGGACATCCAATCTTGGGAAGTATTTTAAAAAGGCCATCCCTGCTAACCAGATCAAATGCTTTTGTAAGGTCTATGAAGGCCACTAAGAGCGGCTGTTGTTGTTCCCTGCATTTCTCCTGCAGCTGTCGGAGGGAGAATACCATGTCAGTGGTGGATCTATTAGCTCGAAATCCGCACTGTGATTCTGGATAGACTCTGTCTGCAAGCACCTGGAGCCTCTTCAGAACAACACGGGCAAGCAGCTTCCCTACAACGCTAAGAAGAGAGATGCCACGGTAGTTATTGCAGTCACCCCTGTCTCCTTTGTTCTTGTACAATGTGACAATGTTTGCATCCTTCATGTCCTGTGGTACTCCACCTTCCCTCCAGCAGAGACAAAAGATTTCGTACAGTTCAGTGGTGATGATCTCCTTACAGCATTTCAGCACTTCAGCAGGGATGTTATCCTTTCCAGGTGCCTTGCCGGAGGCGAGGGAGTCCAAGGCCGCTTTTATTTCTGCTAGGGTTGGTTCGCTGTCCAGCTCTTCCAAGACATGTAGGCACTCAATGTTATTTAATGCTTCTTCGGTTACTACATTCTCTCTGGAATATAGCTCAGAGTAGTGCTGTACCCAGCGTTCCATCTGCTGTGCTCGGTCCTGGATGAGCACACCTGTAGCAGATTTCAAGGGAGCAGATTTCTTCTGTATTGGACCTAAGGCCTGCTTGATACCGTCATACATTCCTTTGATGTTACCTGTGTCCGCTGCTAACTGTATATGAGAGCTGAGCTGGAGCCAATAGTCGTTGGAGCATCTCCTGGCAGCCTGTTGGACTTGGCTGCGAGCAGCTCGAAGAGCTTGCAAGTTGTACTCGCTAGGACAGGCTTTGTATGCTGCTAGTGCTCTTCTCTTAACCTCGATGGCTGGCATTAACTCCTCTGAATGGGCTTCGAACCAGTCAGCCACCTTTTGGGTCTTCTTGCCAAAGGTGGACAAGGCGGTGTTATAGACAGTGTTCTTGAAGTGTTCCCATCGTTCAGGTGCATTTGCAGTAGCCGGACCTGGAAGGGCTTCCTCAAGTGCTTGGGCAAATTCTTTCACTTTTCTTTGATCGCGAGTCTTGCTGATGTCAATACGTGGTCTTCCTTCCTTTTTCGTGTGATATACTCTCTTTGTTCGCAGTTTTACTCTACTACACACCAGGGAGTGATCAGTATCACAATCAGCACTCTGGTAACTGCGTGTGATCGTAATACTAGGAAGGCTGGAACGTCTAGTGAGGATTAGATCGAGCTGATGCCAATGCTTGGATCTTGGATGTCTCCAGGAAACTCTGTGTTGCAGCTTCGTGTTAAAGAATGTGTTGCTGACGCAAAGACCATAATGGCAGCAAAGCTCCAGCAAGCGCTGGCCATTTTCATTCATCTTTCCAATGCCAAAGCGACCTAGACAAGTGGGCCAAGAATTATGATCAGCACCAACTCTAGCGTTAAAGTCTCCAAGAATGAACAGTGCCTCTCTTTCAGGGACTTTTTTGATAGCAGCTGCCAGATCGTCATAGAATTTGTCTTTCACTTCTGGAGTGGATGACAGTGTTGGTGCATATGCACTAATGAGGGTTACTGGTCCTGCTGATGAGTGGAGCTGCAGAGACAGGATTCTTTCACTCCCCACAGTAGGTTTTCTTAGTATATTCTAAGATTTTTCTATCTGGCAAAATTAAAAAGCCGTTTATATACTCAATATTTGCTGTTGCAAACTTTAGTGAACTACAGTTAACAAATATTAGAGTGCTAAATATCTTTACTTGTTTATTGACTTTTAGGAAATAAGGAAACCAGACATGTTTGTTTGTTCAAAATATTAGTACACTGCCTTTCTCCTTAGGATCCCAGATAGCTTATAGTATTAAAAGAGACAAAAGCAAAATAATAAATTATTACAGTAAATGATTGCAATAAATGATTAACTATTTTAAAAGCATTAAGCAGATATATTAAAACTCATAAATAAAGGCAATATTAAATGATCAAGTTAAACAACCTGCCTGAAGAGAAAGGTCTTTGCTTTCAGAAGGGCAGCAAAGATGGGACCCATCAAGTTTCCCATGGGAGAGCGTTCCAGAACCTGAGAGCAGCAACAGAGAAGGCCATCTCCTGTGTCCCCACCAAATGCACTTGTGAAGGTGGCACGGCTGGGGGAAAGACCTCTCGTGACTAGCTTAATAACAAGTAGGCTCAGAAGGGGTCTTTGAGATAGCTTAGAACCAAGCCATTTAGGACTTCATAGGTTAAAGCCAGCATTTTGAATTGTGCCCAGAAACAGATCAGCAGGCAGTGGAGCTGCTATAATGGGGGGTTGGGGGGTGGGTGGGAGAGTTATGTGATCCTTGTAACAAGCCCCAGTCAGCAATCTGGCTGCAGCATTTTGAACCCTCTGAAGTTTCAAAACACTTTCCAAGTGCAGCCCCACATAAAATGTGTTAACAGTTATCTAGCCAAGATAGAACTAAGGCATGTGTCACCATAGCCAAATCAGACTTCTCAAAAAAGGGGGCACAGCTGGCACACTAGTTTTAACTGTGCCAAGTCCTGACCACTGCCAAAATCTGGGCACCCAGGCTCAGAGACGTGAAAAAAATAGTCGGTGCTACTCATGGGAAAGAGTAACAGTACTATGTTTTGGTGATAAAACACATCAGATTAGTGTAATTAAAATGTAATAGAAAGATAGCACACCCTGCCTCCTGGATGGTGCTGACTCAGACATCTAATCTCGCTATTTCATCAGAGTGCATTGAGAAGTAAAGGACGTGCATTTCTCTGTTTATTTTTAAATGCACGCAAATGTACATATTTTGAAAAATGCAAATAAACAAGCATGGAAATTTTGAGGTGGGAAATGGCTTGTCATCTGATATTGGACCGGGACAGAATGACCTTGCAGTGAGAAAATGAGACCTGAAAGCAAACAAACTGGTCAGATCTGCCAGTCACCAGTCACCCCATGCCTTCTCGTGAACTGTGCTCATCTGCTAGTAATATCTACTGATGTCTAAAAAGTACACCAAAAGTGCCACTGGTGGACATATGTCACGGACATGATGATTTCACAAAGGAGAAGCCAACAATGGAAGGAGAAAGCCCGGGGCTGCATCTGTAACCTTGGAAGAACCCTTGCAAAGACTAATTGTAGCAGGGTCTGAAAAAGCCTTGGAGATGTCCCTCCTTCTCTTATGTGGTTGTCTAGATAACATTCTCAACATCCTATTATACAGCTGGAAGTTTTTGAGAGCAATTTGTGATCTCTTTCCCTCCTCTGGATGTTACAGGATATTTCATTCATGTCCATTATCTTTGGCTGGGCAGTAATATTCTCTAATACTGGAACATCCTCTTGATTTGGTGAGGATGAATGTTGTTAATTTTGCTACACTGAGTGTACAACAACAAAAAAGATGGAACAAACTCAAACTTGGAGGTGCAAAAAGGGAAGAACAGGAATTAAACTAAATAAAAAATGCCACAAAAGAAACAATCCCCTTTAGTTCGCTCACCCCAAAGACTGTAATGCTAAAACATCCCTTTATGTTTGTATATTTTATTTGTGCCTCACCTTGATTCATGCTTCTTATGTTCCATGTTCCAGATATATGTGTTGTACAGCATCAGACTTCCCTTTGCTTCTGTTCAGCAATGAGATGTCCTTCTGACTATATCCAGTTGCTTCTTTAGTGACTGGTCTCTTCATACACTTATCCTTTGCTTTTTCCAGACCCAATGTCTTCCAACCTAGGAGTCTCATCTTCTAGCACTATCATTTCATTTTGGACTGTTTCATCATAGGGTTTTCAAGATACAAATAATCAATAGTAGACTGCTTCTGTGTTGTACTAATAAGAGTTAGATAAAGTATCACTGGCATCAATTAAATATCTTCTACCAATAATATTGTCCATTAGCTGCCCTTTCACAATTTCTGTCCCATTAGCAAATATTTATTTCTGAAGCAGATGAATGCACTTTAGTTTACTGCTTTGTTACTAGCCATTCTGCCTTCAGTGGCCCCGCTAGGAATCTAGATATGTCTCCACAATATTGATGTCAGCTTCTCTAACACAACCATGTGTAGGAAGAGTGCAGCAAATGTTGTCATGTGCCATTAAGTAGCTCCCAATTTATGGCGACCCTATGATTTAATGACCTTTAGAATACCCTATCATTCTCAAGTCTTACAAAACAACAGCCATTGCTGTTGTTTAGTTGTTAAGTCATGTCCAACCCCATAGACTTCCTGACCCCATGGACCAGAGCACACCAGGCCCTCCTGTCTTCCGCTGCCTCCCGGAGTTTGGTCAAATTCATTCTGGTTGATTCGATGTCACTGTCCAACCATCTTGTCCTCTGTCATCCCCTTCTCCTGCTGCCTTCACTTTCCCAACATCAGGGTCTTTTCCAGGGAGTCTTCTCTTCCCATGAAATGGCCAAAGTACTGGAGCCTCAGCTTCAGGATCTGTCCTTCCAGTGAGCACTCAGGGTTGATTTCTTTTAGAATGGATAGCTTTGTTCTCTTTGCAGTCCAGGGGACTCTCAAGAGTCTCCTCCAGCACCACAATTTAAAAGCATCAATTCTTCGGTGGTCAGCCTTTTTTATGGTCCAGCTCTCACTTCCATACATTGCTACTGGAAAAACCATAGCTTTGACTATGCGGACCCTTGTCAGCAAGGTGATATCTCTGCTTTTTAAGATGCTGTCTAGGTATGTCATCGCTTTCCTCCCAAGAAGCAGGCGTCTTTTTATTTTGTGGTTGCTGTCACCATCTGCAATGATCATGGAGCCTAGGAAAGTAAAATCTGTCACTACTTCCATATCTTCCCCTTCTATTTGCCAGGAGGTGATGGGGCCATGATCTTAGTTTCTTTGATGTTGAGCTTCAGACCATTTTTTACACTCTCCTCTTTAATCCTCATTACGAGATTCTTTAATTTCTCCTCACTTTCTGCCATCAGAGTGGTATTATCTGCATATCTGAGGTTGTTGATATTTCTTCCAGCAATCTTGATTCTGGCTTGGGGTTCATCCAGTCCAGCCTTTCACTTGATGTATTCTGCATACAAGTTAAATAAGCAGGGCGACAACATACAGCCTTGTCGTACTCCTTTCCTAATTTTGAACCAATCAGTTTTTCCATATCCAGTTCTAACTGTTGCTTCCTGTCACACATATAGATTTCTCAGGAGATAGATAAGGTGGTCAGGCACTCCCATTTCTTTAAGAACTTGCCATAGTTTGCTGTGGTCCAGACAGTCAAAGGCTTTTGCATAGTCAATGAAGCAGAAGTAGATGTTTTTCTGGAGATCTTTGGCTTTCTCCATAATCCAGCGCACATTAGCAATTTGATCTCTAGTTCCTCTGCCCCTTCAAAATCCAGCTTGTTCTTCTGGGAGCTTCAGACCATTTTTTGCGCTCTCCTCTTTCACCCTCTTTAAGAGGTTCTTTAATTCCTCCCCACTTTCTGCCACCAGAGTGGTATCATCTGCATGTCTGAGGTTGTTGATATTTCTTCCGGCAATCTTAATTCCAGATTGGAATTTCTCCAGTCCTGCCTTTCGCATGAACTAAAAGCCATGGTTTCTTTTATGGACTTTGATTTGTTTTATTGAGGTTTGATTTGTACTTGAACGCACCTTCCAGCAGTCCATGTTATCTCTAATGGTGTCCTCTAATATCACATTTTGAATGTATCAGTTTCTTCACTGTCCAGCTTTCACATCCACACAGATGACAGGGAAGCCCCATCCTTCAAATTTTGGGATGAGGAACCCCCTCCCCTGTCCTGGTTCACCAGTTGCACTACATGCACAATAATCAAGAATAATATAGCATCGGTTACTTTGGCCTTAGTCTTCAATTGTGTGTCACTGTGTGATCTTTTGTAGTTCCTTCCAAGATGCCCCTCCAAATCTCTGACTTTGGGGGTGTGGTGTGAGTGTGCAGTCTCCATCTATCTGATGGTTCAATAAAAGTATAGGAAAAAAATCAACAATATTGATTTCTTCATTGTCAACATGTAATTGTTCTGTAGTCCAGCTGTTATCCTGATTTTGCACATTGTTCTTTAACTTCCATGAGCATCACTATTTTCTGCTAGTGTTTAAGTGTTATCTAGGGATGTGTGCAAACCTCACAACTAGCTCTGTACCAGAACAAAGGGCATAAGGATCAGGGACCATCTTCCATCTGCTGTGACCTGGAGGAGCTACACAGTGTCCTAACTGATTGAGCTATCCACTCACAGCCCAAATGTTTCCACATTCCAAGACATTGTCAGTATTAATGGTGTAATAAATTGTTTAGATAATAAAAACCTTGCATGTAATTGACACTGGTTATGAGTGGGAGAGAGTCTTCACAAGCTAAGGTGAGTGCCTCTTTTTGCCACTAACCAATGAACAGAATTCTTTTTCCCATCTTTTAGGCCAGCCCTGCATTTTGACCCCTCCTCTTCCTATTTGTTTGCTTCCATTGTCTTGTGTTTTTTTAGACCTTGCTGACCTCCTGACCATGCTGCATGCAGTCAGGATCTCTCCCAGCCATGTGGTTAAGAGATCATCTCCTTCTTTTCTTTCCCCTTTTGTTCTTCTCTTTGTAGCTGAGCATAACAAATTTATTTATTTATTTATTTATTTATTTATTTATTTATTTATTTATTTATTTATTCTTATTTTTATTTTTTATTTTATTTTATTTATACCCCGCCTATCTGGTCAATAAAGATGTGTGTGTTTTACTTAGTATTCTTCTGGAGGTTTTTTCCGCCACTATTTTAAGTGCTTGTTAGTGAAGACGGTGAATTCTGAGAACTTGTGCTGCTCTCTTACACTTGCTCTCCTGCTTTGCTGCTGATTTGTATTTTATGCACTGTTAATTAGGGAGGGTATTGAACAAAGTTCTATCATATAGGAGCTTCATGGTGCTGCGGTTAAACTGCAGTACTGAAGTCAAGACTCTGCTCATGACCAGTGTAATCACAGCCTAACTGACCTTCCATCCTCCCAAGGTTGGTAAGTTGAATACCCAGCTCACTGGGGAGGGGGGACAATATGTAGCCTGCACAATTAAATTGTAAACCACCCAGAGAGCAATTTAAGCAGTATATAAACATCACACTTTAAATAAGTTTTTAAATTTTTTTTCATTATAAATTCCAGTAAAATTCACTATACTGTGTGACAGAATGAGGGGAAAGAATGTTTGACAGAGGAAAGAAAGGTTCTATGAACCATTATACTAATTTTACAGTTCTATAAAAATGTTTTTGGAGCAGCTGCAACACAATACATATATGGAACAGTGACCTCCGTAGCACTTTGTTGGTTGGTGCATCCAAGGAAGATCTTGGGTTTTATAATGGAGAGGCCAGTTGTCACTCACCTTCTCCTTTAGCAGCAGCAGCTCAGTCTACTATTATTTTCAAACATCTGTTTGAGGACAGAGAGCATGCCTAGTGTCATTCATAATACTGGCAAAAAATAGTAGTAACTATTTGCAGTAGTTAGCAAGCTAGAAAGAACTGTGACTGGGACATTCAGCAAGTGTGCTATAGTTTATTAGAATACTCCTATTTGTAGGGAGGGAAATGTTTAGTTTTATCAAGTATTAATGTATAAATCAGATTAATTTATAAGAACACAGATTCTGCTTTCTAGGCCTCCCATATAAGAGAAAACTTCACAATAGCAATGCAGTGAGCTTTGAAATATCAAGTAATGTACTACACAAAGAGTTTTTAAACAACAAACAATTTTCAAAAGCAGTTTAATAATTGGCTGGGGATATGTCTGACTGTTGGTCTACCTTTATGTCCCTCTTCCTTAGCCAGGCTCCAACGTGGCTAACGTAGACAACAGAATAAACCAAAACACAACTGCCATGAGCCATAAAAGTAACTGGAAACAGTAGAGAAAAGCAAACAAATGAGCAGCCAGGGCCATGAAACAGTTCCAGTTAAACAAGAATCTCAGAGTAATGATATGTCATTAAAAGTCAGGCACAAAGGATAGCTTTCCTCGAGTGCCTGAAATATCATAATGAAAAGACAAGAGGTGTGTGCCTCGGAAGGAAGCTGTATGAGATAAGTGTTGGTGCTAAGAAGGCTAGAAAACTTGAGGGGGGGGGGGGCTGTAATAAAAATCTTTAAATATAGACACTCCTGTGTGAGAAGGGCGATCCCTCAGAAATGCCAGTCCCAGGCCATTTAGATCTATGAAGTCAAACTGGTAGCCACAAGATTATCATGATGCCCAGACTCAGTTACCAATTGGCTGTGTTGTGTTATGTGCCACCATATTGTGTCCAACTTTTGCAAACCTTATAAATTGATGACCACCCAAATGTCCTATTATTAACAGCCCTGCTCAGACTCAAGGGTATGGTTTCCTATTCTGAGCCAATCAATCTCATATTTGGCCTTCCTCTTTTCCTACAATCTTCCACATTTTCCAGCATTAGTCATTAGTTTAGCCAACCAAATTTCTGAACTGTCCAAAGGGACCTCCCATGTACATGTACTTCATTATTTCAGGGCAGGGGGGACTTTAGGCTGATGGAGATTTGTTAGACTTCAGAGATGTTGTTGTTTTAATAGAACCCTGAGACACACTGGTCAGAGCCCAGTGCAAAAGACTTTACACATTAATAATTGTGATCCTAGGAACTAGTTTTGAATCCCAGAATTAAATGGAGCCCTCAGTCCTTCCACACACAAAAATACACCCTATGTTTCTGTTGCTTCTGTTGCTGAACAACTGGAAATCAGAAATCTCTGACCATCTGTGCAAACAACATACAAATCTATTAGTAGACCCTCTTCTCCACCTTCTGTCTACCCTGGATTACTGTTGTATGAAAGTTAAAATTTTGAGCTTGATGTTGGAGCAAGTCTTCAGTCCCCATTGATCCCTGAAACACAGTGTGTGTCCCTGAGCCAGTCATTCTCTGTGGTCTCTACCTCACGGAGATGTTGTGAAGATATACTGTAATGTGGAGGAGAGTTCTGTATGCTGCCTTGAGCTTCCCTGAACAAAGGTAAGCTATCCAAGTAACAAACTAATACTGTACTATCTGTCTCACTTGTTTGTGAAAGACTAGCAGAACTGGGCCTCCTACCAGAACATAAGCAGAATTTCTTAGATTTGATTTTTTTTTTCCAGATAGATGCACAGTAGGTAGCAGACAACAACTGCTCTGAAGACAAATTTCATTTTATACAGCTTCATATTTGTCAACGAAGAATAAAAGCAATATTCTCAAAGCAACTGTAATCCAATTTTAACCACTAAATCTTAGAAGGAGGGCAACATTTCAGTAGCTACAGAGCTGGAAAAAAACTGCCTGAAGAGCTCTAAGAGCTGATCAGAGGTGGACAATCTGGCTGGGCCTAGGAGTCAAATTTTTACTACTGGCATGCCCTGAGGGTCACAAAAGGTCCAGCTGTAGTCTGAAATGGCCAACAATTTGGGGTGGAGGTGGGGGAATCAAAGCAGGAAGCACTGCAACATCCACACTCTGTTTAAATTTTGGAGGGGGGGGTTGGAATTTACCTCTTCTGTTCTGAAAACATACAATATACAAAAAAAGCCACTGCCCCAAATGTGACTGGGAGAAAGAAGGGGAACCTCCTTCCCCCATTTATCAAATTTTTGAAATAGAGGATGACCTGGGTAGGTGTCAGGAACAGACATAAGAACCTCAAAGTCCATAAGACACAATCTGCCCACCAGTGCTCTAAATCAACCATTCTTGATGGGGGGTCCATATGGTCCCCTGAGGGACCCTGGCACATTTGAAGGGGGGCACAGGCTGGAAACAGTTCTTCACATACCACCTGATAAGGTTTGTTATACAACTTATACGATCCTGATTGGGCTTATATTTCATTCATATTATGTTTATGGCTCTGGCCAAAAAAAGACTGAGAACAGTTGCTGTGAATGGACTAAGGCTCTCTCTCAGTTTAAGACAGCTTTCTGTGTTTCTGAAACAGCATATAGACTAGAAACTGCAAAGGAACTGCTCTCAGTCCATCAACAGAGCACTTGCAGAAAAACTAATACATTAACCTGGGAAAAGTTCGGTGTTCTACTATGGTAAAACATTCAATGCAATTTGAGTAATTTTATTTCACGTAACAGTAATTGCTGTGACCACGGGATTTACTCTGTTAATAATATGGATGAATTTGAATTAGTTTTTACAGATCACATGACATGAAGGCTGGATCAAATTGGTTTTGGCCATTTTTGCTCCCATTGTGGCTTTTTTTCTCTCATACACACTGGATGTTTCTACTTTTTTCAAGGCAGAAACATTCAAACAAACCTTCTCCTGCCTGATCAGTTAATCTGTTTGTGTAAAAAAAAAAAGGGTGCCTATAGGTGGTGTTTCAGTGATACAGGCGGTCGGGGTGCGATGGTCAGGGCTGTGTGAATACCTGCCCCACGTCTTCCGAATTTTTAATTTTTAAAAATATGAGATTAGCACTAGATCATCTTATCAACTTATCACTAGTATTGATGTACTAGTTTAACGTTAGATCACCTCTGGATGAGAAAAATAATAAAAATTATTAGCAAAACATTAACAACCCAGACAAAACAAAATATGTTCTCATGGTATGTGGTATTTCTGTACACAATAAGAACAATTTTGGAATGCTGCCATCTTTTTTCAGAACACTATGTAACCTTTTCAAAACTAAGCAGCTTGACAACAGACCATAAAAGTATCAGCAGAGGAAGAACTAAAGGAAGGAAAGAAAGGGACTGAAATGCAAATTGCATTGCATTGAGCGTGAAGCCCGAACTCCAAAATCAATCTGCAGCCTCTGTGTGATCATTGAATGACATTTTAGCTGTAATGCAGGTGCAATTCAAATCACAGCCTGTATTAATCAACTTGCCAGTGTAATCACAGCCTAACTGGCTAGGACAAATGCATACCACTGTTGCATAAAAATATGGTGCTAAATTCAAGAACAAGTGTGTTCTTAGCTTTCTCTTGAATAGCTTTGGATTTCTAATCAACAGAACCCCACCTCATTCATCTCTTTCTTTGTATGAGACTTTTTCTCGTTTTCTTTCTTAGCAATGTCCTGCGTTTTTCATGCCCTAACTGGAAGCAAATATAAGGAGGGTGAGCCAATGGAGTCCTGATTTCAAGGTTAACATGGCTGTCAAGGAACAGGCTGAATGTGCCTGAATTCACTCTCTCCTTGCCTTCCCCATACACAGTTTAAACAGTTGGGAGAAGACAGAAGTCATACCAAGTGTGACCGTTGCAATGGAGACCTAATTTGACCAGGATGATTCCATAGATGGACTATTAATATTTGCCTAGGAGAAACCTAGATAGATAATGCTTTCAACGCTCCCTTTGAGAACAAGATTGGTTTTATTGATTTCTCTGTGATATTTACCGCTTTAAAATTTTGGCATATTTATCTGCTCAGAGTAGCAGAGTATAAATGTCTTTTGTTTACTTTGACTTTAGAAAAATAAAGTTTCAGTTGGCTAAAGCAAATGGCCACCTCAACCCACCCATATCACCCCTTATGCCTCATCCATGTTGGGATTTCCCAGTCCTGTGTTCTGGAACCACGTTCTTTCCCAGTCACACCTGCAAATGGAAGGCTGCCTGCAGAATTTGCTTTCATTACCCAATCATTTTCTATGAGGATGTCAACAGCCAAATACAACAAACCTTTCTCTGTGCCTGTTGTTAAATAATGGATGCAAACATAATCTTGTAAAAATTATTTAATTTTATAACCCAGTTCATACGACCACATGCTCAGCAATATATTGATTAGTGCAAATATTACAACCCATTTCTATGGTCCCTTAAAATATGCATTCATGTTATCAAGCTTAAAAGACAACCGACCAATATTCCAGCCAACGTCTCAAAATATCATCCTCTCCATTTGATTCCAAGCAAAAAACTAAGGGCACCAAATTTTAATGAAATTATCTTCTTTTATTTTTCCTCTAAAGAGTATAAAATGAGTAATCAAATTTTTCCATCAGTGCTATTGCCCATATTCTATCCAGGTATCTCTTAAATATGCAAATCCACTTTATTAGGGCAGTTCAGGACAAATAGGTGTGTCTGAGGTCTGCCCTGCCCCTCTCTATACTGTGCCTATAATTCTTCTCAGAAAAGTGAAATCCTCCACATGACTCGTATTGTGGGTCTAGTACTGTGGGATCTCCTAGCATTAAAGATGACATTTCCCTCAAACCTAGCACTACAGGATAGCTGGCTGTTGCCAAACCTGTCAGAATAAGTTGCTTGTTCGAAAAGTGATTACATGATGGCAACTTAAAAGCAATTGCTTTGGACTTCTGTACTATATATTCTGCTGTCAGTAATGCAACTTGACTCCAGTTCAAGCATCCTCACTTACTCACAGCTGGGGAGGAAAATCCAACTGTCCCATCCCCTTTCATGTTCCTCACCGCTGGCGGCTGTGTGGTGTTCAATAGAACACACCACAAGACAATGGATTGATTTCCTGTTCTGGCCCATGGTTTTTTTCCTACCATTCACTGTGTTTTCCACCCATAAGGCATACAACTGCAAGCAATTTTGTTATAAAAATACACTGCCTCCTTGGTTTCAAAGAAGAGTCAGGATAGGTGAGAAGGACTGGTTGGTTTCCCAAAGGAATGGGTGGCAGGCTGGCAGAACATAAGCAACATCAGAATCTAACCTTTAACCATGTGATACAACTTACCCCACTTTCTTTTCCACATTGTCTCCTGCAGAGCTTTCAGCGATGTATCCAAAATCCCCTTTCCTGACTAACCTGCAGCATCCTGTTCTATCAAAATGGCATAATTTCTCTATCACTTCTGTGAAAAGGGAAAAAAATATTCTGGAACTTCTTATACATGGCTGTGGACTGATGTGAGAAAAGAGCCACATTCATTGAACACTATAATAATTTATTTTTATAGCACACAACATTTTAAAGGGGTTAGTGTTTCATTAAAGGAATGTGTTGACAATCACCAAGAGGCACTGGAGGTGAGGGAGGTGAAAAAAATGGCTATTTACTGCAAGGTGACTGTTCTTTTTTCAGTAATAATGCCTTTGACAATGAATAGGCTCCGAAAACTGGCTCTGTAATGTTCCCTAGAAACATCAGAAGGCATGCCAGGAGTTTGTGGCATTCTTCCAATAAGGCCTGGAGTACTTTGTTCAGGAACTTCTGGAATTGGGCAGAGTTCATTAATATCAATGCAAACTCTACAGCAAAACACCTTGTTGAGAATCTCCATGGTAAAGGGGGAGATATCAAGGACAGCAGCCAACCCTTCCCCATAGGGTAGGGGTGGCAGAAGCTGTTTTTCCATTTGAAGGTATCCTCAGTTTGAATGACTATCTACTCTAAAGACAGTTTAAATGAAGCATAAGTAGAGAAGAAGTCTGAATGTTGTCTATCCACCATTATTACAATGAGCAGACACACAAGTGATGTGCTTAGTTTTCACCAGTACAAGGAGATATACTGTATCTATTCACATTATTGTAAATATTTCTAAATTCACATCTATATAATTAAATCAGCACATGTACATTTCTTTCTTTCGTTCTTTCTGCACACACACACACACACACACATACACACACACAAACACACACACACATACACACACACACACACACATACATACATACATACATACATACATACATACATACATACATACATACATACATACATACATACATACATACATACATACATACATACATACATACATACATACATACATACATACATACATACATACACAATTTTTACCTCACCTTTTTCCTTAAAAAGGACCCAAAGTGGCTCACATCATTAAAAGACAATATTTTAAAACTAAAAACAAGAAGTATGCAAATACTAAAAAGGATTTTAAAAATACCACTTTAAGAGATGGTAAACAGAAGTAATATCCAAAACACATTCAAAGCAGTAAGGCACAACCATCAATTTAAAAATCCCATTCAGACAGCCAGTCACTAAGGGAAAGCTTGCCTGAAGAGAAAGGTCTTTGCCTGCTTGCAAAAAGATAGCAAAGATGGGGTCAGTCTGGCCTCTTGTGGGGGGGGGGGTCCAAAGTCAGGGAGCAGCCACAGAGAAGGCCCTCTCCTGTGTCCCCATCAGATGTACCTGTGGAGATGATGAGACTGAGAGAAAGTAGGTTCCCCTGGGAAGATTAGGTTCAAAAAAACATGCCTATCAAAGAAAGGAAATTGACAGCAGCCAGGCTCGCTGAAATACTGGAAAGGTATTTCTGATATGTAGACGGACAAATGGCCTGAAAGGAAGTTCTGATAAACAATTTGGAGCTACTTGTCACACCTGAATAGGAAGAGAGTTATTGGGAGCTGAAAAAGAACATCAACAGATGAAGGATGAGATCAAAGGGAACCATGCCAGACCTCAGGTCTGAAGGAATTTGTGCCCCTGAGCATCAAAGATGCCTTTGAGGTTTTAAAGTAGAAAAGGGATTTAGGAGTTAGAATAGTGGCGAGATGAGCCATGGAGTTAGATAGAGATGGCAAGAGTTAGCAATGGAAAAAGAATCCACCTTGGGGCTGTTAGGAAGCTGGAGCAGGGAGGTGAAGTTTAGCCCCACAGCAGTCTTCCTTTCAAAACTGTTCTTGTGTGTACATTCTTTGCCAATGTTCAAAGCCTGTTTCTTGTTTTGTAACTGTTCCATGATTTTGCAACCTTTTACTTCCTGACTTTCAGCCAGGCATATTTTTTAATTTGCTTTTTATTCTTTTTAATTCTTTTTCAATACATTTTTAAAATTTGGTTTGGAGGTTACTTTTAGAGAAACCTAGATTCTAAAATCTGGTGCCTGACCATTTCATCCATGACTATTGTCCAGCTGTTAAAAGTGTTATCTGGTACTGAGTTCAAGAGGTGGCAGTGTTTAAAAGACAGAGCCTAGTGGGGTAAATCCCAGACTCTAGCTGCTTCTTGTGAATTTCCCCCGCCTCAAGAGTAAATGCAGAGTTCTGAAGGATCCACTGGTAAGAGGGCTCAGGGAGTGGGCCTGTTGCCAGATGAATAAGCTGTGGAGTCATAAGACTGGAAGACATCTAACATTGCAGATCCATATTCAAAGCACATACAAATATGCCCCGGTTCCACAGCTGTACACTTTGGCTCCATTGTGATAACCATCAGTGTCACCCTCCTTGCTGTTTTATTGTTTTCGTGTGCAAACCATTTTCCTGATGTAGCCTTTGTGTACAGCCTTACCTAGTAGGCAACAAAAGATATCTAAACAGAGATAATTTAGGAGAAAATATTTTCCATGCAAAGACTTGTGGATAAAAATGTTATTTCAATCTTGTTTCTGAGCCACGCATCTCAAAAGGCCATTTTCTGATGTTGGTCTCTTCATGGTGATAAATAAAGCACTGGATAAGTATTTGTTGGTTTACGGAAAGACAGAAGGCATAGAAAGTCATTTCTGCATACTATTTGATGATAAATATTGTGTGGAATATTTTGTCATTGGAATTCAATGGACTTTGCACTAAACCCTAACTCATCTTGTTGGTCAATGGGTCATATACTTTATGTTTAATTGGATTGTGGATTAGGTTTGATTGATTAAATAAAAATCCAGATCCAAATCCCTTCTGGAGTTGTAAAAGCTAGGACTATCTACAACCAGATCACTAAGAAATCCTTTACTATTCCACGTGTGCTTGCCAATGCTGTCAGTTCCATAAATGTAAGCTCAGCTTGAGGCATGAGTGAAGCCTTGTTTTGTGGTCTCATCCCAGTACCACTTCCTTCACATCACACGCCTGTAACAAAAATGAGAATGTTAGTAGTCCAGAGGTTTTAAGGGGGAAAAGCGGTAGCAAGGAGGCTGTCAGTGAGAATTTAGACACACATCAAGATTATCCAGGAAAGGGGAATTGATAACTCTTTTCTTTTCTTTTTCTTTTTGTAAAAGAAGTCTTCACTAAGGCAGTCACAGCAAGACATTTCTCAGCAAAACAAGGAAAACAGAGCTGTGAAGCAGTCATTGGTCAACCAGCAAAGGAAACTGCCAGGCTCAGCATCTGGGTGCTGCTTGTCTGAGCAAGAACTAAACACCCTTGCAAAGCTGTAAAAAGTAACTTTGTGGAACTACAGCTCCCCAAATCCCCCTGCCAGCATGTTCAGTGGTAGTGCTGGCTGCAGGGAGTTCTAGAAGGCATAGTCCAAAAACATAATAATTATTCCAATGTCTGGCAAAGGCAACCACTGGCATCTACCCATGGCACTCCGACTGGCACCGAGTGGCCAGCAGCCATTTTTTTCCAGTAATTCTCCTCATGTAATGCTGCACCAGGGCATCAGAGGGCATTTAACTATTGATTATCAGTGTGCCTCTACCACCACCGTCGTCGTCGTTTAGTCGTGTCCGACTCTTCGTGACCACATGGACCACAGCACGCCAAGCCCTCCTATCTTCCACTGCCTCCCGGAGTTGTGTCAATTTCATGTTGGTTGCTTCAATGACACTGTCCAGGCATCTCATCCTCTGTCATCCCCTTCTCCTCTTGCCGTCACACTATCCCAACATCAAGGTCTTTTCCAAGGAGTCTTCTCTTCTCATGAGATGGCCAAAGTACTGGAGCCTCAGCTTCAGGATCTGTCCTTCCAGTGAGCACTCGAGGTTGATTTCCTTCAGAATGGATAGGTTTGATCTCTTTGCAGTCCAGGGGACTCTCAAGAGCCTCCTCCAGCACCACAATTCAAAGGCATCAATTCTTCAGCGGTCAGCTTTCTTTATGGTCCAGCTCTCACTTCCATACATCACTACTGGAAAAACTATAGCTTTGACTATGGAGACTTTTCTTGGCAAGGTGATGTCTCTGCTTTTTAAGATGCTGTCAAGATTTGTCATCGCTTTCCTCCCAAGAAGCAGGCGTCTTTTAATTTCATGGCTGCTGTCTCCATCTGCAGTGATCATGGAGCCCAAGAAAATAAAATCTGTCACTGCCTCCATATCTTCCCCTTCTATTTCCCAGGAGGTGATGGGACCAGTGGCCATGATCTTAGTTTTTTTGATGTTGAGCTTCAGACCATTTTTTGCACTCTCCTCTTTAATCCTCATTACAAGGTTCTTTAATTCCTCCTCACTTTCTTCCATCAGAGTGGTATCATCTGCATATCGGAGGTTGTTGATATTTCTTCCGGCAGTCTTAATTCCGGCTTGGGATTTCTCCAGTCCAGCCTTCCGCATGATGTATTCTGCATATGTTAAATAAGCCTGGGGACAATATTTTTATTTATTTATTTGTTTGTTTGTTTGTTTGTTTGTTTGATTGTTTGATTGATTGATTGATTTTTACCCCGCCCCTCTAGACCATGTCTACTTGGGGCGGCTTACAAAATAAAACAGAACAGTATAAAAATATATAAAATCATAAAATTACAATTACAATTTCAATTTAAAACAATTAATTTAAAGAGAGGATTACCAAGATGGAATAGCAAAGAAATATACAGCCTTGTCGTACTCCTTTCCCAATTTTGAACCAATCAGTTGTTCCATATCTAGGTCTACCACCACCATACAAACCATCTAAACACCCAGTGATAAAAGAGGGAACCTACAAGACAACCTTTTACCAACACCCCCTCCAGAACTGGACACACCCCTCCAGAATGGTTTGTGATACAGTGGTGCCTCGCTTAACAATTGCCCTGCATTATGATGAATCTGCTTTACGACATTCTTTTTGCGATCCCAATTGCGATCGCAAAACTATGGTCTAAATAGGGGAATTTCGCTTAGCAGTGATCAGTTCCCTGCTTCGGGAACCGATTTTCGCTTTACGACAATCAAAAGCAGCTGATTGTTAGGTTTTCAAAATGGCCACCTGGTGCTTAAAATGGCTCCCTGCTGTGTTTAGGGATGGATTCCTCATTATACAGGCAGCAAAAATGGCTGCCGTATGGAGGAGCTTCACTGGACGATGAGTTTTTACCCCATTGGAACTCATTGAATGGGTTTCAATGTGTTTCAATGGGGTTTTAATTTCGTTTTACGATGTTTTCGCTTAACGGTGATTTTCCTGGAACGGATTATCATCGTTAAGCGAGGCACCACTGTATTTAGTTGTCTGTGGCTGAGCAAGAAATGGCCCAGCCTACTCCACAAATCAAAGTGCACTGACGACTGACTTTCCTGTTGATCATCTGACAGAAAATATGACAAGGACTTCTCTTTTCCTGGCAGGAAAACAACTAATAAGAATAAATTAAATAATTTATAATTTGGTTCTTGTGGTTTTTTCCGGCTCTTTGGCTGTGTTCTGAAGGTTGTTCTTTCTAACATTTCACCAATCTCTGTGGCCAGCATCTTCAGAGGACAGCACTCAACGTTAGGCAGATCAACCTTCAGAACACGGCAAAAGAGCCCAAAAAACCCACAACAACCATTAGATCCTGGCTGTGAAAGTCTTCGCGAATACATTAAAATGTACAATTTGTTGTGTTTTCAGGGCACACTTCAAATCTACTGTCTGAGATGACCGCCTCCAGCTGCCTAATGCTAGGACCAGCTACAGTCCTGCTAACAACTCTGGTTCAGTTATCAGCTGCCTGATCCATTCACGTGGCAGAAGAAAAGAAGCACACCTTCTCTTCAGACACAAAGCTAAAGTGATATGCAATGCAGTCCGTCTTGGTGGACAGCCATGCTGACAAAGGCTCTGTTCAAGCCTCCTTGCTTCTAGTCCCCTGGTGGATTTCTTAGCCTGAATTGGATTATCATACCTCATTTGCACTACATATTAATTGAGGAATGGGATAAAGGTCCGAAGAGTCATGCAACCATTCCTCTCGCAAATCAAAGGCTTCATCACTTAATAATACATTCTTGTCTTTACTTAATTTAAAATTATGGTGCATTTTATAATCTATTCTTTACTACAATGGGAGAGGAAGTCATCTATAGCCCTGTCTTTGAACATGAATAAGACAACATTAAACACTTTCCTGTGCTACTAATTTCATTTGGAGAGAGTTAAATTGGACTTAAAGCAATTTAAGTTGTCCTGGAACAAACTCTGAAATGCATTTCCAAGAAAATGTGCTGAAGACAGAAACAACAGAATGTAAGCTAAGTGAATAAGGACCATGTCACTTTTGAGGTCTCATCTACACCCTTTCACGAATTGCTGCCTTGTTGTGGAGAATTAAAATGGACGGGAATTGGCTAATTCAATTCAGACGATTAACATATCTAGTATTGTGGACAAGAATCCCATAGAAGAAATGGAGTAGCCCTCATAGTCAACAAAAGAGTGGGAAAAGCTGTACTGGAATACAATCACAAAAATGATAGAATGATTTCAAGGCAGAACTTTCAACATCACAGTAATCTGAGTTTATTCACCAACCACCGATGCTGAAGAGGCTGAAATGGACCAATTCTATGAAGATTTACAACACCTTCTAGAACTGACACCAAAGAAAGATGTTTTTCTCATTATAGGGGATTGGAATGCTAAAGTAGGGAATCAAGAGATAAAAGGAACAACAAGTACGTTTGGCCTTGGAGTTCAAAACGAAGCAGGGCAAAGGCTAATAGAGTTTTGTCAAGAGAACAAGCTGGTCATCACAAACACTCTTTTCCAGCAACACAAGAGGAGACTCTACACATGGATCACCAGATGGGCAATACCAAAATCAGATTGATTATGTTCTCTGCAGCCAAAGATGGAGATGCTCTATACAGTCAGTTTAAGCTTGAGTTTTGCTATAAGAAGCTGATGATCAGAGCCACAGTCAACTCCAGGTCTTGTTTTTGTCTGTGGCAGAGCAAGAAATGGCCCAGCCCACTCCACAAATCAAAGTGCACTGACGACTGACTTTCCTGTTGATCTGGAGTTGACTGTGGCTCTGATCATCAGCTTCTTATAGCAAAACTCTAGCTTAAACTGAAGAAAGTAGGAAAATCCACTGGGCTAGTCAGGTATAATCTAAACCAAATCCCTTATGAATATACAGTGAAAGTGAAGAACAGATTTAAAGAACTCTATTTGGTGGGCAGAGTGCCTGAAGAACTATAGATGGAGGCTCATAACATTGTACAGGAGGCAACAACAAAAACCATCCCAAAGAAAAGGAAATGCAAGAAAGCAAAGTGGCTGTCCAACGAGGCCTTAGAAATAGCAGAGAGGAGAAGGGAAACAAAATGCAAGGGAGATAGGGAAAGTTACAGAAAATGCAGACTTCCAAAGAATAGCAAGGAGAGACAAGAGGGCCTTCTTAAATGAACAGTGCAAAGAAATAGAGGAAAATAATAGAAAGGGAAAAACCAGATATCTGTTCAAGAAAATTGGAGATATTAAAGGAACATTTTGTGCAAAGATGGACATGATAAAGGACAAAAATGTTAGGGACCTAACAGAAGCAGAAGTAATCAAGAAGAGGTGGCAAGAATACACAGAAGAATTATACCAGAAAGATCTGGATGTCCCAGACAACCCAGATAGTGTGGTTGCCGACCTTGAGCCAGACATCCTGGAGAGTGAAGTCAAGTGGACCTTAGAAAGCATGACTAACAACAATGCCAGGTGATGGCATTCTAGTTGAACTATTTAAAATCGTAAAAGATGGCACTGTTAAGGTGCTACACTCAATATGCCAGCAAGTTTGGAAAACTCAGCAGTGGCCAGAGGATTGGAAAAGATCAGTCTACATCCCAATCCCAAGGAAAGGCAGTGCCAAAGAATGCCCCAACTACCGTACAATTGTATTCATTTCACATGCTAGCAAGGTTATGCTCAAAATCCTACAAGGAAGGAAGGCTTCAGCAGTATGTGGAGAAGAGCATGGGAGCATGGACAGAGTTTCTGTTCCAGTCCTCTGAAGATGCCGGCCACAGGGACTGGCGAAACGTCAGGAAGAACAACCTTCAGAACACGGCCAAAGAGCCCAACAAAACCACAACAACCAGTAGATTGAGTTGTGTTTCATTTTTATTAATGTGGACTGACTGGTATTTAGTCATAAAATTATTACCAAAATACAAATCAATCAGCATAAATACCGAACTTGCAATACATATATCCCTCTTTTTGAAGCAAATGGTGCCTAGACCAAAGGCAACATGGTCAGTCATAGTCTTGAACCCCCTAATATCTTTTTGGGGGTGGTGAAACACGTAGTTTGCTTGTCTCTGTAAATCTGTGACCCGTACAGAATTAGGGAATACTCATGGAATATTCAGCCTGACAGTGTTGGATGCTTTGTTTACCCCTCTGTTAACATGGTAGCTTCAAGAAAAGTCTTATCTTGCTTCTCTATAAACAACCGTTCCTATTTCTTCCCCTCCCTAGTCTGTATGTAGGCTTGGTATGTGCCTTCGTTTATCACAATGCACACAGGAATATATCAAGAGTATATCTTACCGATCTCCATCTGTGACAAGGGTTTCCCTTACTTTTGTATGTAAATACACAAGGTTGCTTTATAATGTGCCAGCTCAATGATCTACCCAGTTGATTGTCTACTCCATCTCTTCAAGGTTACAATGAAAGTTTCTCCTGTCAATGAGACCTGTGAGCCTTTAACTCGAAAAGCCAGGAATGGAAAGTAGAACCTTTCCCATAGAATTAACCACTTGGCTAGTCCCTTCCATTCCTCTATGATCTATAAGACCTGCCCGGGAACTCTTTCTGCCCTTGTACTGTTGTGCCAAATTTGTACATTAACTTTCCACTTGATGATGAAATCACCGTTCGTACGAAGTTTTCTAAAACCAAATCCTGAGTCTCATTTGGAAAGCACCCTAGATACCATCTGTTTGGACTAGCTTATGGAGGTCATTTCTGAGCCAGCCAAAAATCCTCAAGTATCTATTGCTTGCTTTCAGTTCTTTAATATCCTCTGGTTGAATATGAAAATTAGAAATTAGTGGAGCTGTACACTTAAATTAATACAAATTCATTTTTTAAAAATACAAGAGCAACAACACCAATCTCAAAGCAAGACCTCCGTCGCTTGAGAACCTCTGAAGCAAGGAAAGACTCAGCAACAATAGGTATTTTCCTGATCATGGCAAAATAATGATAAGAAAAATTGCACCTGTGCTATGTTTGCATTCTTAAAAGGGCAGATGCCCTGACCTTTTCTTGAAATATTGTCTCCCTAACCTAACACTTGCAGAAGATGTAAACAATTCAGTTTAGCTCACTTGGCAGAGCACACCTAAGAAAAAGCTGTTGACCGGTTTTCTGGATGAAATTAGGAATGTGTTTCTTGACAAGAATAAAAAATAAAGGTCAGTATTGCTTCAAACTTTAGCCAATGTCTGTTTCTCTTTCTAAACATCATTCTCAATCCCACAGTTCCAAAATAAGATTGCCGTTGTGACTGCACTTTTAGTTGTGGCTTGGAAAGACATTGTTGACACAGGCATCCTCCTTCCGCGCTGGCCTCACAGGTGTGTGGGTAGCAGCTCTCTCTTCTGGCCCCCTTTTGCTGTGAAAGAGTGGGCAGCAACAGCCATGTCTTATTTGATCCCAAGCAACCACCTCATTTTTGTCTGAAAAACCACCTATTTGTGGTTTTCAAATTATGGAATAGGCTTAATTAAACTGTAAAACATTAAGCTGCAGGAGGAAAGATGATATCTCTGTGGGAGCAGAGGGTAAAAGTCAACAGCATTCATGACTTGGACAAAATAAACATAAACTAGTAGTAAAAATAAACCAGCAGTTTCCAGGTCCACCCATTGATCTTCTGGTTGACATAGGTAAAACTGTTCTTAAGAAAATGGTTTAAACAAGACGGGGAGATGTTGTAGCTAGTTTACATAACCATCTGCTGAAACAGTTACTCCTTTACTGTCTGAGGTGGAAGAAACCACTGTGTAGTCATGATATTTTTAGGGTCAACACAGGGGATGTTCAGTTACAACATCCATATTGGGTGGGGTTCTCAGGCCTGCTGCCAGTCTGGCAGAAACTACCAAACACGGGTGAAACAGAAAACAATGAGATTCCAGTAGCAGTGCTAGTACTTTTGACAACGCCATGCCAGTTTACAGTACATGGATAGGAGTAGAGGAAACAGAGCAAAGCCTTGTTCAAGGCCCTGTTCACCATTTACTGACCCAGGAATTGGCGTTACAAAAGGAAAGAAGGCCCTAATGCCAGAACAAAGCATCACATGTTGACCTGTGGGTGGAGGATATCAGACTGATACTTTGAGATAAGATTTCTCTCCCTCAGTTGGAACTAATCTGGATGAAACAGACAATCTCAATTAAACAGATGACTCAGCTGAGATATTGAAATGGAGTCAAAGAGTTAGAGAACACCCCATAGTCTGCTCTGTGACCCATGAGGTAGCCTGCTGCCCATAAGTGCAATTGAGGTACCTTTTGATTCCCTGCAATAAAAAGGGTCTCGTCTTATATTTTCACTGGATTCCACTAGAGACCCCTTCAGAAACAACTGCTTCATTTCGTTTGAACTTGAGTTGTATTTTTTCAACCAGTGACCTAATTAATGTTCCATCAAACAGTGTTGTGACAAAGGTTGTCAAGAACTAATCAGAATGTGCTGGAGACGGGGAAATGAGAATTTTGTAAAAAGGCCCTAGAAACCAGTCAGGACTATTCTTTGGTATATTCATGAAGGCTTTCATGGCCAGGATCGAATGGCTGTTGTGGGTTTTTCCGGCTCTTTGGCCGTGTTCTGAAGGTTGTTCTTCCTAACATTTTTCCAGTCTCTGTGGCCGGCATCTTCAGAAGAAAGCAGAGGACTGCTCTCCTCTGAAGATGCCGGCCACAGAGACTGGCAAAACGTTAGGAAGAACAATCTTCAGAACACGGCCAAAGAGCCCGAAAAACCCAGAACAAACACTATTCTTTGGCTTTAGTTATTCCTCCTTTCGGACTATGCTGTTCAGCTGCACTCTGCTGGTGCACACCATCTGAGACTGTGTCAGCCTTTAGCTTCCATCTTGAATTCTGTTTTTGTCCTTTCTTATTTATCCCTCCCTGGAAGGGGCTGCAATTCTTTCCCTTGTTTTAAACTAATTGGTATTTCATTAATAATGGCACTAGTGGCTATATCTGACTACATATTTATAATGGGACTGTTTATGTGGTTGCCTTCTTCTTAAGGGGAGAGGAGAAGTCTAATGTATTGATGATGGTTCTCGTACTGTAGCCTGTTTTTTGGTGTAGATGGATTTGATCCTCTCTATGTTGCCTTGCCTCTTTCCTCTCTGCTTTTCACCAGTGCATTTTATCCCTTCCTTTAGCCAGTATCTTTTGTCTGCTTTGTTAAATAGGTTTAGCCCTTAGCCCTGATGTTTCTTCCAGTCCCATAGATACATTGACTAGGATTTCTCATCTCTCTCTGATTCACTGCTGCAACCCATCGCACAATTATGCAAGAATGTATGCTCTGCTATAAATTAAAGCTCAGTTTCAGCAAACAAGCTTTCTTCATAACTATGAGATCTAAGGAAGAGATGCTATGGCTGTATTTATTTTCAAATCCCCAAAGCCTATTGATATGTTTCCAGAGCAAGAGATTTTTTAAGACTGCGCTTGGCCATGGTGGAGGTGGAAACAGATTGGGGCAGAGAGACCTTGGGTCCACACTCATTCTTCTAACACAAAGATGTGGAGAAGAAAGGAAACTCCTTTCCCCCTGTAGGCTCTCTTCCCTTTAACCCACTAAGGCTTTGACAACATGATTTCTCTGCCTTGGGTTCTTAATGCCCCACTCCCATAGACTTGCCCTATCCAGCGAATAACTTCTAATCTATTCGCAAAGGTTTTCACAGCCGGGATCTAATGGTTGTTCTGGGTTTTTCGGGCTCTTGCTGTCCTCTGAAGATGCCGGCCACAGAGACTGGCAAAACGTTAGGAAGAACAACCTTCAGAACACGGCCAAAGAGCCCGAAAAACCCAGAACAACTTCTAATCTACTTTGTTACAATATCTGAAGTATGCTTTCCTGCTGAACAGAAGTGTTTCACATTATTTGCAAGAATTTCACCAACCAGCATGTGCTTCATCAAGGAGAGGTAAGAGGTAGCCTTTGAGATGTTGCTGGACTCCTATAATCCTTCACCCCTGCTGGTACTGGGCTAGGACCAAGGAGAGATGCTGTCCAACAACATCTGAAAGGCCATGTGCTCCCCACTCCTGTGCCACATGGCCAACAATAAAATGGCCTCCAGCTCCTTTGCGCAGCTGGAGGCTACTTTAGGCTGAACTCTGGTCTACAAGCATAACATCCCTCCATTTGATACAGATACGTACAAGGCTCTTTGTGTTAACATCCAGATCCTGGGAAAACTCCTTTTTAAAAAATGTTTTGACTATATCTCCAATAGCCATGCTGAGTAGAGGATTATGGGAGTCATTCCTCTTCCCCCACCCCACCCCCCACAAAGACTTTTCCAAACTCTGACATAACATTTTAAATTTGTTTTATTTAGCTCTGGTCTCAGAAGGAAAATCCACCGCCTCCTTTTAATACTGGCTGAAACTCTGCATGTTGTAACAAGTGTAACACGAGTCACTGTTCTGGATTCACTTTTGAATTACCAAAATATATATTCAAAATATTCCTTCATATCATTAATTAATTCTTGGGCAAATAAATGACTAAAGAGAAACTGAATTCACAGGATATAATGGCAGGATGAGTTGCAAACAGATGCCAGAAAGAATTACCACCTAAAGTTAGGGAAAGATGCACTGCATAACCCACATCTTTGCCAGAAATATTTCTACTGAATTCATATGAAATCTGTTAAGGAACATTTCATACAAGAAAGCATTAAATAGTGACTTCTTTAACTAGTAGCAATTAGCTACTGAAATTGAATTTTGGCCTCTACATTAGAAATGAATCTTTCTTGCCTTTTCAGCTGCAAAAACGTATTGAAGTTTAGAGACTTGCTTCTTTGGTCACCCACATTTTTCAGGAGAAGGGGCAATAGCATCACTAATGTCAGAGACAGCGAAGAAGAGGATGAAGAAAGGAAGGAAGAGAGTAAGGAAAGGATAAAGTCAGAACTGGAAAGTTTCTTCCACCTTTCTTTTTCTACAGAAATAAGTTATGGGGGAGCGTATTTGTGCCTGTGTGTAGAAAAAAGTTAGATGAATCAGTAAGGAAGTGCAGAAGAGTTAAAAATTGAAAATGTCCCTGGACACAATCACACACACGTTTGTCCAGGTTGACACAAGCTACCACAACCTGGCAAGACATGGTAAGCATTTCAATTTGTACTGTATCCATTGTAGCACTATAGCATTAAACTACTGTAAGAGAAAAAAATATTTTTGAAACACAATGTACAAATTGCATTGTAGTTGTAGTCCTTACCAGAAGGCAGACAAATGGAGTAGGATTCACTCCCAACATCACATCCTACTCTGTGCAACATGCACACCCAGGAACTGCTCCGGGGGATGAATATTACTGATCACACAAACCAAAAGCAAGAAAAATAGAACACCTAAATACACTACCCAAACCCTGCAGACCTTGCTGGCCAAACAAAATATGATACGTACTTACACCAAAATATCAGATCTGTTTGTAATTTGCTGTAACTTATTGAAAGGAACAGTGATGAACATGGCATAGAACAACGGGACAAGTGGTATCTAATTGCTTTCTGTGTCCTTTACAGTAAGTACAACTGCCCAATAAAAATATTGGTTGCAACCACCCAAAAAGGTGATAAGATGACTGGTCCCATGAGTATACACCCGAAACCACCAAGGTTGCTAAGCGGTTTTACAAACCAGCCTGTACCAATGCCAGCATGCCTAGAGGATGTTCTTAAGAGGCCTTTTCCATACTTGCGAAACCATTAGATTCAACTTGAGAGGCACCGTAGTTAGCTGTGTGAGTGTTGGGGCAGATCTTGGGGGACCTGGGTTGAAATCCCACCCCTCCGCCCTCAAGCTCTTTGAGCAACCATAGGCCCCTCATACTCCCTTCGCCTGACATATCTAACAGGGTTGCTTGGGCGATGACGGGGAGAGGAGAACAGTGTACGCTGTGCATGGTTTATTGGATGAAAATCTTAGAGATAAATGTAACAGGCAGCGGTGGCAGCAACAAGAACAAGAGTAACAAGAACAAAAGCAACCCCTCACAGACTTTTGTCAGACTCATGTGATGATCACTTCCTGTGGGGCGTTTCTGTGAAACATCCAGTATGACATTCCGCATGGGGTGATCTCACAATTCTGCAAAATCAGCCCTTGTTTGTCAGCCACAGAGAAGCAGCCAGGGTGATTTAAGCCAGAACCATTCAGGGTCTTTCATGCCCACAGAGAATTTGGAGCCTGGATAAGGACATTTTTTTTCAGTCCAAGCCATACAGAAAACTGCCATCAAGGCTTGTGCTAAAACTGCTGCTGCTAGTGGTCAAAGCAGGAATTCATGGGTCTGCCAAGTAGAGTTCAGCAGTTGTGTGACACAACGGGGAAGGCAGCAAACTATAATATGTGCTTCATTTGATAAACAACTGGAACACCAAAGAATGCTTTTCAACCCATCTCAAAAAATGACCAAGAATGTTGGAAAGATAGTCAGTGAAAGGGGTCAGAGCTGTGTAATAATAACGTACAAATAAGCAGAGCAATTTCAAAACCTGTATGGTATTTGACTAGCTGCCAATAGAGGATTTACCCCCCATTTCCAAGTACATTAAATGCACTCCTGTCATCTCCTTTTCATTAGAAACCCAGCTGTCATATTTTGCTCAAATTAGAAATTATGTAACAGCCATAGTTTGCTGAACGCAACACAAACCCAGACTTTGTTACAAGATGTTTCTTGGTGGTTTGGGGGGGGGGGGAAGGGGGTCCCATCTGTGTAACCCTAGCAGTTGCTCTGTGACTTATATATTTGTTTCACAGGAAGTGTCTGGGTTTAATCTAGAAGATTACAGTACTTAAAAAAACGAAAAGTAAATTGTTTGTAGTGACATTGTTGTGGGGGAAAAAACCCAAATGTCTCCTCTGTATCTCTACAGAGTAATCATTGCTCAGAAGGTGGGTTTAAAGGAACTTACAATCTAGTGAAATTGCTCAGGACTACACTATTACAGCACAATCCTATGCATGTTTAATACTTTCTGAGGTTAAAATGTGTGTATGATTGGGAAACCAGAATACTTTTATTGTGTGCTTCTATCAAAGTGGATGGAACAGGGCTGGCCCAGCTTTGGCAGCTAAAGTGAATGATTAAATGGTATCTTCTTCACATTTGCATGCACAGCTGTACTATCTTAGGGTGAGACTAAAAGTTAAGAGGAATACATACGGTATTTCCTCCTCTTAACCCATGTCTTTCCTACCACAGGATTTCCTGTGATAAATATCACAACAATCAGATTTGCAAAGTATGTCCTTGTTTGCCTTCCAAAAGCCAATTACAAAACAAAGCTTGCTACATGCAAGATAATTTATTTAGGAAAGAGACATGCTACGGCAAACCATTTCTACCCCTTCTTAAAGAAACCATGCGATATCTTATCACATAGTTTGATCCTTGACCCTTTGGCTTCCACTGATGGCTGCTACACCTGAAGCAGCAGGCTAATTTAGGGGACCTGTACAGTCGTATGGCCAGAGTGCTGCAAATAGGTGCACAGCCCCGCCACAGCTGTACTTCAAGCTCCTCCTAGATATTTCTTTTAAAATCTTTTTTTACAATTCACACCAGAATGACAGCTGCTTTTTAAACAAGAGCAATGTAAGAATAAGAACGCTTTGAGAAATTCAGTGGATAGGTCACAAAGCCTCAACTGGAAGGGCCCCAAATGTCTGCTAACTCAAGACTTTCCCTGTTTGGTTGTTTCATGAGTACAATCGGCCTAAATGTTTAAGTGAGACTGACACACACACACACACAAAAACAACACCTCCAAAAACCTCAGTAACATGACCCTTGAAGAGTTAAATAGTGGAACTTCATCTGAGACTTGACTTTGCTTTGCTTTCCATTTCAGTTTCAGTTGTGTTCTTAACCCAGCCAACAAATATATAAGCATGTTTATTTTTCAGTAAGAAGTAAAAATTTATTTATTCTGCAAGACTGAGTATTTATTAGTAAAGGGCAAAATAAATAACTTTCAGTCATTTCTATAAGTGATTCGATATCTACCCTTTTCTTTCTTGAAGCAAGCAGTATACTCACCATCATAGTGGCTATTTTTGAGTTGTTGTTGTTTAGTCCTTAAGTTGTGTCCGACTCTTCGTGACCCCATGGACCAGAGCACGCCAGGCCCTCCTGTCTTCCACTGCCTCCCAGAGTTGGGTCAAATTCATGTTGGTTGCTTCGATGACACTGTCCAACCATCTTATCCTCTGTCGTCACCTTCTCCTCTTGCCTTCACTCTTTCCCAACATCAGGGTTTTTTCCAGGAAGTCTTCTCATCTCATGAGATGGCCAAAGCATTGGAGACTCAGCTTCAGGATTTTTGAGTACTTGACACCAAAAATTGTTTGTTTGTTTGTTTGTTTTTGAGTGCTTAATGGCAAAGCATGAGAGCAACCCTAAAGGGTCATTTTTAAGGAGAAAGGTGTACTTAAAAAAAATTAAATAAATGAATTCATACATTGAAACTTTTGTCCTCACATAATAATATGTTTAGACTCACAGCATAAATCCAAAGATGTTCTAATGTTCACTTCTTCCCCATCAGATACAGTTGGCATCCAAACCTGTACCATAAATTTATAGAATGCTGTTCTTTCCCCTTTCCTATTAATCTGTTACACAGTTTTCCCTTTCTACCACCATCATCTATTTAGCTGACATTTTCATTGAGCTGTCCACCACAAATCCAACATCACTTTCTTGGTCAGTCATTCCTAATTCAAACCCCATGAAGGTATATGTGAAGTTAGGAATTTTTTGGTTTTGTTTTCGTCCCTGTGCACCTCATTTTACATAGAACTTAATTTTGCTCTTCTTTCGCAAGATCACCCAGTTCCCGAGCTCTTCACGGTCCACTTGAGTTGGAGATCTTCATCTGGAACACATTGGGTCAATCCACAAATTCGGTCACTGCTCCTCTGTACCACAGATCACTTATGAAGGAGTTAAATACGGCTGGTCCAAAGGGTTCGATTGTGGGAAAAGAAAAATGTCCATTTCCAAAACAGAACCTTTAAGCAGAAATGAATTACTCTGGCTCAGACCAGAGAGGCAGATCCTCCACCCCACCCCACCCCCACATGCCCTCCCCCAGAATACTGAACAAGTCAATAAAAGAGAAACTCAAGAGGAAAATGAATTGCATTTCCAGATGGGATATCATTTGAGGAAAACGTGTTTCACTTCAGAAAGCTCTCGGAAGTAGCTCAGCAGAGGAAGGAAAAAATGATGTAAATATTTCAAACTGAATTAATTCAGCTCGAGGTAAAATGAATAAATACCACAATATAAGCTGCTTCTTGAAAATGAATAAAACACTGGATTAAACAAAGGTGAATTCCTGGATACCATATTTGTTATATAACTAGGAAAATATCCGGACAGGATTTATATTATCTTTTATTTTATGCCACTAAAGCATATGATTAGTTTTAAGTTGACACTTCATAGGTCTTCATGGTACAACCCTTTACCCCTTTTGGCTATAGACAAGTCCCACGTGACTGTTCCACTTGGCTGCAGTTGGTTATATTCATGGCAAGCCATGTTGCCACCATTGCCTTCACCCAGCCCCGTTCACAGTCTAATTTTGGACACAATGCTATGCTGTGACTTCATGGTACAAATGTGAACCTCAGGTTTGTGGATTTCCCCTTCTCCTCTCTCTCTCTGGTGCAGCTGCAAAGCAAGGAGCCTTGTGGCAGAGTAGTCAAACTGCAGTACTTCAGTGAAGACTCTGCTGACATCCTGAGTTGTATCCCAAGCTAATGGGGGCCAGCTTGAGATTGACTCAGCCTTCCAAGGTTGGTAAATTGAATACCCAGTTCATTGAGGAGGGCAAGGTGTAGCCTGCATAATTAAATTGTAAACTGCCAGTTATATCTTTTTCCTGGTCATTCCAAAATGGCAAATCAAAAAAGAAATTGCATTTTTTTTTATTGCAGAGCAAAATATATGCTGCTTATATATGCCATAGTGCTGCACCAAGGCGGGAGAGGACCATAGTTTCTTATCCCCATAAAACATGATCACCTATCTTCAAGGGTTTCATTAGCCCATGAGATTGGCAAATTTATATGCCCATACAATACAAGCATACATTGCTCCAATCAGAGAAGGCTTTCTGAAGGGTGATGTGATCAAACACAGCAGCAAGAAGTCATTGGCCGGATAATAATGGTACTAAGTGTTCTGAAGACAATAACCCTCCTAGATGAATGTAATCCTATTCTGCTATCCCGAGTTTACAAAGATGCCTCATATGTCCTGTTGTAAGGCATGGTAGACAGAAGTATTCAGTGGGTGAGGGAAGGGAGCCTTCTTCTTGGAAATGTTTAATTATAAATGGCCCACCTATAGTACTGACAGCGACCTTTCAGATCTGTCCCTGACTCTGGAAGAATAAGGAAGCTTTGGAATCGGCATTGGGATCTGTAACTTTCTTTATTCTGAAGCAGAAACAGACAAGGAGGAAGCAGGTTAAATTGGAATCCTGTTGAAAATGGCGCATTAATAGTATAAAACCAAAGCAAATATATCCTACAGAAACATTTCCAGCAGACGTACCACATCTGAAAATGTTACACAGATCATTCACTGCAATTCAAACAGCTATAAATATAGTAAAGCTCCCTGCTCCCTTTCAGGAAAAGTGAACAAGATGTGGGAGAGGGCATGGCGAGAGCACCAAACAAAGCCAAAAAAGGCATTAAGAAACGATGTGATCTCATATCGTAGAAATACTGAGATATCTCCAAATTGACAGTATTTTAAAGAGTAACAGAGATGGACAAATACTGCTTCTAACATTTTCATGATCTTCTCCATGCTTTTCTGACAGTTACATATAAAGTAAATGTTCCTTATAATGCTCCAGCCAGGATTTAATGTCTTCTGATGTGAAGTAAAATCAGTCTTGCACAGATGCAAATAAGTATCATCATCATCATCCTAATTAAAGACAATCACAATGGATAGACCTGTTACCCCCCCCCCCCCCAAAAAAAAAGGCCATGTACTTTTCCTGTATTTATCTTCTGTGGATGCTCCTCCACATTCCTCTACATTCCTTGTTACTGTGTACTTACATGACTTACTAGTACTAGGTACTGTGGTGATTACTGCAGTCAGAACAGCAGTATTTGGCTCAAAATATATGCTCTCATAAACAGATGGGTGCTGGCAGACCATTCTTCTCTCCATATCTCAGACGCTAGATGTGACATCATTACACATCCTAGCCCCCTTGCAAGTAGAAACCAATGAAGTGGAATGAGATTGAGGAAACCTCAGTCAGAGAAATGTAGTGAAGAAATGTGAGTTAGTGGTAGTCTTATGTTGATGGTAACATGGAGTCCCTCCCTAAGTTACTCTGCAGGCAATTCTTTAAAATTAGTTCTTATTCTGATATCCCCCATCTTGTATGCGCACATTAAAATGGTGAAGGGGTTTGAGTGTGTCCATCAAGCTGAGAGCAATGCCATAGGAAGTCTGACTCCAATAAGAGCCTGGATTCCTAGCAGTATTACAGCCAAGGACATTGTTCCCCTGTATTGTTTGCTTTAGTTATAGAGTTGTTAGGGAATGCTATGAGAGAAGATAAATTAATTTGTGGAATACATGTTGGATAACTGGCTGGACAGCAGTTGTTTAGGTATCTGGCTGTGGAGGCAGAGGTTGGGAGTTCAATTCCCCGCTGTGGGGGGGGGGGAAGAGCCAGCCCATGTAGCCTTGGGCAAGTCACACAGTCCCAAAGCATCTCCATAAGAATGGAACCACTTTTGTGTCTTCTCTGTCTAGAAAACCCTGGAAAGGGTCACCATAAGTTGGAATTGACTAGACAGTACACAAAGATCATTATAGGTTTTAAGGAGAGTTAAGGGTAGTCTATTTGCTGCTGATTCTTTATTAATAGTATAAAATCCAATAACAGTTATGGAATCGATAAAATTAATTTTGTAAGAATTTGGAGAGATAATGGGCTTACAGATAAACCGGCCTGAATCAGAGATAATGTTACTTAACTATGATAAAGCTGAATGGGAGATAACTAGGAAAACGTGATGTTAGTATTCAAAGGTCTTTTAAATACCTAAATATTTAGAACGTTCGAAAGTGGAAAATTTCAAAAAATTGAAGCAAGAAACTAAAAATAAGTTAGATATTCTAAGAAAGTTGGACTTTTTTAGTTTGGTAGAATAGCAGTTTGTAAAATGAAGAGTTTAACCAAAACTATTATTTTTATGTATGATGCTACCAATAAAGATAACTGAAGAAGAGCTAAAAAACCAGAAAGATATAATTTAAAAATTCTGTAATGGAGATAAGAAACTAATAAGATAGGGTATAAATCTCAAAAATGGATAGAATTATGCCTCCCTTATAAGAGGTTACATTATATAGTTATGATACATATACCTGAAATTATACCTCAGGTTAATAATTGAATATGATTAAGCTTAAAAAGCACAGGAAATTGGTGGAAACTCTGAGAATATGTTGCAAAACAACAAGAGCATTGTTTAAAAAAACTGAATACCCTTTTCGAAAACTATGTTGTTAGTTTGCAATAAAATATGGGGGGGGGGGGGGGAGAATCCATCAATTTCTCCAATACACCCAGTAATAAAATTGGAGAAATGCCCCAGAAATTTGAAATAAAATTTGGAGAATCCATTACGAAAGAAACAAATTATTAGAATAAAAGATTAGTTAGGAAAGACCAATGTTTTTGGAATAAAAAGAATATCCTGGTTTAATCTTATTCAGTTAGAGCACTGAAGATTTGGTAAAAAGAAATGGTAAATGTAGGGACTACAGATGGGCACGAACTATCAGTTTGGATTTTGTGCCAATTTGTTTATCACCCAAACAAGCCCCTCCAGCAGGCGCAGACTCAGAGACAGTATCTGGAGGAGAAGGGGCAGGAAAGCCAGCCTACTGTCTCCTAGTGGGTGCCTGCTGGAGAAGGTGGGGCTTTGAAACAATAAACTGATGGTTCATGCTCACCTCTAGTACGGACCTTAGAAGATTCAAACAGATGGTATCTCAGAAGGAAATGAAAATAAGACAATGAAAGGAATAAGTCAAATTTGTAAGATATTAATGGATGCAGAGATTGCACAAGCATTCTTCTAACATGATTTTGGAAAGGAAATGGGTACTGGGGTGTGGAAGAATATATGGGATAAAGGGATATTAAAATTTATGTCCATAAAGATAAAGAAACATTTTTATAAATTAATTTGGATATAGTATTTAGCTCCAGTGAAATTAAATAGTACTAATTATTCAAGGTTATGTTGGAGGTGTCAGAAAATAAGTACTTATTTTCATATTTGGTGGAAATGTGAAACTATATTGGAATTGCGGCAGTTGTTTTTTAAAGAAATAAATGAAATAATGAAGGTAAATATAGAAATTAGCCTTAAAATGGCTGTGTTATTAATCCTCGATAAGGAGCTAATGAGCTGGACAATGAAAGAATTAATTTCAAAGTACTAACAGCAGCAAGATTAATGCGCGGCCCTCACTGCTCCTTCCACGATGACGAGGTGGTAAATTGTGGTAGAAATAGGACTTTATTGGGAACAAAGGAAGGTGGAAAGATGATGCATGAGCACAAGTTCTTGCAGATTCAACCCCTGCAGGGTATGGGGGTGCTGGGGTTTCCTTGCAGCACCAAACCCTTCTGGGCAATAGCAGGATTTAGTCCAGGGCCCCCCTCTGGAGGTTGGCAGCACCTCCAGTCCATTTGCCCCTCTGGCTTGCAGAGGAAAGAAACAGAAACGAATATCTCTGCAGGCTCAGCCCCCTTCAAACTCTCAGTTCCAACGTTGGCCGGGCTCCTTCCTCGAGCCTCGAGCCTTAGTCCCAGCAACGGAGTAGTCCCTTTGCCGGTCAGGAGTTTCTCCACTGTCTGGCCAGCTAAGCAGAAATGTCCACATAGAGAATACTGCTCAGTTAGGGCAGGCAGGACCCCTTCCTGGCTTCCCTTCTATACAGGGGGTCAGCTTGTGGTAGAAGCTGGGGAAGTACAGGAGCTAAGGCCACGTTCTCTCCTTCCCACTCCCTCTGCTTACCCTCTCAGGGTCCGGACACCACAGTATCAGCCATCCTGGGTTGGTAAAGACCTCTGGCTCCCTCCCAGCTCCTCTCCTGGTCACGAGGCTTCATTCTCGTCAATGAGGAATTCCAGGGCATCCTGCCAAATGTCAGCCTGTTCTTCCTCCCTCAAGCTCTCATCTCCCCCTCCTATTTCTTGCCCGGCCAGAGCACCTTCCCCTTCTGAGGAGTGTGTGTCTGGCCCCGCCTCTTCTCCATGGGCCCATTTGTTTGTAATGGGGAGAGCATTTCTCCTGTCGTAGGAGGCTGACCACTCTGCCAGCCAGCTGCAGCTGGCTCACAGGTGGCAAGAAACTGGAATGTAAATGTATGGTAACACATTCAATTAAATGGTATAAAGAAATTTGGAATTATTTATTAATAATAAATTAACATGTAGTATTAAACTAAAGAGTGAGATAAATAAGAATATTTTTATTGATATTTGGAGAGATTGTATCAACTTTCTGCTAATAAAGGAGAAAGCTTGTGCACCTTCACAAGATAGGGCTTCCCAAAGGGAGGAATCAAGCACTGTCTTCAGAGAAAGAAATGCTTCATACAAGATACCTCTTGGGTTTTTTACATATTTATCCATAAAGTGGACTAATATAAAACAATGATCTAGAGCAGTGGTTGCCAACCTTGGGTCCCCAGATGTTCTTGGACTGCAGTTCCCAGAATCCTTTACCACAAGATGTGCTGGCCAGGATTTCTGGGAGTTGTAGTCTAAGTAGATCTGGGGACCCAAGGTTGGGAACCACTGATCTAGAGTACATTGCTCCTGGATAAATCCTGCTTGCTCTACTGCCATAACATCTTCTTGAATTCAACCAAGCAGTTTATTACAGAGGTGCTTATCATAGATTAAAGACAGGAAGCTGATTGAGCAATAATTGGCACGATCAGTTCTATCTCCTTTTTTATATAGAACAACAATGAAAATTGTTTTCCAGCTTTCAAGTAAGAAGTCCATTTGATCTACAAAGGAGAATAAAACTGCCAATGAGAGTGATGTTGGGTTTTATGAGTTCTGGGGGCAAAAACAAAAATCTGTTCCTGATTCTTTGTTGTTCAACCTCATTTGCTGAATCTGGTGGCCAGTTGGGGAGATTTTCCATTGCTAGTGTTGTATGGGTATATTGACTAGATTAATGGATTATGGATTCTAATTAATAGTTTATATGCTTGTCTTCTGGCAATAGACTCATTTAACAAGGGCTGCAAGTGAATTTTCCTGTACTTATGATAAATCCTTCTCATTTGACTTTTGGCATTTTTATATTTACTATCAAACCAACCAGATATTATGAAATTTTTCCACCACCATTTTTGTTTACCTTAATTTTTAAATATGCTCCTAGTTGTTCTGCCAGAATTTTAAGTAGTTTTATTGCCTCAACGGCATTGTTTTTATGGGGCATCATAATCTAAACTTTGAAGGGAATATATTTCTACTGGTCCCAGTGACTGGGTGCACTAATTTTCAATATATTTTTAAGTTATACTATGACATGTGCTTTTTTTCCTATGTTATGTTTATATATTGTTGAAATGTTAATTTTAGAAAGAAAGAAAGAAAGAAAGAAAGAAAGAAAGAAAGAAAGAAAGAAAGAAAGAAAGAAAGAAAGAAAGAAAGAAAGAAAGAAAGAAAGAAAGAAAGAAAGAAAGAAAGAAAGAAAGAAAGAAAGAAAGAAAGAAAGAAAGAAAGGGTTATATTCATTGCTTTGTATTCGTTGGAGTCTCTGGAGCTCAAGAATACGAAGCGATGAATAGCTGACGAATCAGGGATATTTAACAAATATTCTGATTCATTTTTATATTCATCCCCATGTGTAATCTGGACATTTCATTATATTACTACTATGTCTGGTGTGTTATGTTCAAGGTGTCTGTCTGTTTGGATCCAGAAATCCCACAAGATCTTGACTTCCTCAGTTTTTGAACACCTTCTCCACCTGATATTCCCATGGGTTTTTTGGAGGCCTGCAAGTTATATTTTTTGCATAATGACCAGTGCACTAATTTTGCCACTCTATCATGTCTAACTTTGTAATCTCTTTGCGCAATCTTTGGACATTCACAGATGAGTTGTGACACAGTTTCATCTTTTTCTTAGCAGAGTCGACATTTGCCATTGGCACTAACACCTTGGATCTCAACTTTCATCATTATTGTTGTTATTATTATAATGATGTCACTCAATTTGATTCAACTTATTCTGCAACTTCAGTAATGTGTTTCTTATTGGGTAAGATTAACACAGGAACAGGTCAAATTTTCTTCCACTGACTCTGATCAATCTATCAGATTAACAGATGGGGTTTTACTCTCTGTTTTAGTAGAATTTGTTTACAAATGGATGGGGAATTTAAATTTTTCCTGGGTAAGTGATATACTTTCCATCCTTTCCTGATATGTTCCTCTCCGGTCAGTATATCCACTATCCCCAAGCTTACCAGTTGCTCATCAAAATGGGCATCCATTTTCCTATAAATTCTCCTTTTCTTTCTGCATCTTCCATTTGAGAGGTGAGGAGATAAAATCTTTTGATAACATCTTATTATGATGTTATCAAAAGACCAAAATGGAACCACTCCTTTCTGCTCTAGGTGTCTTTTTGTTTGTATATTCAAAGATGGGAACTATGGTGTGTTAACAGTCAAGAGAGATCTTATTGTGCAGAGATCTTCTTTGAGATCCTCTTCAGTGACTATGTTGCCTGATAATGGGCCCAACAATGACTTCAGGTATTGTTGAAGTGTGAATCAACCCCCTATAAGAATATACACAAACAATAATATCACATGGCCTCAATCTCCGGCTATTTGTTTGCCTGGGAGCAATGCTTTCTCTCATTTTTAGCCCTGCTGGGTGGGGCTCCACGCTTCACATGTGCGACTCTGCCCCCCCCCGCCGCATGGAGGTTCTGTCATGACCCGTACCAAAGGGGCTGGAAACGATTGCTGTGGGTGTGCAAAGCAGGAGGAATGCTGTGTGAAGTGGGGGCAGAGTCACACACCTTAGAAGGAACCTTGCCTGGGAGCTTTCTTTGCTTATTATAGGGGCCTGAATTACTCTTATCATTAATTTGCTCATCTTTAGCATTAATAGTTATATGGCAGCAGCTCACCCTGTTCTCCAGTCCATCTAGTTTTCTAGCTATGCAATGTAACCGTTTATAAATAGATTCAACCGTCTATCTAATTAGCATACACTGCTCTCCAAGTAATTTCATTTGGTCATCAGAATTTCTAGTTATGTCAGGTTTTGGAAGGGATAGGCTTACTGATCTTAGCCTGCCAACTACCCCAGCACCAATTGGAGCCTGCAAATTCATTGCTGAATGTAGTTGGTCAAACTGATTCTTCGGTGGTGTAATGAGTTCCCCAGAACTCAGTTTGCCTGCAGATGATGAAAAATGTTTATCCAGTCTTTTATGTTTAATAGCTGGAGGGCCTAATTCTTTGCTCAAACTTCAGTGGGGGTGGGCTATTCTTATAGTAATAGTCAATTACAGACTTGTAGAAAAGGCTTGTCTGTTTAATCTTCTTAAGGTGTTATTGGGCATGATCCCAGGGCTGCAAACACTCAAAGCAGTGAAAACAAAACTCCCAACAGAAAGGTAGCCAATCCAATTCTACCATCCAATTCAGACTGAACAGATAATATGACTTGAGCCCAATACCAAGTATAAAGCACTGGAGAATAACAAATAGCACAAATTTGTTGAGCTTATCCCAGTCTTGGGGGGGGGAGCAGTTCTTGAATTCAGATGGGCCTGTACATGTGCGCAACTTAATGTCATGCCATCACATTACTTGAGGGTCATTTCAGAATTCCATTACAAAACCATGTATGCCCATGTGGTGACAGTATTGCGCACTTGCCTATGTATTCCTATTTTGCTCTTTTTACAGCTGTGCTCAAATAGTTAATTTGCTCTTTGTTAGAAAACAAAGCAATATCCTATTGCTTAGCTTTGTAAGCTGCAGCTAGAGAAGGCCCATTGAATCAACAGAAACTTAACAAGTTATTAACAAAGAAATTGACTTGCCAAATCCCCAAACAGTCAATGGGCCTACTTCGGTTGCAATTTACTACATTAAGCAAGAGGATTGCATCCTACATTTGAAATCAGAGTAAAATACTAAATGTTTCTCTTATGTTAAATACAGAAGGACTTTTGCAACAACAATTCTTACTGCTTCTGAGTCTGCAGTGTCAATTTCCCCAGGGCCCATGAGTGCCAGGTTAAGCAGGATACATTTCAGTGCAGGAGATACAATATGACGTGACAGCATGATGTGACCTTTTCTTTTTTTCTTTTTTTCTTTTCTCTTTTCTTTTCTTTTCTTTTTTATTTATTTATTTATTTTTTTTGCACATAATGAGCTATCAAACCATTTTTGCAGATTTCAGCAGTAGGGCAAAAACCTCTAAAACCAATTTGGCCACAGACAAAAGAAATTTGGTTGTACATCATAACTAGCAATATATTCTATCAATTTCAAGTCTCTGAAAACAAGAATTTGTTAGCAATCAACATCTTTCCTTGCATTATTCAAAATTCAACGTTTTCTTTACCGTGGACTGGCTGAGCCTCTGAGGGAGGTGGGGTGGCCCCTCATGCTCAGAATCTCGGATGCATGCCAGAGGCACGCGCATGCTCCCCCACCGCTTTGCACATGCACAGGAGTGCTTGCCCACCCGTGCGCCCACCCCACCCCTGTGCGTGGATGCATGTTTGAAGGGGTGAGGAAGTGCAGGGTGAGGGGGCAAGGTCTGTCTTCACAGCCCGGCGGCGACAGGGATGGTGCAGAGCCAGGAGAGAGAGAGAATGTGTGTGTGTGTGTGTGTGTGTGTGTGTGTGTGTGTGTGTGTGTGTGTGTGTGAGAGAGAGAGAGAGAGAGAGAGAGAGAGAGAGAGAGAGAGAGAGAGAGGCAAGCAAGCATTTATGTCTACAGCAGAAAGGGAACAGCGATAGGACTTCCCCCAGTAAGGACGCAGAAAGAATACGTATGCTGGCTTGGGGAATTCTCAGCCTCAGGTTGGGAACCATATTCCACTTGCAAAGTTCTTGCCATGCCTCCAGCACGTGTGCTCCCCGACCGCTGTAAACATAAATGCTTGCTTGCCTCTCTCTCTCTCTCTCTCTCCCCCCTCCCAACTCTGCACCACCCTGACACTGCTGCCGCCATGCCACAAAGACAGACCTTCCCCCCTCCCCCACATGCACTCCCCTCCTCACAGCTGCTTTGCGTGCAGGGGCACATGTGTGAAGGGGTGAGGGAGTGCTCACGCCAACGCTGGCACGTGTGGGTGTGCAGAAAGGAGATGTGGGGAGGGCAGTGGACGGGGGAAGGGGGAAAGTCTGTCTTTGTGACCTGAGGACCTACTTTGTCTAGTACAGTAGGACTGCTGTATCTGCAGGTTCCATACCCAAAGTTTCCCTTATCCACTGCCTGAAAATATTAAATTAAAAGAAAACAGATATACTGTACGTATTTCCACATTTTATTACCAGAACTGGCCACTAGAGGGAACCAGAGATTATGCAATATATAGTGTTTCCATATCCATGATTTTTGTCATGGAACCAGTCTCTCATAGATACCATCTTGCTTTATCAGCAAATCCTCTTACCTGCATATTTTTCTGTATTCCAAGGTGCTATTAAGAGGCGTCATTTCAATGCCACAGTATGACTTCAAATGTAAGCACGAGCAATTGTCAGCCACATCTACTGTTGTTTCAAAGTAGCTGATTGTTCCAGGCAGAAAACAGGCATAGACATTCTTTGTTTCATGGGTATGTATCTGTGGATCATTTTTGATCACTCAAAGTGCAATCTCTTATGTGAAGATTCTTTCATTGTTGCATCCCGTAATAACACTGATACAGGTTTTATTATCATTCTCTTTGTGCTAGAAACAAACATCTGGAAGCTACTGAGCCACTTCAGTTATGGAAAACTAATTTATTTATCTATTTATTTATTTTAATTTGTTTATATCTGGTCTTGTGACCACTCTAGGTGGCAATTAATTATTTTACCTTGGATTGTAAAAGTAGTTCAAATATCCAGGTCGAGGCCCTGTATTGACCATCGGGCACCCCAGGATCTCCTAACTGGCCAGACAGTTCAAAATAGCTATAAAATAGGAACAGATGGCAGTCATACCAGAGCAGAACAGTGTGGCACCATTAGGTCCCCTTAGCCTGACTATGCATACAGTAGATATTTGTTTCCCTCCAAAGTTTACACGAAGTGGTAATGATCTAAACGACAGAGTTTAAAGAATGTTGCTCTTTCCTTCAAAGTTGGAGGAACTAAGAGGGCTGGTTTGTGCAGAATGATTCTGCCTAAGGGGGTTTCCAGATAGTCACATCTGACAATTGTGGCTGGTCTTTTCCACCACAGGAGTCTTCATGGGTGGCCTTACTCTGAAAGGATATGGAATGGTAACTTCGAGCAGCAATGGTGGTCATGGTAGCAGCGGCGGCAGCAAATCGCTGAGCCCGTGCCATTGTCCTTCTGTCTCCATCTCTGTGGGGGTTTTTTTATTTTTTATTTTTTTTAAAGGGACTCTGTTCTCTCACACAATACTAGAATCTGGGGTCTTCCTCCAGTGAACAGGATAGGCAAGGGATATTCAGGACAGACAAAGGAACTCCTTCTTCACACATTATATAATTAAATTGTGAAATTCACTGCCCGGTAACTGCCTGAAAAGGGGACTCAACAAATCCATGGAAAAACAAGTCTGTTGATGGCTGTTATAAGCCACAAGAGACAACAGAATCTGCCATAGACAGTATACCTCTGAATACTATTTGCCAGGAAAGAGGACCTTGAGGGAAGTATGTGGCTTTTGTGCTACTTTGAGAAGAATCTGGTTGACTGCTGTCAAAAGTCTGGTGCTGCCCTAAACATATCTGTGATCTAATCCAGCAGCACTCTTTTTGACTTTTCTCCAAATGTGTACATGGACAGATGTGTACATGAATGCACTGCATGAGATCTTGATTTTCAGTTTGAGTGTGAAAAATGTTCAAGTCCAGAACTGAAAAATGTGCTGGAATATCTTCCACCAATAAGCTCCTTCCAGAATGTCAGTCATGTAAGTTGCAAAATGCATGGGGGTAATCACGTGCAATGTATGTTGTAGAGTCTGTGTGTTGTAGAGCAACAGGAAAACAATCACAGTCAAAAGCACCCACGGATCTTGATTACAGACACTGAGAGTCATACAACCTCATTTGGGGGTGAGGAGTCCCACTTTTTTATTAGTGATTAGGGTGATCACTACACAGAAGAGACCAGCTAATGACTCTCATCAACCACAGTGACAGATCATCTCTCCCCCTTATCACAACAATACACCCGTAACAAAAAACACGCTGATCATCATAATCACCCATCTCCTGAAAAGGACAAAAGCTGATCCCACAGCTATAAATACAGTACTCAACTCCCAAACAAACTGCACCAGAGCACAGAATGCTACTCCTGTCCTCTGAAGATGCCGGCCACAGAGACTGGTGAAACGTTATGAAACAACCTTCAGAATACGGCCAAAGAGCCCGAAAACACCACAAAAACCATAATTAACTGAATTATTATAGCAAGGCAGTCACAGCTAACTTTAAGGTGACTAAAGACAAGATAGTAAACATCATTCTATGTTGTAAAGTAGGTTGATGTTATTTCCACATCATAGAAATTATGGGTTCAGACAGAATAACCAGTTGGTGGACTGGTTTGTTACTCAGAGTACTATCTGTTGTACTATAGCAATACACAGTGGTCCATGGTGAATAATATTTGACAGCAGGCATGCATTTAAGCCTTTTTTACAATGCTCTCATTAATAGAATAATTTTCAGTTTAGAAAATATGTATGTTGGTAAGGGGGACAACTCCCACCCCTGCTCCCATATCAAACTCAATGTGTCTTTGACAGATCTCTTGGTTCCAAATTAATGGCTCTCACAATAAGAAATTCAGCAGCTTACACAATAGTTAGTATGTCTAAGACACAAATCCATTGACTTTCAAAAATAGCAGTGCATTGGGATGCTTTGCATTAATAATTCCCCTGCAGTTATTTTTATGTGGCATGCAAAAGCTTTCACAAGAATATATGTTTTTTTATTCTTTGTTGTTATTAGCAAAGACAATCTAGCTTTTATCTAAGAAATTGCTTGCCATTTAGAGCTTGTTGAGTCTTGGCCCCTAACATTGCAAACTCTGTAATAACTTCATTTCACAATCTAGTTTCTTGCTTTGATTTAATCAGCAATTCTCCCCCCCCCCGACCTTCAGCACCAAACAGATGTGATCCTTAACAGTAGTTCTTCTGCCTTTGTGTTTCAGCAGACAATCAGACAGACAGATATTTATGCCATCCTATCTCCAAGACAGTTAGCAAAATTCCATATTGATCTGAAGTAAGTTTATCCATCGTTACGTGCCACCGGTTTGCAGGAAAATAATGGGTAAACTCGGATAATCTTTACTCTGCTCAATGGTTTCCTTCAGAGCAGCTATTTCACCTCTGTTCCAAACCACCACATGAAGATCCTCAGGTTACAGATTGAGGCTCATGAAGTCATGTATTAACAGCTGTAGCCCTGTGTGTGCAATACAAGTATCATCTGACAGAGGCATGACAAGACATAAGTCAGAAGAGCTCTGAGTTCTCTGTACCTCTCTGATTTGGAACCAAACACCCACGCCATCTATTGCGATGCAATAAAAATTATTGAGAGCATATCTGGATGATCAGCCCTGTTCCTTCAGGAACCCGACCATGACTACATGATCCTTCCACACCTTGTAATTGAAGATGTCAAGATAGATTTGTAAATCATTTTACAGCATCTCATACTATCTTTTAACATATCTTGGATCCTTTCCTACACTGCATATACAGATGATGATCTTGAGTTTTAAAATCCCCTGGATGCCAGGATCAGCAGTGGGAAGTTGCAGATGGTGCACACATTTCTGACTGAGGTTACGATGACATCCATGAGAAAAAGCAGTATGTTTTGAGGATGGGGATGTAGCCATTTATCATAGCTGAATGTCAAGAAAGCTCTCTTCTAAAGAGGACGAGGGGCTTTAAATTTCAAAAAACAAAGAAAAAAAGAATATGTCCAACATTAATAAGAGAAATGTGGTGTTCCTTTGTAAAAGTAGACTGGGAGTCTGCTTCAGTCATAGATAGCTCATGACTCAAATGCAGGGACATCCCTAAATATTTTGGGGTGAAGCAAACTTTCTTGCAGTTGCATTGGAACCATACTAAAACCCACTTCCATCATTATTTTTACCATGTGCTTTATGACTCAAGTAGACAGTTACTGGAAAATACTTGGTATTTTCTTAGATAGTACCTTAAATCCTGTTGTTGGCATAGTAAATCACATTAGAGTAAGCCCATGGAACCAGTGGGGATTTAGCAAGTCAGCTCCTCTGTAAAATGGATTGATTCAAATGGGCCTAATCTAGTATGACTTACTACACTAAGCAACAGGATTTCAGCCTATAAGTAATTAAGTAATTAGCTGGCTGGATAGCCCAGTAGGCTCAAGTTCGATTCCCTCACTGTGCCTCCTAGGAAAAGAGCCAACCTGTATAGCCTTGGGCAAACTGCACAATACTAGAGGAAGGACTGATAAACCTTGGAAGAGTTGCCATAAGTTAGAATGTACAGTATTTATAGCACACTGTATAAGGAGACGTATGAATATCAATGCTCTTCTATGTTCAAAAATATGATTCAAAATAATACAGAAAGGTTGCATACAGTCCTCAGGAAGCCTATCTTGAGCTGTGTGGGTGTCCTTGTTGATTCCACCCCATATTCCCCTCTCCACATGTCTCCTGCTGTATCTTTTCCTCTCCTGGATCTTGCAAAAGATATTTTTGCTACTCTAGCACATAGAATTCTATGGCTTCTCTGTCAACCAATACACTATTGAAAGGGATGCTGAGAGCATGAAGGCTTACATGTTATTTTTTGACACTCTAGGTACTCAGTTGTACTCTACGGTTTCTTTCAAGAAAAACATTGAAAGATCAAAAACCATACTTAAGCAAAACCTCTACTGGGCCAACAGAATATTATTAGAAAGAAGAACTTTGATGCCCTTCATCAGGCTGGGCATCACAAGTGGGAGAGGAAGAAAGAAGCAGGAAAGTTTTAAAAATCACATGGGTGATATGTTATAGCCCTAGAAACTGTACCTACTGCTGTGCGTAAATGGAAACTACAGGCTTCAAGCTTAAACCTTGAAGGATCGTGGTGTCAGGTTGCACCATGAGGGATGTAGAACCCGCTCCCTACCTCTGTCTCTTTACACAAAGGGCTTGCAGGCTCTCAGTTCATGGCCTTTCAGTTGAAAAATAGGTGACTTGAATGTTGATGATGAAGAAATCAAAATTATTAAAGATTTTCTGTACCTTTCTCATCTATTCAAATGGAGACTGCAGCCAAGGAATCAGAACTGGAGGAGCAGCTATGAAGGAACTTGAAAATATGCTGAAATGCATGAATGTATCACTGGAAACCAATGTCAAGATCATCTATACTGTGGTATTTCCAAATATTATTTGTAGATGTGAAGGCTGAGCAATGAAGAAAACTGACAGGCTTAAAAAAATGGGTTCAAAATGGGATGTTTGAGGAAACCTTTAGAGAAATGCTGAAAGACAGATAAGTGGATTCCAGATAAGATCCAGTCTGAATTATGAGCAAAAGCTAAAATGACCTTTGGGGGGGGGTCATTAATTCATAAGGTTACCAATAAATTGAAAGCAACTTGCTGGCACATAACAACAACATATTTTGGCAGTGAGCAAAATGATTTATTTTATCTTATTTATACCCAGTAAGTATAAATAAAATCCACAGAGAGGATGGTTTTCATTGCCCAGTAAACAGAGACTTAAACTTCTAAGATCTACCCCCTTGAAATGAAAATAAGGTGTGAGATTTTGTCCGGAGTGTGCTTGTTTCTTCAGGGTGCAGGTGGGTGTGGATGTGGGAGAGAGAGAAAGAGAGAGAGAGAGAGAAAGAACATCTCCGTAGCTGTGAAGGGAATGATTATGCATTTGAGGAAAGTCAGGGCTTCCACCAGCAATTATGGCACCCAGGCAAGTAGCCAAAATGAGCCTCCAACTCAATTTTGTAATTCATAATGTGAAGATAATACAAGAAATTACAGCACTGAACACCTTGCCAGCATCTTCCCTCTTTCACAAGGGATTGCCAGCGCAGTCAGAACTACAAAAACAAAAAAGAAGTGTGTTCAACATATAAGTATTAATATATGTTAATATACATTGCTTAATATAAACAACACATATTAATAAACCGACTTTCTCTCCTGTTCAGCCCAGAAGCTGGTTTTAACAAGCCCTGGGTGAACCTGCCTTTCATGGCCTCCATAAGATCTGCTAAATTAACCATCTTTCCTTTGGTCTCCCCTACAGGCCTGGTCTATTGCTGTCTTTTCCTATGGTGGTGGACCTGGTTGCCAGGCCAACTGGGGAGAACGGGCATGGCCTCTAAATTTGGCACCCTAGAGCTATGGTCTGATTGCCCCAACCTACGTATGGCCTTGTGGTAAAGTATTGAAGAGTAAAAACATTGTCTATCCCTGAACTGTAACAATACAGCAGATCTGATAGCCTTTGATAATAAGAGCTTTTTTAAAAAAGAAGAGAGGTGTATACAATAATATGTTGCTCTCTCACAATTCCTCATTGCAGAGCCACATCTTAAATAAATAGCTGGAATCAATATTAAGTGGCATTTTAGATTATGCCCTGTGTTGACATAATCTGGGTTAACACACAGGAGGGAAAGTCCCTCTCTTCCTTCCATGGATCCAGTTTTTGAAAACTTAAAAGAGGTAAAGTTCATCGCGCTGCATTTAAAGATTCTCTGTACCCATAAAAGAAAAGATCCACATGGCCCTTGGCAAAATCAACAATAATGATGGAGCATACCTATGTTCGACCAGGAAATCTAAAAAACAGGCAAGCTTTTGAAACATTAACTGAATCAAAGGCCATCTGGATGGCTAAGAAAAGTTGCCATTAGGGCGCATTTTCCTTTCTTTGCTAAAATCTATAGCAATATAAGAAGAGCTTGAAGAAGTTACTTTTTGGATTTATAATCCCCAAAATTCTCCAGGCAGGATTGAACAATTTTGGAAATTGCTCTTCAAAAAAAGTAACTTTTCCAAGATAGAAGAATAAGGCACCATCCTTAATGTCTTGACCAAAGTGTTATTCCAACCTCCCAGAGAGGAATGGGCTGCTAATTCAATTTTCTAACAGTACAAATTGCTTACTTTTTCTAATGAAAATAAAATCCATGGCAGATTGGATTTTTTTTCACATGGTTCTAAGAGCCTCAGATGTATTGAGATATGAGAAACACAGCAGGAACTAAGGCGAATTGTTAAATCTGACAGACTTCTACTAAAAATGATTAATGGTGAAAATAATGTGCATGTGTGGGTAAATTACAGACAAAAATGACACTAAGACATGAAGCTATTCTAAATATTTCCCTTCGTAATTAAATAGTTTCATACTGCAGTATAAAACTCAGCAAAGAGGCAGGCAAAAAACAAACAAAAAAACCCCCCACAGGCTGGAATCCAAAAGTCCATGTTGCAGATTTTCCCCATCCACATACGAACCTCAGCAACCTCCCTTTTGAACTGCTGTTCTCACACACCACTAGACAACCTTTTCCAAAATTTCAAGGGCAGTTCTGTGGTGATTGAAAATACGGCACAAAGTGCTCTCCTCAGGAAGTAATATCTGAAAGTGCGTTGCCTACACATAAGTGTTCAGGCATAGCCAGGATGTCTTTAGATCCAAATCTCTGGTACCAGGCAAAACTTCAAAGAGCTCATTTCTGGCAAATGGAAGCATAGATTAGAACCAAGAGCATGCATATATAGGCCTTGTAAACTAATTGGTTTAGCACAGTGGGTGGCGCCCTTAAGAGAAGGGCCTGTAATGTAATTCTTGATTTAGAAAGAGAGAAATGGCCTTCTCAGGTACACAGAATGTTCAGATAAACATGCTTAGAGGCATATCTTCAGAGCCTGAAGCTCTGCATGAAGCTCTTGATGGCTTCTGGTGGATGGAGTATGTAAGATACAGGATATAGTACAGTGGTGCCTCGCTAGACGGTTACCCTGCATGACAGTTTTTTCGCTAGACATTGACTTTTTGTGATCACTATAGCGATTCGCAAAACAGTTATTCCGATGGGGGAATTTCACTGGACAATTTTTGGTCCCTGCTTTGCAAACTGATTTTCGCTAGACAACGATTTTGACAGCTCCCTCCGCGCTCGCAAAACGGGTGTTTTCGGGACCTAAGCTTCGCAAGACAGCTATTTAAACAGCTGAATGGCGGTTCGCAAAGCAGCTTTCCTATCGCCGATCTTCAACGACGATTCTTCCCCATTGGAATGCATTAAACAGGTTTCAATGCATTCCAATGGGGAAATGTTTTTTGCTAGACGATGGTTTCGCTAAACAGCTATTTCAGTGAAACGGATTATCATCGTCTAGCGAGGCACCATGTATATGGTACATGGTTTGGGATTATAATGCTTAAATGGGGCTACATCTGGAGAAGAACAGACCAGCTGTTCCACATGGAACACAAATTTAATCTGCAATCATCTTGAATTAGTTAATAGACTCCAATTTATATGTACAATATCGAGGAATGATGGGAGAGCAAATGTAGTGAGTATTTTAAATCCTGTAATGTTTTTATTTTGTGGGAGGATTTCAAAGTTTTGCTTCTCTCTTGTGTTTCACATCACAGGGCCAGATTTTAGAACAAGATTAGAGTCTAATTCTGTATTTGGGAAGTACTTTGTAGGTAGGTAGGCAGGCAGGCAGGCAGGCAGGCAAACAGACAGACAGACAAACAGACAGACATTGGCCAAAATCTTATTGCTGATTTAGGATTTAGTTTTGGCAACAAATTGCCACTCATTAATGAGGTGTGGCTGAAAAATAATGAGACTGAAGTACTTCCATAGTTAAGGGGCTGACTGATGGCATAATATATAAGCATAATGTAATGTATGAACATGTTTTTGTCACGAACATGCCTAACAGGTCTTTTAAACAATTTTTCAGGTATTCAAAATTGAACAAATACAAGGATTGCTAAAGATTTTCTTTGCTTGGAGTACCATCTGGTCTACTGGAGGAGAGGGTAACATGAGCATTGACCTCCAAAGCTGTTTTTAAAGTCCCCTGGTTCCCCCCAACTATGCTGCCAAAATTCAGGATATTGTCTGTTTTGAAAGATTTCCATGGCAAACTAGGGAAAGCCCCCCCCCCTTTTTTTTTGACAAGCGTGACATGCTTTTTTAAGGGGGTTGGCTTCGGAGTTTTCTGCCTAAATCTGCTGGCAAGCTGAGGAAATGTCTTTTTAAAGAAGTATGTCCACCCTAGTTTAAAGGACAGGAATTATTTGTCATGATCTGTTGCAGAATTTTGACACCATGCTGGGAGTAGTAGCTCAGACTGGGTTCCAAAGGAATTGACCCATGGAAGCAACAACAACAACAACAACAACAACAACAACAACAACAACAACAACAACAACAACAACAACAACTTCTGTTCTCATCCTAACATGGTTATTGCGTAATAGTCAACATGGGAATGATGAACAGTATCTCAAAGCACTGATCTCAGTGCTTCAAATGCTCAGCTTGCCTAGAAAAAAAAAAAAGACTTCCCATCGTCATGATGTGGGAAAATACTGAACGAATATCCAATCTATTCACAGAACACACCCATTTCTCCCAGTTGTTTTTCTTCCATGGCACATCTACCTCGAAGGAGCTTCTTTACAACAACTGAAACGTTTGTGAGTTGCTTTCTGTTCAGCTTCAGATGGTTTATAATTGCCTTGGGCCCAGAGAAACACATTTTTGGACTGCTTTTAAAGAACCATTAATGCTTTGAACTTTTCATTCTACAAGCAAATCCTAAATTAATGTACATCAGTAATGATAGTTTGCAGGAGTTGGTGTACTTTCTTTTTATGAAATTGCTTCCTGACTAAGTGTATTGCTTTTAATTAAAATGTTGCACGTTAGGATATCAGGCCTATGGCCCCTTAACGGAACAGAAGCCCCCCTGATTTCTGGCCAGCACCTTTGTTTGCAATTTTTTTGTGTCCTTCGTACAGGATGGTGTTGGCGGCTCATTTTCAATTGTGCTACCAACCATCTGTCAAGTACTGTTTTCATAAATTTTTGCTTCTTGAGAATTACAGAAAGGAAGGAGCTAGAGCGGCTTTCTTGTTAGGAGGGTTGCATGTCCACTTTTAGCCCGTCAGTTCTCCATCTAACGGTAGCCAAACGATAATTCTCCTTTTAAAGGTACTGTCCTCCTTTTTAAAGGGGCGTAATGAGGGACATTGCCCACCCACAGTTAGCCCCTAAACAGCAGCCTCAGCAGGCACACTGTTCATTTGTTTTCCCTGCTTGAATAAAATACATCGTTAGTCTGTTTAAATTATGAAAAAAATTTATAATTTTGCACATGTACATATAAATTACGAGCCTCTTGGCCCAGTGGCAAAACTGCTGTACTGCAGCCAAACTCTGCTCACGACCCAGGATTCAATCCCAGGTAGCCGGCTCAAGGTTCACTCAGCCTTCCATCCTGCCGAGGTTGGTAAATTGAGTACCCAGCTCGCTGGGGGTTGAGGAGCAATGTGTAACCTATATAATTGACTCGTAAACCACCCAGAAAGTGTTAAGTGCTATGGGGTAGTATATAAGCAGCACGTTTGGCTTTTTGCTTTCATACACAACTCTATGCAAACGTCTTCCTTTGTTCCCGTTTCTGGGTGATGGATGTCGATTTTAGTGAGATGTCAGTGGCCACCCTAGTTCTTGACAGCTGCTCCTAGGTTGTGGCACTTCTTTCTAAGGGAAGTCTGGCTGACCACTTCCTTGCCAAACTTTTTATTCAGGATCAGGAAAGCATTGGGAGAAGTCTTTTAAAAGGAGGTTGCAGACGTTTTCCCCCTTTTGTTGTTGTTTAGTCGTGTCCGACTCTTCGTGACCCCATAGACCAGAGCACGCCAGGCCCTCTTGTCTCTCACTGCCTCCCGGTGTAGTTTTCCCTCTTAAGGTGCTTTTAAATTAGTGTTAATTTGGTTAATGTGTTAATATGATAATTTATTTACATTTGTTAGTCTGTGTGTGTGTGCGTACATGTGTGCGCTTGTATGTAAAGCACGTTGTCACCTGCCTTCTGTGCATGAGAAGTGAAGAGTTTGTTGTAAGAACATGCAACTCACCACAGGGCTCAGCCCCTAAGAGGGGGAGGGGGACAAAGACTCCAGTGTGCCTGGATTGGTGGATACTAGAGATGAGGATGAATTGTCAAAATGGCAGTTTGTCCTGGTTTGTGGTCCGGCAGAGTTGATGAACCATGAACCACAAATTTCCTCCCCATGAACCAACAAACCATGAATCAGTTTGTTGTTTCATCAGGTTTTTTTATCAGACAGCCCAAAGCTGTCTAAAAAAAAGAAAGCTGAGTCCCCCACCCCGACAGCCTGGCCACCTGCCCTCGTTGCCTCCCTACCTTGCCTGCTGCCATCCACAGCTGCAGTCTGAACTGCCGCTTCTGCCGTCCTCAATGGCCTTTGCCGCTGCGGCCTCTGCTGCTGCCATCCATTGCCACAGGCTGTGGTGGCCTCCGCCACTTTGTCCTGCCTTAAGGGAATCCGGATTGCCCTTTACAAAGATGGTGGCTGTGCCTTCCCTGCACTAAGGCAAGCTGCAGCTGCCATCTTTGCAAAGGGCAGCCAGAGTCCCTTACAGCAGGCTGTGGTGGCAGAAGTTGCTGCAGTGGGTGGCAATGGATGGTTGTCAGTGCTGGGTGATGGCGGCAGTGCTGCGTGGTGGTGGATGGTGGTGATGGAGGCTAAGATAGGGAGGGGAAGGGGCATGGGACAGGCCGTTGGGGTGGCTGGCTGTAGGACTGACCGACTGCCTACTTCTCATCAACTGTTCAGTGGGCCCATAGGCAGAGTGGGAAGGTCATAGGCATTATTCTCTTCCTATGGGGGAACGAATAAAAATCGAGCAATATTCATCCCTTCGTATTTGTTGGGGTCTCTGAAATTGATGAATACAAAGGGACAAATATTAAACAAATCAGTGATAAAATAATATTCTAATAAAAGAGACCTTTGTAACTATGAGTTGTGGGTGAATTTTATTTAAATACACAGATGGCAGTGGAATAACAAGCAGTTCCAGCTTAAAATAACTGAACTACAAAACTGGACGTGATTCCATGAGTTATCTCGTCCCACTTCCTGCCAGTGCTGGAAATCCACAGCCAAAACATGCCCAACAGATTGCCATTAATTATTTTGTTTAAAAACCTCCTTAAAGGATAGTCCACCACCTTCTTAGTCCATTATCAGTGCGAAACAAAAATTGCTTCCAAGAAATTCTCTTTAATGTTTAGTCAGAAGCTCATTTCTTGTAGTTCATATCCACTGTTCTGGGTCCTGCCCACCAGGGCTGCACAAAACAAACTTTTGCCTGGGCAGTTTAGTCAAGGAAATAACATGAATGCTATAGTAGATGATGGGACAATGGGAGGTATCCAGGAAAATGTTGGTGATGGTTTTTGGTGGGGTTTTTTATCTACTTATATAGATTCTTTACAAGCATTTTTAATTGCTTTTCATTTTGTATGGTAATATCCCCAAAGTGTTTCTATGTCAATGAAATCCCAGGAACCAGGTGAATTACAACAAGGATCATTTCATGATATTTCACTGTACTCTGTAAAATCGTACAGGCCTGCCCTGACTTTGCCCTGACCATTCTGTTAAATCTACTTCCTATTCAAACCAGTGAGGTTTGTCTAAGGATGAGCACACCTTTTGGAAGGCAAGGCACATTGTAATTTATTAGCTTTGCAAAAAGGCAAAGTAGAAATTAACCTCGCCCTGCTTCCAGGTGCTGGCAAGATAGATTTTCATGAATACTTAACTAGCAGATAATTGTGCTCTATAGAGTGGATAACCACTAAGAAACCACCCCCAGCTATTCATCACTTGCTTTTGATTTATATCCATGAAAACAGATAAACCCTGTTCCTTTTGCCTACATTGCTTTTCAAAACAGTAACCAGAACACAGCTCTTGATGAAAAGGATATTTTTCTACCATCATTTACATTTATTCCATTCACAAGGGCTTTTTGTCCTGTCTCTTTCGTTTCCTTCTCTTTCACAGTTGCATTTCTAGTTTGTTAAGTTCTTGATCTCCCATATTTTGAGGCTCATCTATTAATGTATTGTCTTAAAGTTTAAGGCAGCAAACCAAGAGGAGAGGAATTATTATTGTTTTTGTTTCCCGGGTAGGCCAAGCAATTTTAATGTATAATTTATCGTGTTTTTAAATCCGCTTGTTTTAATTTTTGAGCTGCCTTGAATCCCCTCATCAGAGAAAGGTGGCCAAATAATCAATTAATCAAGGGTTTGCGACACCATCTAAAGATACTCCTTGCATTTGGTGGAAACACGGCACTAGAAGAAGTTGCTCACAAAAGACAAGGCAATTTCATTTCTTGTGCTCCCCGCCCCCCCGTCTTTCTCTGCCCTTTAAGCCATATCCCATGCACGGGGTCTTCTGATCTCTCAGGAGGAGGTGGGAGGAGCAAAGCGGCTGGTATAAGTAGGATGAGTTGACAAAAAGTGTTTGCTCAGATTTGTATAGCACGCCCACTTCAGCTTCCATAATACAAAGCTGTAGCAATGGACTGATGCCAAAATGCCACTCACTCACTTGTCATCTTCCTTTAGATCACTCTATACCACATAAGAGATGCTAGTCGATAAAATAGATAAGGAACCTCAAATATGAGATATCAATCTGGTGATGGTTCAGAAGTGGCATTTCCGTTTTAGTTCCATTCTCAAGGGGATTTTTAAATATCCTATCACGCACAACACTTTTTTAAACATTAAACAACAATGAATGAGGTTGGTCTGTGCTTTTTCCCACAGCATTGTGGACTGATACTTGAGAGAGTCAAACCATACCTCACTCGAGCTTCTTTCTTTTACCTTTGTGGTGAAACACCTAGAGGGGGGTATCTGGTGTGAAGGCACAGGCCAAAGAAGATCTAGCACTGAGCCAAGCCAGTCTGAGAGAAAAAACAATTCCTCTTGATCCCTGGCAACCTGCAATGAGAACACTCATTCATAACTTTACATCACCTGATTCAACTTCATTGTGGCACTACCATTGCCATTAGCTTTTTCCTTTCCTTAAACAGCCAACTATTTCAATGTGATTTTTAAAAAAAATTCTGGCCATGTGGTGAATTGATACAGGCCATCGGACAGAGAGATTAAGCCAGGGTAAGCACTACCTGAGCCAACAATGGTACCCAGCAAGGTTACATCTATGAATTGTGAGGAAATTCCTGAAATAAATTCCTCAGTATCCTGGAATGAGCTAGAATTCTAGCATGAAAAGAAGAACATTGGGATAAATATGTCATTCTGCACTATCCAGCATGTAAATGTTTATTAACTAAAATTCCCTTTAATTTAATGAATTAAAAGTCCTCTGTTCCCCCTCTTTCCCCAATGAATCTAATTTCTTCACTAAACCTCCGTCCCACCCACCACTCACTGCACTTTGCTTAGGCTTTTGGCCATTCTTAGTCTTTGTGAAATAAGAAACCTTTCTTGAGCTTTCTTGCTTTTTTAGCTTGCGGAATAAATGTATGAGAGAGAACATGTTCTTGGATAGTTAACTGGAAGGCCTTTGAACTCTTGCCTTAAAAGTGGTCAGTTTACATTTACTCAAGGATTTATTCCATGCTGCCACTTCACCTAAGCCAGAAATGGGGAGGCTCCAAGTACTGTTTGTTTAGGTAGCAGTATCTTCGCAGAAGTCAGTTTGCACTGAAAGCAAAACCTCCAGAGAGGAAAACATTGGAAAAGCCGATTTCAGTAGGAAGGCAAAAAGCAAGAGGACCTCACCACTTAGACCACAATAAAAGCTGTGCCACTGAAGAGTGGCCAGGCCCTCTTCAGTGTTGCCAGAGGTTAAAAAAAACACCACATCATATGAAACAAATGGACTGAGGCAAGCCATGGCTTTAATCCAGCTCTTTTTATATGCCATAATTGGTTTTGGATTAGATGTAAATCATTTCCTGTCTTAAAAAATGCATGATCTTCACAATGCGGACATGGAAAGACTCATGTAGATAAGCACAGTCAGCATCCACCTGAATTGTTAAGTTAATGTTTGTTTTTCTACAAGGATTTTGCTTACTGAAATGGGACAACTTGATAAATTGAGGCTGCAAATGCAGTTAGTAAATTAGGAACTAGATATAGTTTTGAAGCTGAACAGCAGCATGGGTAGCAGTGGCCATGGACAGGGATCCTGATAAGAATAGGAGAGTTTTAGCCATTTGCCTCAGTTGTCCTGATCAGCCAGGGATGCCTATACTTACTCAACAACAACAAAATATCTCACAACATGCTAACTGTGAAACATTGGTCTGCAATGATGCAAACCATCTGGTTTGGTCATCAGCAATGAAACAAATGAAAAATGGATTAAATCTAAAATAAGTCATACTTACAATAGACCTATAGAAGTCAGTGGGACTCAAGTTAGTGATGATTAGCTGAAATCCCATTCAGTTTAGTTGGTCTGTCTACAGTCATGCTGCTAACCAAATGCCCTTGAGTAAACTAATAATCAGCTAGTGTGACCACCTCTATAAAAACCAGTTTTAACAGTTGCTGGTCTGGAGTATTCCTGTATGTGTTAACACAATACCAAGGAGGAAACACATCAGCAGTGATGGTAGAGAAGTAATTGCTACTGCCCGTCAATCTGGGAAGGGTTATAAGGCCATTTCCAAACAATTTAAAGTCCACTATTCTATAGTGAGGAAGATTGCTCACAAGTGGAAAACATTCAAGACAGCTACGAATCTTTCCAGGAGTGGATGTCCAAGCAAATTCACCCCAAGGTCAGATTCTGCAATGCTCAGAGAAACTGCAAAAAACAAACAAACCCACAAACAAACAAAACAAAAACAAAAAAAACCCAAGAATTGAATTTCAGACTTTACAGGCCTCAGCATGTTGAATGCTGAAGTTCCTGGCAATACAATTAGAAAAAGACAGAACAAGTATGGTTTGTTTGGAAGGATTGCTAGGAGAAAGCCTCTTCTCTCTAAAAAGAACATGGCAGCACAGCTTAGGTTTGCCAAGTTGCATCTGGACAAACCTCAAGATTTCTGGACAATGTCCTATGACCTATGGACAGATGAGAGCAAAGTGGATATGTCTTGCCATAATGTACAGTGCCACAATTGGTGAAAACGAAACACAGCTTATCAAGCACAATGGTGAAGGAGTGATGATTTGGGATTTTTTTGTAGTCACAGAGCCTGGGCACCTTGTAGCCATTGAGTCAACCATGAACTCCTCTATATATCAAAGTATTCTTGAGTCAAATGTGCGGCCATCTGTCTGACAGCTAAAGCTTGGCTTTATTGGAAACTGGGTCATGCCCACAAACCTCAATGAACTGAAGCAATGTTGTAAAGAAGAGTGGACCAGAATTCTTCCACTACAATGTGAGAGGGTAAAGGGTAAAGGTTCCCCTTGACAATTTTTGTCCAGTCGTGTTCGACTCTAGGGGGCGGTGCTCATCCCCGTTTCCAAGCCATAGAGCCAGCGTTTTGTCCGAAGACAATCTTCCGTGGTCACATGGCCAGTGCGACTTAGACACGGAACGCTGTTACCTTCCCACCGAGGTGGTCCCTATTGATCTACTTGCATTTGCATGCTTTCGAACTGCTAGGTTGGCGGGAGCTGGGACAAGCGACGGGAGCTCACTCCGTCGCGTGGATTCAATCTTACGACTGCTGGTCTTCTGACCCTGCAGCACAGGCTTCTGCGGTTTAGCCCACAGCGCCACCACGTCCCTCAATGTGAGAGACTGATGGTCAAACAGAAAATGATTACTTCAAGTTATTGCTACTAAAGGTGGATCTTTTTAATCATAAGGTGTACTTAGTTTTCACACATGGCTTCTTCATTTTGGCATTTTTTAAATAAAATAAATCATGACATGGTGTAATATGTCATGTGTTGTCGTTCACCTGAGGTTGTATTTACCTAATTTTCAGACCTACTAAGGACCAGATTTTTATCTCCTGACTCGTAAAACCATACACTTCAAAGAGGCTATACTTCCTTTTTCACATGACTGTACCTCATGTATGACTAGCTTTCGATTGAACCCACCATGCTAGTAGATTTTATCGTCTTGTTCCTGTTTTAATTAGATGGGTTTTGTTATCTAAGAAAATAATTTATATTTGTGGCTGCAATTAATTTTCTTACCAGCTGCTTCAAAAACAGTCTACAAGCTGCAGCAGGTTTTGTCTACAGCAGTGGTTCCCAAGCTTGGCTCCTCAGATATTCTTGGACTAAAACTCTCAGAAGCCTTCACTGCTAGCTGTCCTGGCCAAGATTTCTGAGAGTTGTAACACAAGAATACTGTATATCAGGACCTATGCCTGGGAACCACTGGCCTACTGCATAGAATACTGGCACTCAAATAGTAGACTGATGCCTAACTAGTGTCCAAGGTGACACAATAAATACTCTAGGTCTAGTGTACCTTGATGGTGTTTTTCCTCATGAGGCCTCAACATTCAAGATCTTCAGAAGAGATTCTGCCCTGAGTAAATTCAACTGTTGCTCAATAAAGGCCCTTTCTGCTTTAGGTGGAACAAAATTGCCATTCTTTCAAGATTTCTAGAAGGTTGCTGAAGTCCACCTCTTTTGCCAGGCCTTGATGGATGTTAATGCTGCTCCCATTTCCAAAGCAGAACGCATATGGTTCTGTGTTTCATAATGGTTTTATTGGGTTTATTGAGTTTTAACTTTGCATTAAATGAAACTGAAAAATGTAAACACTTTAGAATTTGCCCTGAATGAAACTGAGAAAATGAAACATGTAAAGTAAGTACAACATAATTAATCTGCGTAAAACATTTCACTGATAGGAAGAAAGAAACACTTGAATTATGAGGAATAGCAATCCTGTGGTCAAACATTTGCTAAAATGAAGTTGTCAGTCAATGTGACTCAATTTAATAGCAATCTAATTTAGCTTGCTCTCTGATTATACAAGCATTATAGCTGTCTATCAAACTATTGAGATGAATGAGTTGGTCCTGCATCCGTTTAGTCATCTGTGGCTGCAAGAAAATTTGGTGCACTCCAATCATGGAGCTCAAGTTTTACTAGGTAGCTGCATGATGTGCCTTCAGAGCATAGGCTACTTTTCACAGTACAGAAGGGCTGTCCTTTCACCCATAACTAGGGCAGTGCTCAGCTCTTGACACTGAAATTGGCAGGATTTGGCTGGCAGCAACAGCAAAACATAAGCCATCACTTCCCATCTTATACGAATACACAGAAATGGAGGAATCCAGCATATGCTCCTGCTCAATGTACCCTAATTTTCAGCCCCGCTTGGCAGGGCTCTGCCTCTCTCATGTGGCTCCCACACACACAGGTTTCCATCACGAGTGGAACCAAAGGGGTTGAACATGATCACCGCATGGAGAAGGAAGAAAGCTGTGCAGAGGGAGGCAAAATAACATCGAGCTGAAAGGGAACCTTGTTCCTGTTATAAGACACATGGAGTACTAGTTCTAAGAGAAACCTGAGAAACCGAGAAAACTGAAAGCCAGTATTTTTGCACACCAAAATTATGGCAATGTCCTTCTAAAAGTCCTGTGCTCAGCTCTTGTAAACTCAAGCCTGTGGTTTCCTTTAGGGAGTCAGTCCATCTTGTACTGTATTAGTCGTCTCCTTTTCTTGCTGCATTCCACTTTTGCCAGCATTATTGTCTTCTCCTGAAAATCCTGCTTCCTGTGGTGTTGCTGAAGTAAGACAGCCTCAGTTTCACCATCTTTTCTTCCGGAAGAAATTCAGGTTTGAGTTGATCTAGGATCCACTTGTCTGTCTTTCTAGCAATCCAGGGTATCTGCAAAGCTCTCCTCCAGCACCACACTTCAAACAAATCATTTTTTTTCCTGTCAGCTTTCTTAACTTTCTAGATTTCACACCGATACATGGTGATCAAAAATACAAGAACGTGGATGTCTGAGCCAAATGAAATAAGATATTCAGCACAACTGAGAGGAAAAAACAGTCATAAACATGTTTGTACTGTATACACTACAATATTGGTTATTACTCCCCTGGGAGACCAATACAAATATCTTATCTCTAGTAATTACTAATAAGAATCATGGGGGAGAGAAGGCGTGTGGCTATTATTGGCGTACTTTTCCATTGGTTCAAGGAGTCTACTAAAAAAAATCCAGAGGAATAAGCAATTTGGAGAAATTATTTCAGCATTCAATTTAAGGTTATACTTTAAGGGAAAATGTAGTGGCATTTTACTTAAAAGTTTGTCAAAACCGCTGACCCTGGCTTTTGCTTTAAAAAAGAAAACAAAAACTAGTGAACAGGCTTTCATATTAAATACACCTGAACATTTTCACCATTTTTGATGATTTAGCCTTTCAAAGTAAGACGTGCACACACACGCCTCTGACTTTCTAGTCTGTAACTCTATCCAATAAACCAGTGGTCCCCAACCTTGGGCTTCCATATGTTCTTTGACTTCAACTCCCAGAAATTCTGGCCAGTATAGGTGGTGGCGAAGGCTTCTGGGAGTTGTAGTCCAAGAACCTCTGGACGCCCAAGGTTGGGGACCACTGCACTAAACCACATTGGGTATCATAAAGAAATTTTTTTTCTCCCAGACCTTATGCAAATCACCCAGGACAGGTAACTGAATGCTTTTGTACAACATTCCAAACTTGCACCATCCCTAAAATTTGTAGAGGTTAGGGCTTTGGAAATATATCTTTGATTTTAAAGAGGAATTTCTCTAATTCATTATTCAGTGTTTTATTAATTTCAAATACTGTGCACACAATCTGAGCAGGCAATATCTTTTCCCCAGCAACAATGAAGTTTTAAAGAATAAACCTCCTTCTAGGTTAAGAAAGCTATAATGAGCCAAAATAGATAATTTTGGCAGAAACCTAAAATCATTTCCTTTCTGTGTATAACTTAACTGTGCTACCGGTCCCAATATACAAATTTGTTACTTTCCCTGTTATTGGAAAGAACTTGAACACACTCCAGTCCGCCAAAAATGCTGACCTACACAATTGAAGGCCGGTATTTTTGCACTAAAGAACCTTGGTCAATATACAAATGAAGAAAAATGGAACCAGATGTGAGTAATCAAAACACAGAAACGGCGTTTACCCCAAAGTGCTATTTTAAAGCACATTACATGTTGATCTTCTGTTTTTGAGGCATAACACATTCTTGGTACCCAAAGGGAATTTCAGTACCTTAGGCAAGCCCTTTTTTTAAAAGCAGCTTATCAGAGTTGCTGATGTGGCAAAGGTCAAGAAACCAAACATGCAAGGAAACATGACAGTCCTGAATGTACCGGTGTACATACATCTTCATATTTATCATGGTTTTCCCCTTAAACCCTACCTGCTTCTTCCAATACAGAATTGAGCTCAGATATTCCTCTATGCATGCTAACTTTAAGTAAGAAATGCTAGTTCAGGTTAACTGTTCTGCCATTCTGAAATCCACAAAACTATTTCATACAAGACCACAAGTTAATACATTTCTAATAAAGTGCCCATGACACTGAATATTAAATCAAATTTGACAATGCTTAATGTAAAACTAAGATGGGCATATAAACCAACAAAAATTTTAAAAACTGAAAAAATTGAAGCATTATCTCGTCTCTTGGCCTCATAAAATTAGTGCTATTAATGAACATCTATTTCCTGATGGAAACTCACTGGACAGTGGCAATAGTAGAGCCACGCTTTAAACCACCTCACATATCTCAGGACTTCTGTTAGTCAGAAGTGACTTGACATGATTTAACACACACTGAAGGATCCAATTGGATTCTTCCATTTTCACAGAACAACATCTGCTAGTGATATCGGCTGGAAACCTTCTGGAACAGATTTTCAGGTAGCCTAGAGGGCTTCAGGGCACAGAAGTAGATAAGAAAATCGTTCTCACAAAAGTTTACTAGAATGACATTGGATTCAGTCATGGGCCTACATTCAATGGTAGTCCCAACAAAAGTTAACCCATTAAATGTATCATATTTACATCGGTATTGGCTTACTAATTTTCCTAACTACTGGGTTTAGGAAAGAGGTTAAAAAATCCTGAAAGACAGGAAACAACAGCAGCTAGATTCTCTCTCCGCATACACACACACCCTTGTCTTTTTAATCATTTGGGATATCTCTGTTTTCTTTAAAAGAAAAACAGCACATTGAAATGATGTCCAATGACGTGCAGAAACAAGTGACCTACACACACGGCACTTAAAAAAACCTCAACGATTAATTGTCTGGCAGGGAGAAGATGATTGTAGCTGTTCTAACAACTGATCACTGGAATCTTAATTTTTCCAAAGAGATTGGCTCATCCAGTTAGGGATACACATACACACATCTACAGCCCCTCTAGCTGGATAAGGAAAAGATTGCTAGTAGGATTCTATACAATATTTTCTAAATTCATGTAGTATTTTGCATAGGCCTGAATGCTCTATCAAGAGTACTCACTTTTGCTTGCATGTTATTGTATCTGTAAAGTTCTGACATAACTAGTCTTCAGTGATTTTAAAAAAAATAAGTTTGAACACTTGTTTATTTTACCACAAAATAAATCAACATTGCTCATTTATTAAAAAAAATAAACCCCTTCCTTTAAAAAATAAAATAAAACTACCTCCCAATATATAAGCAACATTTTATTTTTATAGTCTATCTTCCATTATGGCATAATCCTTTAAAACAAACAGTGAAATATACAAATCACACAAGATGAAAATATGTACATTAAATGTACAGAAGAAAAGAACATAGTAGATTTACATAATATCTGAAGAACACAAGTGAAATATTTTACATTAAATAGCATTTTAATAGCTAGGATCATTAGACTTCTGCTCAGAGACAGGAGCCACTATAAAAAGTTAAGTGATTCAACATCGTTTTTAAAGGATTATGGTTTTTGTATAATAAAAACCAAAAGTGACATATTCAATGAACTAGTGCTTTATTTTTATTGTTTATTAAAGTTGACATTGGTTTGCAAACACCAGGAACAAGGGAAGCAAATATCTCCTTGCACAATAAATTAATAGCAATTATCATTTTAAAAGCTGATAATCACAATGTCGTTAATGATCTAGCTCACAGCCGGGTAAGAAATTTAAGCTTATGGTGTGATAACACTAAGATGAAAACCTGCCATTTATTCCAACCCATTCCTAGTTTTAAGGCAAGGTGTATAAAAGGTGAGGTATTGGAAACAATACAAAAATGAAACATGTCTGTGGTAAGAGAAAGATAATTTTTTAATATGAAAATTAGCCCTCAGTTCATGTAAAAATAAAGTGTTTTTCCATTACTGACAATAATGTCTCTGCAAGGATTCAAAAAAAAAACATTGTTGCCCACAACCGAAGTACACAACCAGCAGATATGCAGATGTCCCCTTCAGTTTAAAGATATTCTATTTCATCTTAAGATAGTGAAGGGAGAGACTTTATGACTGGCTTACCATTCAGAACACATGTGTAAGGAAACCCCATAACACGAGGCTAGAATCCAACCTAAATAAAACTCCAAAGTGATTTGTTAGCATATACCTATTGTTTTGCCTTTAAAGGGGGACGGATAATAATATATTGAGCCTAAACGCAGAAACTATTCCTGGTAACTTTTATATTTTCTTTTAAGAAATTACTGGTTTGTAGTTTGTACTGACAACATACATGTATTTTTAAAAGGTTTGAGATACCAAAAACCAGCAGATCATAGTTTTCCCATATATACCTAAACAGCTCAAGTACAGTCTGAGCAGTTTGTGCATAGCTGCAATATATTTTAAAGCATTGTGCATTAAAACAAAACAAAAAAGAAAGAAACACAGGATGGTAAAGTGGGTAGTATTGCTGCCATACTGCATGTTGAACCATAGTAGTCACTTATGAAAACATCAAGCTACTGTATCATCAGCTCAAATTCTCCAATGTTAATTGGTCAGATTCCACGTCTGAAATGAAACCAACTATCCACAACACTTTCATTCTCAGGTGAACAATTCTTTTGGCTTTCTTTTTCGCAAGAACTTTGCAGGCGGCATGCACAGCACAGCTGCAATTTCTAGCACAGTTACTACTAGCACACACGCTTTAGAAAATTCCACAGATCATTTCAATATTCTTAAAAGTCAAGGCTTTTAAAATATGTATGATGTGATATATGTATATTTTACTTGATGTGGCTATGCACCAAATTCTGAATTGATCTACAAAGCAAAACCACATTTTTTAAACTCTTGGCTTTGGAAAATAATTCAAAACAAGAACTGTTCTTAACCCATATGAATAACCATGCCTTCTTCTTTCTATTGAGAACAGTGACAAAATGCATTGCCAGAGTGGAGCTGATGGAAGATTGGCAACTTGCCATCTTAGGACTCTTTCGTGGGCATTTCTTTTGCTGGTATCACCTCTACAATACATATTCACAACTATCCCAAGCATCCATAGAAGACACCATGTTCAATTCATGGGTCTCCAGATATCACCTAGCAGCGCACCTGTGACTTCAGAATTTGTGCTTTCACTCATACCTTCAAGTTGCCATTCAACCAATGGTGAGGGAAAAAAATTCATGTCAAAAATTATAGATCAACCAATCAACCTTATATCTGACTGTTTTTTTCCTATTTGGTTTCTTTTTGGTCCCTAGAGCTAAAGAGAAATATCATGTTCCATGTCACCACGTATGTAAGGGCTATTCTTGTTATTCACCGAACCATGGAACAACAGGTACCTCATCTACTCCATATGCACTATGTCTCATGAGACTATATGGGGATAGGGCAAATTTCCCTTTGAACTACTCTATCTTTCTTTTTAAAGTCGTATTTCCAATTGTGTAAAATAAATATTATCTTGGTCCCCTCCCCTCCCCCTTTATTGCAAAAAATAAAACTATGCACAGTCTGAGCCAGATGCATATAAATAAGAGCGGAGATCCTCTTGGGGCGCCCCTCCCCTGCACCACTGCTGCTGGCAGACCAGAACAGCTCCTTCCACCCATTCCCACCTATTTGCAGACAAACTGGTCTACAATCTCTGTGCACTTCTTGCATTTGACGTAGCAGCACCAGTGGAATTTGCAGTGGCAGCGTTCTGTCTGCACTGTCTTGAATTGGTCGTAGCCCCGGCCACAGCACATGAGTTCGCAGCCATCCATGCCTTCTGAAGTCTTGTTGCACAGCCGTCCCTGGGTACCCAGGGAGCCAGTGCTCTCATTGCGCACACAGTAATCAGGACTGGGGTCAATGTATACCAGGTCATGGATAGTGGGTGCATTGAAGCGGCTGTTCACTTGCACCAGCTTGCCCCGGATGTTGAGTTTCATAGCGGCTGCACTGTCATATTTCTCTTTCAAAGCATCTCCAACCTTGCGAAAGTCAGCCAACTGCAGCCAACAGGTCTTCAGGCTGCACGATCCAGATACACCATGACATTTGCAGGACACATCCGCCAAGCTATACACCGTCTGCAAGGGTTAGAGGAAAAAGTGAGCGCAACTATTGCAAACTTGATTCATTTCCAAGTATTACGATTCAACATTTTCAAAGCACAACAAAAGTAAACCAATATGCAATATACAAGTAATTAATACAATATACATGACACATAAATACGTAAACGAACATAACATCATTCTGCAGTCCATAAACAGATGGCATGTGGGACTGCAAAGAGAAGGCTTCCATTAATGGGTCTGTTTCCAACAAGAACTTGAAAATAAAAACTGTAAGAATAAATTGGATCTGTGAACCAAATATGCTCTACACCTGCCATTCTCAAGCTTTCTTTGGCTATAGCCATAAACAGAACATGGAAGAAATATAGGCCAAATCAGGATTGTATAAGTTGCAGAACAAACCTTATAAGATGGTGTGTGAAGGATTGTTTCCAGTCTGTGGACCCCTTCAAATGATCCAGGGGCCATCATTGAGAATGGTAGTTCTACACAGTGAGTACTGAAATACTAAATGTCATTTATCTCTACCTGAAGTATGCAAGGACACACTTTTAGTCTCTCTATCCAACTACTTACTGCCTTGGGTCCTTTCAAGGAGAAAGGCAAGGTAAACTGTATGACTTTCACCATCCATGGGGATACTGAAAATGGGCTAGAAAAATGCAGCATAAGTATGTGAGCAGAATGTTCATACTAAAATAAAACAGACTCTTGTTAATTTTGCAGTCTTCCTAATCTTCTCAGAGAGAATGTTGCCATCACATGGAGGCCTCTAAAGATCACTCTAGAGCAAACTCCGTACAGCAGCTCACCAAATGGATTGGACAATTTCCATACTTTTGTCAACTTTTTTTTTCTTGGCCATTCGAAATAGTAATATGAAGGCCAAATATTCTGCATTCAGAAAGATCCCGGTTTCAGTCTTTGCCCTTCTCACTTCATCAGTTACTGAATGGACAAGTCTATGGTTCTGGTCAACTCAACAGTGTTCCCATCCTGCATAGAGATAACTTACTGTGTGCTGATGGTCACCACTGCCAACTGTACTCCCGCCCAGTTGGAAGTAATCTCAGGCAGATGATTTTGGATAAAAAGCAAAGCGAAGCGTGCTGCTTATATACCGCCTCATAGCACTTCAAGCACTCTCTGGGTGGTTTACAATTTAATTATGCAGGCTACACATTGCCCCCCCCCCACCAGCGAGCTGGGTACTCATTTTACCGACCTCGGAAGGATAGAAGGCTGAGTCAACCTTGAGCCGGCTACCCGGGATTTGAACCCCAGGTCGTGAGCAGTTTTAGCTGCAGTACAGCGATTTAACCACTGCGCCACGAGGCTAACAGCTAGTTATTTATTTGAACTCTACTGATTTGAGTTAAGTGTCATGTTTTAACATTTTTATAATAGAATGATAGTAATTTTGGGGGTTTTATGCTTTATTGCTTTTTTTCAGTATACATATGTTTGAAACTAACTTGCCACCCATGTTGTATCCCTATTTGGGCTTAATATAAATAAATATTGATTCTTCTTCTTTGGAAGAAGAGAGGGGAGAGCTGCTTGTGGACCCTCGTATCCCAGGAAACAAGGCTACCAGATCATTCTGGGTAGTATGTACACATTTTGACGGAACAAGCACCATTTGCTGCTCTGTCTCTAGCAGGAAAATGTCTTGAGCCAGTACTGACCATACAAAACTGTAAGAGTAGGTTTAATGTAGTATCAAGCCAACACCAGCTGGCAAGATGAACTACAGATTGAAAGGATTCTAGGTAAAGTGCCCTCTAATGGGTCCCTCTTCTGCTAGCATGTCTATGGAGACATTATGAAGCACTACACTAGACCAGGGTCATAGTGAGTACATCCATCTCTGGACAGACAGGCTGTGCAAAAACAGCAACTCGTAGATAAATAAACTTTATTCTGGTCAATGATCAATATCCAAAATACAAAAAACCATAGATATATGTTATTCCAAGGACCTGCATTACCATCAGTCTAAAATCATGAAAATAAAAATAACTAAGAATTTCCTAGCGGCATAGTTAGCACTGAATGTGTTCCCCTCTTAGCAGGTGCTGCTGTTAATGAAAACTAATCATAAATTTACTAAAACCCTTCCTCCATAAACTTTGGCTGCAGCCAAGCAAAAATTCATCACATTAAACATCATACTTATATTCTGCCCTGAAACCAATAAAAGGATGCAATATGCTTCTGAACATCAAGGAAATAACTTCAGACAAAGTTCGGTAAAAGTTTTCAGAATATCAACATAAAAAGGGCAATGCAAAAGAACATGAGTTATTATTTCTATTCCTCCATGATTTCAAGAAATAACAGTCTCCTCCTGGACTGCTGATGGCAGACCATTTAGCCGAGCAAGAGTGAAAGAGTGGTTTTGAATTGAAAGTAAATAAAAATAATTAGATGATTTAAAAGGAAGCAATGCTATATTGATTAGAACATTGTTTGAAGTGTGCCTAGATTATGTAGCCTCTCAACCTCTGCAATGCATTGTGGAAAGGCTAATTAATCTAGCTGCATCATATTCCATATGGATAAAGCATTCCACAGAGAAGCTGTACTTTCTGAGTTTAGCAAACTGACTGACAATTTCTTCCAAACTGGTAATTGTCTTCCAGTATTACAGGGGCTAATGCCGGGGTGGGTGGGGGCAGTTAGCTTCAACCAAAAACAAAAGATAAGTAGCCAAACCCTAGTTTCAACCGTCAGGTATACAACCTCCAATCACAGAGCTGTATTTGAGACTCAACGGAGTACTTGAAGAAAAGCTCTCAAAAATCTTGTCTGAACTACTTCCAACAGAGTGAAAGGAGAATAAGGGCCCAGTTGTGCACCATAAAAGAAGTTGACCTGGCCTGAAACAATTTTAAAGCAGCTGGAATATAATGCTCCCCCAGAGTGGGAAAAAATTAGTATTGCAGAAGCAGATTTCCATGCTATCCTGATCTGTAAGTTTCACACATGTACGCAGAATGATTTATGAGGATGCTTCCGGTTGGAAAATTACTGTGTATCAATCAAAATACATTCTGCATCTATCTATCTATCTATCTATCTATCTATCTATCTATCTATCTATCTATCTATCTATCTATCTATCTATCTATCTATCTATCTATCTATCTAATCATTTTCTGTTTTCTTTTCAACAAGAAAAAACAGAGAGTAATTGAAAAACATGGCAAAAAAGGATATCCAGACTCACTCTGGCCCCAGAAGTATCCCTGATCCAAAAACATATACAAATCTATTTCCTCCATGAAAAGAAATAGTAAGATTCAAATTACCCACATAAGATCCCAAAGAATTATATACAGGTGATGAAGATATTTAACCTCCTTTCTACTAAACCTAATGATATAAAAGGGATCTTCTTTTTCACAAGATCAGTTTCTGTCTTGCAGCATTATGCTTGTGATTTACCAAAAACAGAGATCTAGCTCAGCTATGTTAAGCCCCTTTCTGTGGTGGCTCCCTACAGGGGATGAATTATTTTCCCTATTTGGTCAAGTTGGTGCATTATCTTTTACGGGGGGAGGGGGATAAAAGACTGTTTATTATGTTGCATTTTTGCCATTGTTCAAATGTCCAATCATTCCGATGCCTGGACATGAGGTCACTCGTTTATCTACCTGTTTTTTTCCCCATTTCTATCCTTGACCAATTGCAACTTTAAACTGCAAGGCCAGTTGCTCTCTTGATCACTGGGAACAACACTTGAAAACACATCAGCATGCAAACACTGGAAATAAATAAAACAACTCTGCTCCCTTAAGATTCTGCTGGTTCACATATGCCCTCCTCCCCTAGGCAATTCCTGGTTTCTTTCTAAACTTGACAAACAATGGTTATTGCAGATCACAGTTTGCCTTCAAACAGCAGTGTTGTTCTCTAACTAGCAGGCATAGTTGTGGAGCCAAAAGTATTCCCTATTCTGTTACTTTTCATCACTGGAAAGCAACAATAGAAGCTGAGGCAACCACCACAGGGCAAATGGACAGTGAGCAACTGCCCTGCTTTGAGCACAAACTCTTAGAGCCATAGCCACAAGCAATCATCCTCTGAGCAACGGTGCACTTCCACACTGCTTGCTGCAGCACCAGCCCCTCCTATCCCCGCTGAAGTCCTCAACAGGGCTGTCTGCTCTATCACAGAGTCTGATCAGCAAACAGAATCACCGTAATACCCTGAAAACACCCTGTCTTATCTCACCAGGGAGAGCTAGGGCCATATCCTGCCTGAAACCTTGGAGAACTACTGCTGGTTGACCTTTCTGAGCGAGATGAACTCAACAGTTTTCAATGTTCTTAACGAGAAACAAATCTTAAAGTCATTCAAGCTAGAAAATACGCGAGTGTTTAAGAAGGTTGTGAGCCAACCAGCTGGTGGGATGTGGCGGAATAGTGGTTTAAAGGGGAATCTAAGAGATACTGTCCATTCTCTGGCATTACTTTCTCCAATTAGCAAAGCCATTGGGGAGATAGGGCAGGTGGGGAAGAGCCACTTTGGAGGACATGTGCCAAAAGAAAAGCTGGATCCAGACCGCCCTGTGCAAAGCCTCTTGAATACCAACCATAATAAAATATACAGGTAACATATGAAAATAGCCTATTTTACCATCTTAAATAATACTACTGCTAATAAATAATCTGCAACAGTTGATCAGTCAGTTGACTGGCCTGCTGATACCAGCGTTGCATCAGATCTTCCACCTTCTCTCTTTGCGCTTCCCTCCCTCCTCCTACTCGGAAACCTTTGCTGCCCCTATAACTGCAGATTTTCCACTTTTTGTTTGGCAGCTCCCTCCTGCACCAGTCTTCATGTACAGCAGAATGACTGCATCCAAAAGAAAAAACCCCCAAAACACCTCTGGGTGGGGGACAGGCTGACACCGCAATATCCTCTTTGTAAAGTCTTGGCAAGGAGACCTTGATAATTTACCCTGTATAAATAGGCATGAGTCAGTGTTGACACGGCCCCAAAAGTCTGACACATTAGGTGGATGCTGAATGCTACTTCCACCCAGTGTTAGTAGTATGTGCATGTGTGTGTTCATGAAGGGGAGGGGGTAGAAAGAGTTTTAAACCCTGCCAAATGCCATTGCAGGAAGGCAGCTCAAAGGGAGTGGCAATGAGGAACCACTCAAAGCCAGTGCAGGCAACGGCAAGAATTCATTTTTCTTCTGTCTAGCAGCAAATTGGCCTTCCCAGTGCTTTCAGATGCCTTCTTCTCACATTTAAATGCTATTAATTTTCAATTATCCTTCATCTTAATTCACCTTGAAACACAAGCGTAAATTCTCCAGCTGACTACTGCTGGCACCGTCAATTCTAGGAAAATAATGATTTTGGCTCCTTCCACTTCAGAGCAATAAAATGAAGTTTACACTCATTCGTTTAAAAGATTCTGAAGATTAAAAAAGCCATAAAAACCAACTTCCACCACAGAAGAACATGTTTTCTAATAATACAGAAGAGGTAGGTGGTGTTTTTTTCCTTCACAACCTTACAAGGAAGAGTGAAAATCACCCACACACAAGAGTATTTTGCTTCGGCAAATAGAACATGTCTTTTGTCCTTTCCAAAGAAAACTGGATTGGTTGGAAATATAAACTAATAAAATCCTATCCTTTAAAAAAATGACTGTGACTTGTACAATTTTAATGGTACAGCCTAGGGAACATGGAGGGGAAGACCACTTCAGCCCCTATGTGGAGAAAGATCAGACACAGACAAATAGACACTGCCATTCACCTAGAGTTCCTGCTCCTAGTTTGCTCCGTTTCATTTTAAATTAGTTTTTAAATTGTGTTTTCATTTATGCAAGCCACCTTTGGTCCTTTTTCAGGAGAAAGATGGGGTGAAAATATTTTAAATAAATGAAAAAAAATCTTTCTTCTGCATTGGAAGTACCATACTTCTCTTTTTGAATCTTTTTCAAGAAAAAAAAGGCATTTGTGAGCTCATTGGAGCTAACAGGAAAACTGAACTGGGGAAAAAAATCATTCTGCAAAAGACCAGCATGGACATGTTTCAGAATATATGTTCGTGAAATACAATCTGAAAAAGAAATAACAGCACAAATGGCTTAGCATTATCACCGACAACAGAAAAGCATTCTCTGGGACTACTTACTCTCCTCCCTGCCTCGTTGTTATGGATGTTCATCAGGATCCGAGCACTCTCGTAAGTTCCTTTCTGATATATTCTCTCGCGCTCACGGGCATCCACAAACTCCTTGGCGAAGCGGTAGCCATAATCAATGTTGTCCCCACAGCCACCCCACAGCCAGTCCCGAGGTAGGTCTTTTGGCCTGGAAGCACGGCTACAGCCACAGGAAGAAAGCTCCCCCTCTCGGCAGGCACGGCTCATGGCATTCACTACCCCAGCTGCGCTGACAGCATATGTGAAGGCGGTCTCTCGGCTCCCTGCAGGGAAGAAAGAGGGGAAAGCAGCTTAGCATAACAGGGCAGGATCTGTTCATCTGTTACTTGGCATAGAAGAAGATATATTGCCCGCCATCGCCACCACTGCCAATGATTAATGGATCTTCAGAAAAGTAAACTGTAAAACATGAACTTAGTACAACATTTCACCAAACTTCTTGCCATTAGATAAAGCTCAAGGCTAGGAAAACTCCTTTCGCCTTGTACCCCCCAGTTTGGAAAGGAGCTGCTTAAGAAGAAATTCACTGTCAGGACATCTTTAGTAACCTGATTAATCTCACAAGACTGGCTCATTAACAAGTTTCTGATTTGTCTTCAGCTCTACCCATTGACAGGAAAAGCAACTGAAGACTTCTTTAGAGAAAGATTATACAATATTGTAGCTTAAAAGTTCAAAAGAGTTGTTTAAGAGAAACCCTTTAAGGACAGGCAAAACAGTCTAACAGACCAGATGGATTACTTACTGGATATCCTGAAGGAAAATTCATAAGTTATAGTATTACCACGATCCAATTTGCCCCAAAATAATTCTGCTGTACAAATCTCCTGCTAAGGAGGTTCTCACACAAGGTGAGGAGGAACCACACACAAACACACTTTATTTTGAACCCTGACAGATTTGTGGCATAATTGTTCCAGTTTTCACACACAACCACACACTAACAGCTATGAACAAGGGACTCAAATTAAAGCTATTCAGACTTTACTAAAGTTTCTAGAAACCAGATGCTTTAAAATATAAGCAAGTTAGAGAGCTTTGTTACATCCCAAGAAGAACTACTTATCCAAGACCCAAATCCAGGTTCTCTCAAACTAGCCCACGGTATTGTGCTTCAATCTATATTCCTTTTTTCTTCTTCTTTGGACTTGTTGAAGTGGTGATACAAGTACCACTTTCTGCTGGCCTTTAAGCCATTACCAGAAGGATGTAGCATTTTGAGGACACAGGAAGGAGAGTATGAAGCTCTCTTCCACCACTAGCCCCAGCTGTGTACATCTCAGTCTGTATTCAATCCACTTAAGTCTCCAACTGGCATCTTCAGATGTCTATGGATAGTCTTACTCTCTTTAGGATGGACTAATCAATATCAGCAAAACTTTACTCTGATAACTGTAGCAATTTATCCTGTCACTGTGAGATAAGTCACAAGACACTTCTTTTGAAAACATATCAAACAATGAAGTTTCAGACGGAAGCACACCACAGCTTTAAAGAGAATTATTCTGCAAGACTTCCTAGGCTTATACAGACACCTTATACAGTGGACCCTCTACTTAAGGAATTAATCCGTATTGGAATGTTGGCTGCAAGTCGAAAAGCCTGTAAGTCGAATCTCCATTGACCTACAATGCACTGAGAATGGATTAATCCCATAACCAGTGGTTTTTATTCTATTTTTATTCCATTTTGGTTTTTTTCTGGTCTGTAAGTCGATTCTCTGGCTGCAAGTCGAATCTAAATTTTGCAGCCAGAGAAGTCTGTAACTCGAAAAGTCTGTAAGTCGAGTCATCTGTAAGTCGAGGGTCCACTGTACTCTACCAGCCTGTGAGAGATCCTAAGAAAGCAATCCTGTACCTTGGGAGTCAGTTATATTGAATTCAGTCAGTTATATTGAATTTACAAGCACACAAGGAAAGCCAACAGCTTTCTGCCAGTGATAAACGTATCTGAAAATTATTCTTGGTCATCTCTCAAATTTCATTCAGCTCTAATAGGCATGGGGAAGCACTGGAAAAAACACATAATTCTTACACTGGTATCATTTTCTGTGAGGCTCGTAGGGGAGTTGTCTCTCTCTAATCCACTTTTACATACCAAAAGCTAACACATATATGTTACTATCATTTGGAAGAACATTAAATTCACATTCTTCTGCAAAACACCTTTCCAACTTTCAAAAGCAGACAGGGGAAAAAAATTATAAAGATGAGTATCTTTCTAAACCAAACAACAAATGAAAGAAAGATATTCTCAAGAGAGGAGGAAGAATGGTTTTAAAAGTCTTCCTAGAAACTTCTTTCTAAACTGTGGCTCCGGAACATAAAAGCGTATTTTAAAAGAACATTGCAGAACAAGACATTATAATTCTGTCGACATGGTTTTGGTTTCTTTAAAAGGTCTCCAGCCAGTGTTAGACATAAATAAGATTTCTCTCTACACAGCATCTTTTTCCAGTTGGGTACCATGCTGGCAACAGATGGGGGGAATCTATTGACCCACATGTCTGGAGAGCACCCAGTTGGATGTTTCACCATCCAAGTGTCTTCTCTTTATTGTGCCTTTAAAAGGAAAAAAAAGACTCATTTACAAAAAAACCCCAAAAAACACTTTGGGACAAATAAAAAGATTCTGTTATACTTCTCAGAAGGTCCTTAGAGTTTTAATCCCTACCCCCTTGGTTTGGCTGTTTAAATGCCACTGGCTAGGGGGATACAAGTGGTTCTAGGGTACAAGCTGCAAAATTTTACATAGATCTACTCTTCCAATGCACAGCAGAAAATCCAGGGCATTAGACTTTGCGTCATCCTTCAAAGGTCCAGCTATGAACAACTTTTTTAAAAAAATTACTCATTGGCTTGTTGCAGTTCCCTATTTTCTCTCTTTCTTTCTCACTCTCTGGGGAAAAGGCACACACTTCCATAAGATTATGCAACTAACTTTCCAAAATCATTCAGAAGCAAGAAAGGAGCTTGTTTAAATTTTTTGAGCCAGCAACTCCAATTTACATTTCAAGGAGCTCAATGCCAAAGTCTGAACTGCAGGATCAACCCCTGGAAGCAGATGCAGAAAAAGATCCAGTTCTTAATGAAACATCATGTTTTGGTACTATCGTGATGCCTTGTTTGCCATTCCAGGAGCAAAAAGTGTCATTTGCAATTACTGAAAGTAATTTTCTTCCTAACTTTAATTTAGACCAACAATGACCCGAATTATTCCAAAAATCTCCAAGATGTTCGCCTGCTGCAGCAAACTTGTGATCACCTTATAATTCTTCCAGCACATAACTCTTAGAGAAACCCACAGGTCTAAAGGCTACACTGCCTAGAGATTTATAGCACTGAAAGGCTGAAGGATATTATGAAGGTTCAGGATCTGGCTCCTGTTTTTCTCCAAATAAATTAAAAGACTTACAACGTTTAGAAATGAGAGTTACATTTATTGCTGTGTCCACCAAGAAACTGGTGTCTGCAAAGGCACTCCAACTTTTATCTCCTTCCAACAACTGGTCAGGAAGGGGTTTCCAAGCTTCTTCTTTAAAGGGGTTCCCTCCCAAAAGAGTTCCAAGGTCCAGTCCATAGTCAAATCTGTACTCAATATCTGCCTGAGTTCTCCCTCCAGTAAGGCTATGGTGTCCTCGTCTCGGGGATCCACCCAGGTGGGGTCCCTGGAGGCCTGGAAGGTCTGCCATGGTCCCGTGGGTATCCCCTCATCTGGGTCTCTCTCGCCCTCCATTCTATTCTTTACCCTCTTTCTCTTTCAACCCTTTCTTTCTCTTCTCTCAATTTCCTCCTCCGCTCCTTTGCCTCTGTTTCACCGCCAATAAGATGATCTTGGGGTTACCTCCCTCCTTCTCCTATAGTCTGCTTCCTCCATTGGTATATGGAGCTTCTCCCATTCTCCAGTCCATGGGTCCTTCATCCAAATCCACTCACAACCTGGAGGCAACTCTCTTTCTCCCCTTTTTATATCGGCCATCTACCTCTACCCGCCTCTACCTCTACCCAGGACTTCTGCTCTTGTTGCCGTTTCTCTCCCAGTTTCTTTAACCAGGTTTTGTACACCCTTCTCCACACTCTCTTGGTTTGTTTCCAGTAGCTCTACCTTTCAGGGAAGGGAAACTGGCGGGGTCTGCACCTCTTTTTCTATAGTGAGAGGACGGGACGTCACCCCAGCGAGAATGGCTTGGTTCTAGCCCTCATTTTTACAGATATTCACTTCAAATTCTTGAGCAAGGATTCAGCTCAGAAGCTGAGATCTTCCTGAGAAGCAACAACCAAACACATTGCTTATTTAAGGAAGCTAAGCTCAACTATACAACAACAACATATACTAGTTCTCAATGAATACTCCTTTCAGAGTCTTTAAGAGCTGGATGGGAGCATTACACTCATTTCTACTTGTAGTTAATATAAGTGGCCAATTATCTAGCTTCAATCAAATCAAATAAACCCAGGTGTGCTAATGAGGGGGAAAAGATGCCTGAAACCAATGGGGACCCATTCCAACACTTACAGTTCCCCACTTTGCATAAAGAGTTCATGACAGCTTAAGAAACCAGAGAACCAGTATGCCTTGGATGAGCATAACCATGTTAGCATCATCTGAAACTGATGTATAAAGTATCAGCGATTTCAGCCCTTTGCTGTTCTATTTTTGCTTGCTTTTTCAAAAAACAAAGTGACAATCTAACCAACTATGCAAAGCTTTCCAGTTCTACAAAACCTGTAATGCATGACTACAGGGGAATCCTGAAGCTGTCGAAAAGCAAGTGTTTCCACTTAGTGAATTTCTTCAAAGTAATGGAAAATGTTCAATTTGAGACTTTTGTAAAGCTTATTTTTACATAAAATCAACTTCTACAATAAATATGACTTAACAGCATCCCTTCAAGCAATGCAGAAAACCTCCTAATTCATAAATGAAGTTACCTTTAATCTAATTTTAATGTCATTCCAATCCTTTCCTATCCCGTTTCAAAAAGAGTGGTTTAAAATTAGATTTAGATCTCAGCATATTAAATTGCTACTATATGCAAGGTACAAGTTACATGGGGTGGAGGATAAGAATAGATTTAGACGTACAGATGTCATTATAATAACTGGGAGAAAACAGCAACCCATCAATCATTACAGTGATGCTGCCTTTAGGCCCAATCCTGCACATGGGGGATTTCAGAGATCAATCTTTTTACATTTTAAGTAGATGCAGAATTTGTGCTGATGTGAGCTGTGAAGCAAAAAAAGAAACTGTTCAAAGAGCAACTGACAGAAAATACAACCTCAGCTCATAGAGACCAGTAGATTGCTACGAGGCACCATTTTTAATTAACAAAAACAGTTAATCACATGCAATGCCCATATATGCACTCATCAAAAGTATATTCACTTCAAATGAATGTCACACACCTTAAATTTAAATCTCTTTTCATATGATCTCCAAAAAGCTTTAGGTTGTAATCATACACATTGTTGAAAGTAAATTCCACGAATCCAGTGGGATTGACATCAGAGTTAACACGCACAGGACTGGACCCCAAGGCAGAAAGGTTTGCATATTAAATAGTAACACTATTATTTGTAGTAATAGCAGTAATCATCATCATCATCATCATCCAGAAAGTTATCATATATGCTTCACACATGCAAACAATCACTACTGTCACACAACTTTGGAATCCCATGGATAAAAATGGCAGTTCCAAAGCCAAACACCTCTACATACTTTCCCCCCTTAAATTTAGATACAGTTTTGTTTCAAACCACATTGAAACAAGAGGCATCTGACAATATTTCTCTCCTGTTTCCACAGCTCCAGCACTCTCCTCTGAAGTGTTGCTGCGGCAGTGCCAGCTACTTTCATGGAAGAGGCAGTTTCTGGCTAATGGCAGCTTAACTTTTTGACAGGTTTCAGTGGCACACAGAAGAACCTGGCAAGGTTTTCCTAGCGCACAGCCTTCCATAAATATTGCACACGCACTCTCAGGCATTTCTTCCTACCTATCTGCATGACTCTGCCAAAAACAGAGTTATTATCCACCGTGCTACAATTCCATCTTCTATGGCGGAACTGGTACTGGCATTCCTTGATTCCTGTCTTTGCTCCCTCGCCAATGTACTGCATGTGGTCCTGGTACAAGTGACAGAGTTTCTTTTGTCCTTGAGAGAGCCCGGCCAACTGGCTGCACAATGGCTGGGCTCCAATGATGTATACTTCTGGCATCTGAACAGGGTTCATAGGATTCATATGGTTCATACCCAGAGACCTGGGAAAAGAGAAAAACTGCATTAACAAAGCATAGGTTCAGATACAGCAGCAAACTCTTCACGGAGCACGCCGAGAGGGAATTCAGCCCTAGAACAAATTTACTTGACAGCAAAGCTTCCTGATATGCTGGAAGCAGTGGCAAAAAAAAGTGGGTGGATGAAGCAAAAGAAAGATAGAAAGAGCTCTACTTTAATAATTCATAAGTTGAAGCAAACTATATGTAAGAAGTTATTATCGCGTCAGCCATAAAATTATAGAGCTATCTAAATATAATGTTTCCCCCTTCCAGGATGATTCCTTCCCAAAATTCAAATTTCACAGATATTTTTGTTTTCAGAATCTGAAGGGGACAGATCCTCCCCAAACCCCTTTTTTAGCTGATTGAAGAGAAAATGCATATTGCTCTCTAACACACTACAAAAATCTTTAAAAGAGTATAATTATAGACAGCTAAAGAATTACCACTCCCAGAAAATTAATTCTGACGATCAGTGAAATATGTTAACACAGGTTTTGTTTGACCAAATCAATTTATCGCTGGACATGGCTAAAAATGACGCAATCATTTGGAAAATACAAAAGCAAAGGGAACCCGGCCACTAAACACTTTGCTCACCTGTGCCTTATAACAGAGGTGACTGTTTCTTAAACAACAATAGTTTGCAGCAAGAGAATTGTGTACACATTTGCTGGGGAGGTAAATCCCATTGTTTAATGGGACTTATTCTCAATCTGAGTGTACTTATTTGATTCTGGAAGTGGAAGCGAAAACTAACTTTTAAATTCCTAAGCTGACCTACATATCTCTGTTTATAATACAATGTGGATGATCCCATTACAAGTGTGTACATTGTTGAATTCCAACCGTACTAAATCCCTGTTTAGTCCAAGCTAAGATCAAAGTGACTACATAAATGCAGAAGAGTTGATATTGCCCTGTCTCCCCTCCAAAGCAAAAAAAAAAAAAAAAGCACTGTGGGTCCCTTGTGGTATCACAGTGCCATTTGCACTGTTGAAGGGCATTGTGGAGCAGGAAAACAGCACCCACCAGGAGGTCCCATCTACAAGGTTTCTGCCCCTCAGAAGTAGTGTGGGCCTCCTTCATCTTAAAACAGGATTAATCTGTTTCTTTAAAACAAAATTAGAAAATTGGTAAACAAGATTTTAAGAAAAATAGATATATATATATTAGATTTTAAAGCTCACCACCAAGAGCTGGCTTCTATCACCACGTGGCTGAGGGCAGAGAAGAGGGCCAGACCCAGGAAGAGGTACTTGGACGTCATTGCTCCTGTCCACCAAGCACCCGCTTGGACTAAGGTTCCCAGGGGCTTCTGGAAGGGAAGGGAAGAGGAGGCAGAGAGAGAGGGAGAGAGAGGGAGAGAGAGAGAAATGCTGCTTAAGACCATCTGCAAAGGGAAGGAAGAATCCAGCACAACCCCTCAGGGTTCTTCAGGAGGTGGAGGCAGAGGTTCTCCCCCACCAACCCCTGGTGCCACCACCAAGCCCACCTCTGCTGCCGCTCTCAGGGGATCTCCACACACACACACAGAGAAAGACACATTTCCTCCTCCTCCTCCTCCTCTTCCCCACAGGAAAGAAAACAGACCGTCTCCCGCACCTTCCGATCAGCCGTCGGGCAAGCAACCAGTGGGGCCGCCCCCAGATGCTGCTCCGGCCGTGGGCGCGCTCCAGGCGGGCGAGGGGCAGCGGGAGGCAGGCTCGGGCAGCCGCGGGGCTGGGCTCAGAAGGGCCACGCAGCCCTTGCCCACCCTCCTCCTCCTCCCCCCCTCCTCCTGCCCAGCCTCACCAAACCGGCGCTCGCTCAGGAAAACAGGGATGGCCAGGCAGGTCTTTCGCGGCCGGCGAGACGCCTCCGCAAGTCAAAGCCTGGAGGCGGCGGCGTCTCTCCACCACCCCCCCGCCCTCCTTAACTCATCCCGGAGCCGGCTCCTTCTCTTTGGCCCGACGACAGAAACAGCCAGAGGCTTGGGGCGGCAAGCGCGGCCGAAGAGGACCGGCCTTGGCCGCCGCCAAGCCGGAGCAGATCCGCCGGGCGGACTGGCGAGGCAGATAAATGGCCGGGCGCGTCCACGCCCCCCCCCCTCCCGCACTACACGCGCTCCGGAGAGTCCCGTGGCTGTGAAACGCCCTGCCGGGAGAGCCCAACCTCCGAAGGGGTCCCGTAAGGGAAGGGTCATCCGAGGAAAGAAAGCCGCCGGCTCTACCTGGCCAGCATCTCCCCCAAACCAGGCCGGGCGAGGAAAGCCCCCCCAGGGGCGGATTCTGCAAGATCTGTTCAGACGGGGGGGGCAACGCTCTGGAGCGAAAGGTCGCCCCATTTCCCCCTCCCACACACGCCGTGGACTTGTTTGCTCCCCCCCCCCCATAATGGGAAGCCATCCCAAGTGCTGCGGAGATGGGGGAGAGACGTCGGGGCCCGCTCCCTGCCATTCCCACGATCGGAGGACTCGTGTCGCATCAGGTCGTCCCCCGGCCTCTCTTCTTACTCGCAGGGGTGCTGTGGAAAGGCTTCCCAAGCCCAGATCTCCGTCTGGCGGCCCCGACGGTCGCCTGGATCGGGGCAGCGCCTCAAAAAGACACTTTGACTGTGGAGCCCCCATCAGTCCGACCGCGAGACGAGCAAAGCGGGCGCCTCTTTAGGAAAAGCCACACTTCCCGAGGAGGACGCGGGACTCCCGGCGCGTCAGGACAGCGCGCCTGCGGCCCTTTCTTCCCTCGGGGTCACGGTCTCGCCGCCCACCCTGCTCCACAACGTCCGCGTCCACCTCCCTCCAAGGCAACCGAGTAAGCCGAAATACCCGGGAGCGAGTGCCGTCCAGAGGCGTGCGGCAAGGCCTCCTCCGGCTGTAGTCGGGGCAACGCGGGGGTATCCCAGCGGGGAGCTGGAGGGGCGTCTAGCAGGATCTCCAGAGAATTTCACGCCACGAAGTGCGCCAAAGTCTGTGTGTAGACAGAAACGCGGCGCGGGTTAGCAGCCCGGCTCGGAGGGAAAAACATCCGGGCCAAATCGATCCGAGACCCAGAAAAGGCCACGCCAAACGTGAAGAGCCGACTAACCTCCCGAGCGCTCCAGTGGGGCTTCCCCGTTCTCTTTCCTTGCCCTTGAGTTTTATTGGCCACATTACACCGCGGCTTATATACGAGAGAAGGACACCCTGATAATGCAGAGAATCCACCCTCGCCTTCACCGCCGCCACCAAATGAAAAATATCTCAGTTGGGCTCCCCTCCCCGAAAACAAGACTACCCGGTCTCTATAACGGTTTGGAGTGCGTACGGCTTGGGAACGCGATCCTAACCGTACCGACTCACAGCGCCGACGCCCTCCCGTTTTCAGCGGGCAAGGCAGGCGGCCTTCCTCTCCAGGCCGGGTCGCCCTCCTGATGAACGAGACGCCGAGTGGCTTGAAGGCACCCGGCGCCCGGGCTCGGCACACGCGGGCCGTGGGCGCATCTCGGCTACTCCACAGGCTTCGATTTCCTTCCCCCTTCGGTAGATCGCCTCTCCCTCGGTTTTAAGGGCGCCGAGGCACCTCGGGACGGATGGAGGGCGACTGCCTTGGGAGAAAAGCCGCCTCTTCCCCCCCCCCCACAAACACACATACACACACGGTTTGGGGGGCAGAGAAGGGGGCGCGAAGGAGGGCAACTTGCGCCGGCGGCGCTAAGGGGAGAGCCGAAGACCGTCCTCCGGGCCACACGGGTCAGATGCGTCGGGGGGCGACGAGGCGACACCTGGCACCGGGGATGCGCTGCAAGAGGGCCAGGTAGTCCAGCCTTGTCCCGGTCAGCTTGGATCCGTTCATTTAAAAGCGGCGGTGCCTTGCGCGCGCGTGCACCTTGGGGGCGGGGGGGGGCGGACGGAGAGCCAGGGCCAACTGAGCCCCAAGCCGAGCGGCCTCTCCCCCCCCCCCCGATCCTGCATGACACAAGGCAGGAGGAATTCGGGGGAGCACGCCGGAGGGGTTGCGCGTCTCGCGACGGGCCGCTGACGGCGCCCGATTTGTTTCCCCCGCCGTCTGAAGCGCCTGCGAGGAATGTGGAGAGTTCATGGCCCATAAAGCCGTCCACGCTCCAGCAAGTGGGGAGGGAGGCGAAAGGTGAAGGTGGCGGCGCTGGCACGGATCCGCAGACCTCACACAAGGTGCGCAGCGCTGCGTGCCTTTGAGGCAAGGCAGAGCAGAAAGGCAGGATCCGGCCCCTGCCCCGCCATCCCCCCCTTGGAGTATTCCATTTCGCCGCTGTAGGGATGATCCAAACCAAGCCGTGGAGGGAAAAGGCTCGGAATTGACTCCCCCCTGAGCCTTTGGGCCGGCCTGGTTCGCCCCGCCGGGAGCCGCGGACACCTACCTCGCCGGGCTAGGGTGAGGATTCGAGAGACGACCGCCAAGCGCCTGGAGCGGGGCGTGGAAGCGCTGCGCGCCCACGGTGGCCACCCCACGGCCCCGGCGGGAACTCCCCCTTGTTCCCCGACGGCAGGCGGCGCGTCATCGGCGAAGGAACGCCCTCCCGAGGCGGCGGGTGGCTCCGGGACCTGCGGGCCAGGAGGCGGTGACGTCCGAGAAGCGACGGGGCGCCGAGGCGGGCCGATCCAAACTTGGGGCGGCTGCTGAGGAGCAGGTCGGCCTTGGCTAAGCGTCCATCGGGGGAAGCGGGCCGAAGCCAATCCGTGGGATCCGATGGCAGGTGCGGGTCTCCGTCTTTGAATTCCACGCGGCAAGTCTCTGCCGGACCCCTGTGAGGCTACAGGACTCTTGGGCGCTCTGATGCCCGCGGGATTTCACATCACACGCCACAGGTTGAGCCGATGGTCTTCAGAAGACGTCCCACAAAACAAAAGCACTAGGCTAAGCAGGCAAGGCGATCTGAAGGGCAGCCGCTTTATTCCATTTCAGCGGCATTCAGTTCATGTGAAATACAAAAAGCTAGCATTCTTAGGCACACGTGGGCGCGCACGCGCGCACGCACAAGTGTTTGTTTACGACTGCTAGGTTTTTGTGTTTCACAAAAAACGTGTCTTCATGCGGTGTGTTTGTAGTCACCTGTCTTGGAAAAAAAAAGTGGCAAACGAGTGCGACTCCCTGGCTAAAAGGATTGCCAGAGAACCCTCCGCCCGGCTTCGGTCCGCAGTCGGTCCGCGTCGTTCTGCGTCTCCGCCAACAGGGGGCAGCCTCAACCGCGAAACGACGCGAGCAGGAAAAGAACCGGGCCCCCTAAACTTCGAATTGTGCTCTCTCTCTCTCTCGTTCTTTTAGTTAATATTAATTATTACTTCAAGGGGTTCGTTCGAATCCGGGAGAAGAGGCCGCTTTTCTCCGGAAGAGACAACAGCCCTGCCTCTCCTCTCCTTTCGGCTCAGCAAAGCCACGGACTGAGCCGTGGAGCCACTTTTAAACATCCGGCCGGCGGGGGAGGTTGGGGAGCGGAGGCGCCCCTGAAATCAATTAAGGAGACGGAACCGTTCTCAACTCCTCCAGAGAGCCCTGGTTTCGAGGGGGACGGGGGGGGGGCCACAGAGGCAGCCCGGCCGACGAAAACAAGGTCTTGTACAGATTGCGCCTCTTCTCCCACCGCCGGGATTGGGGGGGGGGGACTCGCCTGCCCGCCAACGATCCTGCCTTACTTTAGAGGAAGGGGGGGAGGAAGCAAATACAGGGGGTCTGGAAAGCCTGTTAGGGCATCTGGTTTTATGGCCGCCGTTTTAATACGAGCTTTACCTTGGGTAAGTAGGCATGCCGGCTGCGGAGCCCCCTCGGCTCTGGTGGGTTGTAAAAACGCAGGAACAATCGCCGAGACAGGCGGGCCGGCTCGACAGCTTTCGAGCCTGTGCCAATCCCACCCCACCTTGCCCGGGAGGGCCTTTTTTTTCCCCTTCTTTTTTTAGGAGGAAGGGGGGGTGTTTTCTAAAGAAAGGGCCGCAAGTAAGTCCAAGGTTTTATAGCCTTTGGGGTTGTGTGTGTGGTTTTTTTGAAAAGTAAAAAAAAGCCACAAAGAAAGCCACTCATACGCCCAACGCCAGGAGGCAAAAGAAAAAAGACTGCCTTTTCTCCCCGCTCAGGTTCTATTCCAAATAAGATTAAATCCCAGAACTTTTTTTTTTTGCTTTGTTTTCCAATTTAGGCGCTCTCGGGCCTATTCCCACCCCCCACCCCCAAAAGAGAGGTATTTGTTCCTGGGTGAAACTGAACTCTCGCTGACCCCGCGACTGTAACTAATTTAGCATACAATTGACAATTAAAAACAAACATACGGGCGCACACACACACACCAGCTCTTCAACTGTAGAGCATCAAAGGCGTCCGGGAGGGCAGAGGAAAAAGTGGCCCGTCGTCTCTCTCCCCCCCCTTCCCTTTTCAGCACGAGGCGAAGCCCTTCCAGAGGTGCGGTGACAATGTGCAGAAACCGAGAAAGACGGCGGAAGCAAAAGGGATGGAAACAGAGGGAAGAGGAGAGACCCGTCCAGGTTTTTCCCTGGCCACCGGCCAGATTCCCCTTAAAGGTGCAGGGCGGGCCTTTCCCCCCTGCCCCGTTCCTACCACAAATAGCTCCCCGATGCTGCGGAAGGCGTCCCTTTGGAATACGGGGGGTGGGGGGATGTAGGGTAGGGGGGCAACGTAAGGAGTGAGGAATCGGCATGGAGACGGCAGAGCGGATTTCCCAAGAACAACCGCCCGTCCCCCCCCTCCCCCGATCCTCGTACGTCTCTCCCAAGGAGGAAAACCAGGCCGGGAGAATCGAAGCACTTTACAGCAACAGGTTTGTCGGAAGGGCGAAAGGTTTCGGCTGGGTGGGGAGGAACACCCTGGCCTTGAAAAGATGAGATCGAAAGAGGAAAAGCCATCATCATCTCCTCTTCGACCTTCGCCAATTTCACCTTAAAACGTATTTGGGAAAAAATCTGAAGCCATAACCCCTGGGTTGCGTCCTCCTCCTTTCTCTTGAGCACGTTTTTTCCACCCCTCTCTTCTTTTTCTAGTTGATTTTTATCCTGATCAAGAGGTTGGAGGTAACCCAGTCCCAGCTCCCGCTCTCCCCTTCCCCAAACCCGTCCGCACCCACCCAACATCCCGAACAAGCGACTTTCAAGCAGCACCCCCCCTTCCCTTCGCAGAAGTTACTCACCTCCATTGTTGGGGAGGCTGAGGGGAGGGAGACCGACGAAGTCGGGCGGCGGCAGGAGGGGGGGAAGGAGAGAAGCGATCAGGAAACCAAGCAATGGAGCTGCCAAGTAATCCAAGCGAGGGAGCCCCGAACTCCCCCGATCCTCGCCGTCGCCTCCACCGCGGCAAAGGGTAACAAACGCCAAGGCTTGTTCGGGCCGGGCCGGCCGCTCCAACGACGGGGCAGAGAAGCCTCCTTGGCAAGGTCCATCCGCCGCCGTGATGAGGAGATGAGACGGGCTGGATCGGCGGGGCCCGCTCGGCTCTTGGGGGCTCCAAGATCTAGCTCAGGTAAACGCTCCGGAGGTGGTGGTGGCGGCCGCTGCCGCCTCCTGCAGCTCGAAGGCGGGCGGGCTGCCTCTCCGAGCGCGCCTGGAGGCTCCCTCGGCAGCCGTGCCTCGTCTCGCCGCCTGCCTACCCGCTGCCACGGGGCGCCCTGGGCTGTCGCGCGTTGCCCAGGCTGGGTCCTTCCATTTCAAGCCGACCAGAGGAGGAGGAAAGTCGCTCCGGGCTTCAAAGCGCGCGGAGGTGGTGGTGGCGGCGGCGGCGGGGGTTCCGGCGGCCGCCCCAATCCATGGCAAGCGGTGGCGCGAAGGTGCCGCTTTCTCTCAACCTTCCCCTCCTCCTCCGTCCCCCCCTTCACCCCCGCACCCCCGCTACATGCTGCGCCCGGCCGCGGCGTCAGGGCGCTCCCCCTCCCCGTCGTCGTCGTCGTCGTCCTCTCCCTTCTCCGTCTCCCGCTCTCCGCTCTTTCTGCAGCGCCTCCTGTTGTTGCCGCGGCTGGCGCTGCGCTCCTGCCCGCGCGGCTCCTTCGAAGTGTAAAGAAAGTAGCGCAGGCGACGGCGTCTGAAGGGGAAAGAGGAGGGCGGGGGGGGGGAAGAGCCCTCGGAGAAGTGCGCATGCGCCCCGCCGCGACCTATTGCAAACCAGAGCGAGCGTTTTTTAAAGAGTACCTCAGGCGGCTGCCTCCAGACCCCAGCGCGGGGATGCTCGTGAGGGAGGCAGGGCGGGAGGGAGGGAGGGGAGGCGGCCAGCGAAGGCTCGCTGCTTCGCCAGTGCCCGTCACCCCCCAAATGTGAACCAACAGACTAAGGGTGAATTAATCCGAAATGGGGTCGCCCGTCAGTCTCTCCGTCTCTCTCCCTTCCCCCCTCTCACACACACAACACACACACACACTTTCTGTGGTTCACATTTGATCCTGTTAGCAGCCAGGAGGGCGTCTGTCTACGAGGGCTGGACGAGAGCCCCGTTCAAAGAGACCCGACTTTGCTGGGGGCGGGGGGGGGCGGCGGGCCGCTGCCAACCCCCTCCCGCCTCTCTTGCCTTGACAAAACTATGGCGACGCTTCTGGGAGCCCTTGGAGGGCGGAAATGTGGAAGTGAAAGAAACGTCAAAAAAAAAAAAAACCCTAAATGGGTGGCTCGATCTGGGAGCCTGGGTCCCCCTGTGTTGTGGAAATGGGTCCTTACGGAGGTTTCTCCTCATCCCTGAACAGGGACGTCCACCAAAAGTAATGAATCGCTCCCGAGGGGACCGCTGATAAACGCTATCAGCTGCCTGTCGCAAATAACGTCACAAGGTGTCGATTCACTGGATGCTGGATAAAGAGTTAGACAGACAAGCAGCTGCCAAGATTTTCCGAACAATCCGTTTGTCTTTGTGTTTTAGAGTGCCTTAACGTTTTCCGAGCTTGGTTGAGGTGTCTGTTTTGCCAAAATCTCCCTCCAATTGTCTCAGACCCAGGACTTACCCTGAACGCCAGCCTGTAACGTGGAGATCGTTTTCATTTTTTTTTTTTACGGCATTCTGTCCTTCCTTTCTCCTTCCCTGAGGCTGATGGATCTTTAACACGGTGAGGTTCCCCGGCTATCTGAAGGCAGGGAAGAAGAAAAAAAAAAAACTCCAGCTGTGTCGACCGGGAGGAAGGACCCTTCACCCCTACATTTCTAAGGGAGGCGCGCCCTGCTTCCTGTCCCGATGACAGCTGCCTTTGTGTTTCTCTCCTCGGGGTGGTTGCCCATAAGTATTGCCACCCGGGTTTCAGAATTTTATACAAGGACCACATGGTTTGGGTTAGCCTCGGGACTTTATCGGAGCTGATCACGGCCGTTCAGCTGCCACCTTCTCCTCGCTGCCAGAGTTCCGCCTTGCGACATGTGAAGTCGGGAGACGAGAGTGCCTCTGGGCATGAGTAAAGAGCTTTCTTCTCAGGAATAAATAGCTGTGACCAAGACGGAAACAGGGGTTTCAAAAACAGGAGAGGTAAAAGCTGCTCCTGCTCTGTGCACGCGACCAAACAGATGGGAACAGGCTTTTCTGGTGCAGATCCGAGTCTTCCCAATCCGCTACGTGGAGGCGTGTAAAAGGGTGGCCAAACGCGCTTCTTTGCCCGCGAGAAAAGCATCCGAGAAGTCCTGCTGGATCAGACTGGAAGACCATCTAGTAGTCCGATGTCCTGTTTCCCACCGGGCAACCAAGATGCTCCTAAGCAAAACACAAAGCCATTTCCTACTGTTGTCTCCCGAACACCTGCTGTTCCGCTCAACAGTACACAGCCTCTGAAGGGAGAGGTTTCATCCTGCTCAATACTGTATATTAAACCAATCGACACATGTCCCCCCTTCATGAATGTGCCTGATCACTTCTTAAATGTATTCAAATTAACGCAGCCAAATTTAACAATTGTGTGTGGGGGGGAACTGCACTAGATTTATCCAAATAAGGCACACTGGCTAGGTAAGGGTCAATCCCATACCCTGCCAGAAATGGTACCTCTCTCTTTGCACTCATAGGAGACCTGGATCCACGTTATCGTTGTGTGGATTTACCCCATCATTTCGAAAGCAATTGGGTCCCCGTTTCTCCGTCTAATCCAGAAGATCAGTATCCAGAAAATTATGTCGTAATCCTGTGTAGCCCAGTCCTCACACAGGTTTCCTTCGGAACATGTCTCACTGAAACTATAAATGTTATGCACTCCTGGAATAATCCTGTACATTGTTCATTGTGTACACTAATCCCAGAATCGGGTTTAGAAAAGACAGCGCTTTAAAGCCAAGGATTTCTGCGATGGATGATCCAACAAGCAAATGATGATAGAGAGAGAACCAACATATAGGGTAAAAATCGAGACCTTGGGCTGGCAGTTGTAAGTCACCACGCGTGTTTTTTAAACTAGACGTGAAAGCGTAAGAATTGGTGCTCACGTGGAGAAAGATTACCCGTGTCTGAAATTCGTTCAAGACACCATTCCAAACGTAAATACGTTCCTGTGTATATGTAATGCTCTTAAGAAGAGAAACGTAAGTGTTGCCACAATGATTTTGTTTGGTTTTTTGCTTTTTCAGCTTCCGCAGAAAGATTGTACAGGAAACTGTTCTATACGTTGACGTCGTGAAGGCGAGGAAATAATGCTCGGATAATTAAAAACCGCAGTGCTGCATACTTAGTAAGATATAAGGCTGCAAGTCTAAGTACCTCTCCTGGGAGGTAAGCATCGATGAAATCTATGGGACTTGACTTGTGGGGAAAAATGTGCTTAAGATCAGGAACTACACACACCCTCCTTCTCTCCTTACCCAGACGCCAAACCCTCTCCGGTTTGCAGGCTTAAACAATCTTCCTTGGCCTTGAGACCGGCTGAGTCCCGCTAGGCTTTGCTTCTGAAGAAGCAAACCTCGGATCATGCTGCTGGGGAGCACAACCGCCCTGCCGGCGTGCAGGCAGACGCGCCGCGATCCCGGGCGCAGTTTGGCCGGAGGACGACGGCAACAAAACCTCCTCGACAGCAGGAGGTCGGTTTCCTTCTTGGCGGGGCGTGTTTCCGTTGTCAGTTTGGTAGCTTGTTGACAAGCCACGGTCGGTTAAGCCAGGCAGGATCTGAGTGAAAGCGCTGCTGAAGCTTTTGTCCTTTTCGGCCTTTGTAGGGCTCCGCCAAAGCCGTCCCTCGGGCCGGTCCCTCTCCTTCCTTCCCTCCCTCCCTCCCTCGACCCGCTCAGGAATCCAAGAAGAAGAAGTTTCAAAAGGTCTCTTGAACGGCTGCCCGCGGGCAAGGATCACGGCGAGCGAAGGAGCGGAGTCAGTGGATCGCTCGCTGTTGGAAGGAAAGGTACCCATCCTTGACTGCTGTGACCTGATCAAGTCTCTCGCCCTGTGTCTGAGAGAGAGAGAGACAGTCAACCTGGATGTAGGCCAGCTGCTTACCTGCAAGAAAAGGGAACCTAACTCCCTTGCTGTGTATAGAAGAAGGGTGAGAACTTCAGACCGTAGGCAGAGTACTGGATCAGATCAGACCCCACCTCCTGGGTGGAGAGGGGCAGAGATTCAAGGGGTCAAAGCAATGGTGGTTTTGACCAACAAGGACCGTGATGTCATCTGCCACCTCTGTGCCTTCTAAGCTTAGCTGCCAAGTCCTGAAAACAGCTGGGCAAGGGATGGGATTGGGATCTTCCCAAATGCTGAGAGCTATCCCTCCCCTTTTTTTGTTTCGTACTACATAAGTCAATAAAATAATTTTTAAAAGTAAGCCCTGATCGACAGTATTATCATTTGTTATGAGGAAATTAACCCTGACAGTGTGATCCTCTGAGTTGCTAAACTTCTCCATCGTCTTTCTGAAACAGGCATGTTCCTGCCAAATTCAAAGAAATCCAGAGTGGCATGATCCTTCTAAAGGCATTTTCCAGAAAACTAGTGTGAGTTGCTACATCCTCAAATGAACAGAGGAATCATACAGAGAACGTAGAAAGTCACATTTTGGGATTACAAGTCTCAGAACCTCCTGCCATGCCAAGTAAGGGTCCTGGGAACTGGAGTCTAAAAAGTGGCTTTTCCTATGCAAGCTGCTCTGATTTTCATTACATTACTGACCCCAAGATAAGTCATTATTGGACAGGAGCAAGCTCAAAATACATGAAACAAAGATGAAAACAAGAGAGCAATAGGAAAGTGTGTCTGGTTGCCTCCCTGAGAAAGACTTCAGAAACAGGGACTCATCTGCCATCCTGTTCCTATTGATTCCTCTAACAGAACCGTGGATTTATTGACACAGCACCTATCAATCACTGTAATCTAAACCCATATACAAATGGTAAATATGTTTGCTGTGCTTGCAAAATGACATTACACACCTAGCCATCCATAAATGCCATCAGCATCAATAAACATGCACGGAGGGATAGACCAGTGGCACAATGAAGATCTGGACATGACTTAAGTGTAAGTACTTGTAGTCTTAAATGGATCAGACGGGAAAAACCAGTGGGATTTTTCCAGGAAACACACTTTTAAAAAAATCATCTGAAAGTAAACGAAACCAAAGGAAGTTGGGGAGGGCCATTGGGAAAGTGGGAGGGGGGAATTGTTATTGTATATACATTATTGCTGATGCACTGGATCAGTTTTAAAGAAAATTTAAAATATTTTCTTTGCCTTCTCTTAAAGGGCCAGTTGAGAAAATGCCAAATCCACTGCCCTGGATTCAACTGCTGATGGTTTCTTGGCCAGACCTTTATGACGAGACAAAGAAAAGATATCTAATGTAGCGCATCAGTGATAATCTACATAGAGCTGTTTTTTTTTTCAATCACTTCCCCTGTCCTGTGCCAAGAAGGGGAAGTGATTCATTTCCTAATATCCAAAAATGGCTTGCTTATTGAGCTACTTGAGCATACAGGCAAATTGAAAAACGAAAAGGCTTGCTCTGGATCAGTCTCAGTTATCAGACACAATGGAACCAATCCAAGCCACAGTGATCCCGCCTGCAACAGAAAAGTAGAAGCCCCTGATAGGGGGCAGAAAAGTGTGGGTAGGAATGCTCTGGGGTGACCTGGTGTGCTCTGGCAAAGATGATCTTTAGGAGAGGACCAGCCTGTCCCTGCAACAAACATAGGGCTAAGCAGCCCATGTAGTCAGCCTCTCAGCAAATCTGGCCTCCATCACTTGGGGAATCAGCAGGGGCTTTTGCTTTACACCGACAGTACATTTGGATGTTGGCTTGTTTCCACACGGCACCCAGCATTCTGCATCTGTGTGAAGGCCTATGTAAGCTTATGGGAGGCTTGGAGTTAGAGAGCTGCATGAAATGACGCAGCAAAGACTCACTCCTGCATTTCTACTATGGGCCTTCTCTCTTTTGTGCAATGTTCAAAGGGAATGTTCCTCTCCACCATAAACAACCCTAAAGGAACTCTGACTGGCTGACTTTCTGGTTCACCCAGGTAGCCCCCACAATAGAAGAAATCCTCCTGAATTGTACTAGTATGGCTTGAAGAGCTATGCTGGGGAGTCTCGATTTGCACAGACAGCAGCAGAACCAGTTTGCTAATTCCTACTGCTTTATTTGGAAAGTCTGTTTAACCTGCATTTAAAGTCTTCTGGGCTCTATGCACTGACTGGAATCACAGAATAAAGACCCTTGTTCAAGTTTGGGTCAAAGGTAAAACCAGTTTCTTGATAGATCTTTGGATAATTGGGAAGTCATATTTTTGGACTGGATGAGGATGCAGACCTGGCATGCATAACTGAGACCTGGATGGGTAGGGAAGGAGGGGTCCCTTTGACCCTTTCCTGTCCTCCAGGTTATGCAGTCCAGCACCAGGGCAGACTGGAGGGGCGGGGGGGGGAGTTGCCATTGTTTATAGAAAATCATTAGAGGTTACTAGGCGCTCCTCGCTTGTGAGGCCGGGTCTGGAGGCTCTCCATGTGTGGATTGGGGCCAGGGATGGTATTGGGATCTTGCTGGGTTACCGCGCTCCCAGCAACCCAGCCACCTCCCTACCGGAGCTGGCGGACTTCGTCTCCGCGGCACTGTTGGAGTCCCCGAGACTTTTGGTCCTGGGTGACTTCAACATCCATGCGGAGGCGGAGGTATCCGGGCCAGCTCTTGAGTTCTTGGAAACCATGGCTTTCTTGAACTTGTCCCAACATGTCAACGGCCCCACACACATGGGTGGCCATATGCTTGATCTGGTCTTTTCTACCGAGTGTAGCGAGCGTGGTCTGATGGTGACTGACCTTGTGTCAGTCCCCTTGTCATGGTCAGACCATTACCTGATAAAATGTAACCTCGCAATGGCGCTTCCCCCCTGCAGGGAGCAGGGACCTATTTTGATGGTCCGCCCTCAAAGGTTACTGGATCCCATGAGATTCCAGGATACCATGAGAGGGATTCCAGTGGCACTGTCTGGCGCTCCTGTCGAAGCTCTGGTCGATGATTGGTTCTCCGCCGCCACTAGGGCTGTTGACACGATCGCACCCAAACGCCCTCTCCGGAGTAGAGCTCGGCCAGGACCCTGGTATAGCCAGGATCTACGAGCGATGAAGCGAATAAGGAGACGGCTAGAGTGCACTTGGAGGAAGGAACCGACGGTTTACAATAAGATTGCTGTCAGGATCGCAACTAACCTTTACCTTGATAAGGTAAAGGCTGCTAGAAGAGCTTACGTCGCTGACCGGATAAGCGAAGCATCCAACCGGCAGGCGGAACTTTTCCGTATAGTTCGCGATCTATCCGGAATTGGCCAGGGTGAAGGGCCTCCCACTAGCATCTCACCTGACCAATTTGCAGCGTTTTTTAAATCTAAAGTGGAGGCCATCCGCCGTGACCTTTCGCCTTTTTTAAATACAATGGATCGAGCAGAGATGTCCAGCGCTCCGTCCTGCCCGGTAATTCTCGATTCTTTTCAGCCTGTAACATCAGAGCTGGTAGACAAGGTGCTTGATCGCTGTCGGGCCACCACCTCTTCTCTCGACCCTTGCCCGGCCTGGCTAATCAAAGCAGCCAGGCCGGTAACAACTGAATGGGCCACTGCAATAATTAATGGGTCTCTCCAGGAGGGCAAGGTACCCCCTGCCCTCAAGGAGACACTCATTAGGCCCATCAGGAAGAAACCAAATCTGGCAGCGGATGAAATTGGCAATTATAGGCCCATCGCCAGTGTGTCCTTCCTCAGCAAAGTGGTTGAGAGGGTGGTGGCAGACCAGCTTCAGGCGCTCTTAGATGAAACCAATGCTCTAGACCCATTTCAGTCGGGCTTCAGGCCACGCTATGGTACAGAGACGGCACTGGTCGCACTGCTGGATGACCTGTTGAGGGAGGCCGATGGGGGCAATGTGTCCTTGTTGGTCCTCCTCGACATCTCAGCTGCCTTTGATACCGTCGACCACGGTATCCTCCTGGGGAGGCTCTCCGAGTTGGGAGTTGGTGGCCTCGCACTTGCCTGGCTCCGCTCCTTCCTGGAGGACCACCCCCAGAGAGTGCAGATTGGGGAGAATGTCTCGACCCCGTGGAATCTCAATTGTGGGGTTCCACAGGGGTCTATCATCTCCCCAATGCTGTTTAACATCTTCATGAGGCCGCTGGTCGGGGTCATCAGAGGGTGTGGGGCATCGTGTCACCAGTACGCTGATGACACACAGCTCTACATCTCTTTTACTCCAACTTCAGTGGATGCCGTCCAGTCCCTTCAGCGCTGCCTGGACACCGTACTGGAATGGATGCAGTCAAATGGATTGAGGCTGAACCCGGACAAGACGGAGGTCTTGAGGGTGGGTGGCCCTCCCGTCAGCGGCATAGGTGACTCCCTTTCTTTTGGAGGGATGACCCTTGCCACAAAGAGTGAGGTCCGCAGCTTGGGGATACATCTGGACCCGGCGCTAACCATGGAAACCCAGGTGGCGTCCGTGGTCCGTTCTGCCTATTTTCATCTATGGCGGATTGCCCAGCTGCGGCCATATCTTGATCGGGGGGCCCTCACTACTCTAGTCCACGCGCTCGTAATCTCGAGACTAGACCATTGTAACGCACTCTATGTGGGGCTGCCTTTGAGGCTCTTGCGGAAACTCCAGATGGTCCAGAATGCAGCAGCCAGGCTTATTAGTGGGGTGAGAAAATATCAGCATATCTCCCCCACTCTGGCTGCGCTGCACTGGTTACCTATTCGTTTCCGCATTGACTTCAAAGTATTAATGATTACATATAAAGCCCTAAACGGTTTGGGACCTCAATATTTGGCAGATCGCCTCCTCCCACCCAGATCTACCCGAGTCACCCGACATAGCCAGCAGGGACGGCTGAGGGGACTGACGCCGAGGGAGGCCCGGAAGGAGAAAACAAGAAACCGGGCCTTCTCAGCAGTTGCCCCTCGGCTGTGGAACACACTTCCCACTGAAATTCGGCTGGCACCCTCGCTGGGTGTGTTCAAAAACCAACTAAAAACATGGTTATTCAGACAGGCCTTCCCCCCAGTCACCTAAGTTCCTTCCCCTTTTTTTCTGGTTCTTAATGTTGCCATCTTGGATAATATTAATTATAATAATTGCATTATGTTAGTTATTTTTCTACATTGTTTTAATGTGTTTTAATGTTTGTAAGCCGCCCCGAGTAGACGTTGTCTAGAGGGGCGGGGTAGAAATTGAATAAATAAATAAATAAATAAATAAATAAATAAATAAATAAATAAATAAATAAATAAATAAGCCCCAGAGCCTCCTTCCATTCCAGTCTTGTGGTAAAATTAGTAATGATTTTGGACTCCCAGTTACTGCACTTAATTACAAAATGATGCTTTCTCACCTAAATCATTGGAACTGAGCAAGAGTAACAGAGGGTTGTGAGCTCCGTCCAGTTCTGAGGCTGCAAATAAATTCCAAGGCTCCCTATGTGCTCAGAGACACTCTTTTCTTTTTCATTCTATGTATACTTGGCTTTGGATAGTCTGTCACTTGGGGTTCTTCTAGTGAGAAACAAAGGAAACCCAGTCAGCCTGCCTCTTTATCACCTCTGACCCAGCTTGTTAAGCCCTCTTGAATTGGGCCGCTGCATGGCTGAATGCTTTTGCATAGTAGGGAGGGAGGGACGCTCCCTGTACAGGCTGCAACCCTCCCACTTCTCCAGATATATATAAAGCTTTTGTTGTTTTTCTTCTTCTTTGTGTTTTGCTCTTAACATGCCATTTCACACCTGCAGCAGATCAGCCCAGCAACACGTTTACTACATCGTCTGCCGGTGAGTGTGTACGTGTGTGGCTGTGTAAGTCAGTAGATGCACAAGCTAGGCATACCTAGCCGCCTGCCTTGTTTCCCTCCATGGGACATGAACCAGTGGCAACCTGTGTGTTTGTTGTGTGTTTAGTCGTTTAGTCGTGTCCGACTCTTCGTGACCCCATGGACCAGAGCACGCCAGGCCCTCCTGTTTTCTACTGCCTCCCGGAGTTGTGTCAGGTTCATGTTGGTTGCTTCGCAGACACTGTCCAGCCATCTCATCCTCGGTCGTCCCCTTCTCCTCTTGCCATCACACCTTCCTAACATCAAGGTTTTTTCCAATGACTCTTTTCTTCTCATGAGATGGCCAAAGTACTGGAGCCTCAGCTTCAGGATCTGTCCTTCAAGTGAGCATTCAGGGTTGATTTCCTTTAGAACTGATAGGTTTGTTCTCCTTGCAGTCCAGGGGATTCTCAAGAGCCTCCTCCAGCACCACAATTCAAAGGCATCAATTCTTCGGCGGTCTGCTTTCTTTATGGTCCAGCTCTCACTTCCATACATCACGACAGGAAAAACCATAGCTTTGACTATTCGGACTTTTGTTGGCAAGGTGATGTCTCTGCTTTTCAAGATGCTGTCAAGATTTGTCATCGCTTTCCTCCCAAGAAGAAGGCGTCTTTTAATTTCAGGGCTGCTGTCACCATCTGCAGTGATCATGGAGCCCAGGAAGATAAAATTTGACACTGCCTCCATATCTTCCCCTTCTATTTCCCAGGAGGTGATGGGACCAGTGGCCATGATCTTAGTTTTTTTGATGTTGAGTTTCAGACCGTTTTTTGCACTTTCCTCTTTCACTCTCATTACAAGGTTCTTTAATTCCTCCTCACTTTCTGCCATCAGAGTGGTATCATCTGCATATCGGAGGTTGTTGATATTTCTTCCGGCAATCTTAATTCCGGCTTCGGTTTCTTCCAGTCCAGCCTTCCGCATGATGTATTCTGCATATAAGTTAAATAAGCTGGGGGACAATATACAGCCTTGCCGTACTCCTTTCCCAATTTTGAACCACTCAGTTGTTCCATGACCAGTTCTAACTGTTGCTTCCTGTCCCACATATAGGTTTCTCAGGAGATGGATAAGGTGGTCAGGCACTCCCATTTCTTTAAGAGCTTGCCATAGTTTGCTGTGGTCCACACAAAGGCTTTCGCATAGTCAATGAAGCAGAAGTAGATATTTTTCTGGAACTCTCTGGCTTTCTCCATAATCCAGCGCAAGTTAGCAATTTGGTCTCGAGTTCCTCTGCCTCTTCGGAATCCAGCTTGTACTTCTGGGAGTTCTCGGTCCACATACTGCTGAAGCCTACCTTGCAGGATTTTGAGCATAACCTTGCTAGCGTGTGAAATGAGTGCAATTGTACGGTAGTTGGAGCATTCTTTGGCACTGCCTTTCTTTGGGATTGGGATGTAGACTGATCTTTTCCAATCCTCTGGCCACTGTTGAGTTTTCCAAACTTGCTGGCATATTGAATGTAGCACCTTAACAGCATCATCTTTCAAGATTTTAAATAGTTCAACTGGAATGCCATCACCTCCACTGGCCTTGTTGTTAGCCAGGCTTTCTAAGGCCCACTTGACTTCGCTCTCCAGGATGTCTGGCTCAAGGTCAGCAACTACATTGTCTGGGTTGTACGGGATATCCAAATCTTTCTGATATAATTCCTCTGTGTATTCTTGCCACCTCTTCTTGACGTCTTCTGATATAATTCCTCTGTGTATTCTTGCCACCTCTTCTTAGGTCCCTCCCATTTTTGTCTTTTATCATGTTCATCTTTGCGCAAAATGTTCCTCTAATATGTCCAATTTTCCTGAACAGATCTCTGGTCTTTCCTTTTCTGTTATCTTCCTCTATTTCTTTGCATTGTTCATTTAAGAAGGCCCTCTTGTCTCTCCTTGCTATTCTTTGGAAGTCTGCATTCAATTTTCTGTAACTTTCTCTATCTCCCTTGCATTTTGCTTCCCTTCTCCTCTCTGCTATTTCTAAGCCAGTGGCAACCTAGAGATGTAGAAGGATTCAGGCCAGATTCGTGAGGACAGTAGCCAACTGCTTTCTCTAGAGGATATAGCCAGAGGAGAAGTAGCACCGCTTCCCATAAATGGTCCCACCGAAGTGCTATTCAGGGACTCGGGCAGTGGGAAGAATATATAGAAATCACAATGAATAGCCATTAATAAACCCAGGTTTATTCTGCCACACACACACCCTAAAGCCACCCAGAGTGGCTGCAATCAGTACATTGTGTGGCATCCTTTTCTAAAACTACAATTGTGTTACATTTGCCTTGAATAGCCTTCTATTTGGCTTCAATTGATGACCCCAAGTTCCAGTATGGCTGGGAAGGGGAAGGAAAGCTTCTCTGGTAGAGCCCTCTAGTGTGTAGATCAAAGGAACGCCCGCAGAGCTCCAACAAACTACAGATCCCAGGATTCTACAGGAAGGAACTATGGCTGCTCCAGTCGAACTGCTATCACCGTGGAACAGTCACATTCCCTATTGACACATCTTTTCCCCACATTTTTCTACTATGTATAACTTTTTTAAATGATTTTGTTAGGGAAATGGAAAAGAAAAATTATTGCGAACAATCACTTAAGATACAATAGCTGGGGGAAAGGAGCGAGGGAAAGAGAAGAGCTTCTTGGCCGGAGAACCTTGAGGACTGGTTTTGATGCAGCTTGAGACATCCTTGTTTTAAAACTACTGCAATCCAAAGTCAGAACCGCAATGATGGCACCCATAACCTAGGGCAGGAGAGGCACATGGGATTTGTGAACAATACAAAGCATCCAGCCCAACAGAGTGCAAGGTGACCTTCCGGAGGAAGGGGAGGTTTAATTTCACACACCACGGCCATCTCTCTCTCTCCTTCTGCACCTCCCCGCACCCCCCTCCAAACAGTTCCAAGTCTCTTGCGATCCCCCCGCCCAGTCCAGCTTCTGGATCCCTTGGGCTGCCCGAGGTGCAGCCACAGCTCAGAGCAGGACCACCAGGAGCGGGGCGGGTCCGCGGCAAGCAAGGCCCCCAACCCTTCATTTCTTCCGGGCGCAAAGCCTTCCTGCTCCCCCTGACGCACTTCAGGACCGGATCAAAGGAAGCCCAGCTTCACAGATCCTGCGGCTCCTCTCTGGATGAGGCTCCAGGGGCCATAAAACCTCTCCCCCCAGGCCCTTCCCCTCCTTAATCCTTATCTCAGCACCAGAGCCGCTTGTTATCGGCCCGTTTTACGAGCCGGTTCCCGGCTGATGGGAGCTGGGGCTGTCATTTAGCAACCCTCCCACGGCGCTGGAGGATCTTCCAACACAGGCAGGGCAGGAGGGGGTCGGAGAGTAGCGGGGGAGGATGATCAGTCGGCGTCCTAAGAAGAAAAAAGCAGAGGCCCTTCAAGGCTATCCGCTCCCCTCTCCCCTTCAGAAGGGACCTTTCGATCCGCAGGAGTGACGGTCAACGGGCAACGTCGAGCGCCGGCGGGAGAAGCCGGCTGGCTGGAGGCGTCCGCCACCTCCCCGGTTGCCGCCGAGAAGCCGGGCCGTGGGATCACGTGCCCGGCGGCTGGCTCCGTTCAGACATGCCGGCCTCCAGCCACCCAGCCTGGCCCACTCAGTTCTGGGAAAGCGCCCTTTCCAGAGTTGCCCCGGCCCTGATTGTTCAAGCTAAGGCAAGCAGAACTTTTTAGGGCTGGATCCATCCAAAGTGCAGGCACTTCAAAGCAGGGGCAGAGCCAGACATGTTGGCACCAGAGGGAGAAAAGCCCAAATGGCCCTTTCTCTTTCTCTCTCTCTCTCTCTCTCTCTCTCTCTCTCGCTCATTCTCTCTGCCTGTCTCTAGTTGAAAGAAAAAGAGAGAAGCGGGCGGAGAGGAGGGGTAAACTCTTTAAATGTAATATCGGGCCATTTGCTGGCCTTTAATGGCATCCCAAACCCCACTTAATAATCCTAGGGTGCTTCTGGTAAATTTCACAGACCTGTGGCCCATTGATGAGAACTGGAGTTATCAAGGGTTCGCTGTCGTGTGTATGAGCCATAGCCAGAACCTGCCACAAAAAAGGACAGTGGCCAATAACTGTCTACTAGTCCCACCTAGAGATTTGCTGCTGTTTAGTCGTTAAGTCGTGTCCGACTCTTCGTGACCCCCATGGACCAGAGCACGCCAGGCCCTCCTGTCTTCCACTGCCTCCCGGAGTTTGGTCAAATTCGAGTTGGTTGCTTCAATGACACTGTCCAACCATCTCGTCCTCGGTCGTCCCCTTCTCCTCTTGTCTTCACACTTTCCCAACATCAGGGTCTTTTCCAGGGAGTCTTCTCATCTAGGCCCATTTAATCTATTACTGAATGGCGAGTCATTTCTGTAAATCCTAATAAGGTTTACTCTATTGGGGACTACCAGTAGGAGTCCAACTACTAATCCAGGATCCAACCAGACAGATGGAATTCACTAGAAATTAATTAGTGATCACCAGGTTTAGGCAAGCTGGCTTCAAGTATTATGTAATTAAGTAACTGAATTCTGATTTGAGGCTGTGAAGGGTGAGGGAGGTAAATCAGTCTATTCCTGCAGAGTTCAGTGGAAGAGTTCACTGTAGATACGTTATGTTAGTCTTCCACAGAAATGAAGTAATTGGATTCAGTGGCATTCCTTGCATGTGGACGGGGCAGATTTAATCCCTGGCCTCTCAGGTGAAATTGATGAAGTGGTAGAAAAGACTTGTGCCTGACGCCACAGTTAACACCTGCCCATCAGAATAGCCACCTTTGTCTTCATCCAGAAAGTGTTTGAGCCAGCAACATTGTATGTTCCAGCCCCAATTTCAGTTGGATGTGATCTAGAACTTGGGCATTTTTTTCTTTTGCTTCTGAAGACTACAGGTCCCAGAATCCCCCAACCACCCATGCTGGTTTTGAGAGCTATAGATGCCACAAGTGACTCTCCACGTTCTGGCTTGCATCTCGTGTATAAACACATGGGATGTGTGCATGTCATCTCCTACATCAGTGGTGTCGAACTGTGGCCCTCCAGATGTTCTTGGCCTTCAACTCCCAGAAATCCTGGCCAGCAGAGGTGGTGGTGAAGGCTTCTGGGAGTTGAAGTCCAAGAACAGCTGGAGGGCCACAGTTCGACACCACTGTCCTACATGGTGCTCCCTTTTCCAAGTGGAACATGCTACTGCATGGCCTTCTCATTTTTCCCCTACATCATTGCTGTTCTTGTTTTAATGAATGCACAATCAGAATGCCAGATCAGAAATCCAGTGAAAAATGTCCGTTGTGATAGAGCATGTGTGTATGCACACACCCGCATGCGCGCGCACACACACAGAGAGAGATGCATTCTGGGAATTGTAGTCCCCCCCCAAAAAAACCCTTTTCAAGCTCTGACAGGCCCCCTAGCACAAGGTGTGCACAAAAGGGGTGGGTGGGAGAGAACGAAAGAGTGTGGGGGGGGAGAGAAGGAGAGAGGGAGCCCAGGGGCAGCCCTCTTATGCTGTCTACAATCTGCTGCCCATAAACAGCATCCCAGCATGCCCTGCCTGAGGTGACACTTTCCGTCTCAGGCCAGCCTTGAAGTATGGGAGAGCTGTGGTCAATTATGGCCTGCCCTTAGATCTATTCAGGACTAAATTGCAAATAATTTACCCTTTCCCCACCCCCAGCAAACACCCTTCCAGAGCGGTAATTGAAGTTCCTTCTTTTATACCTCATTATATGCAGACATACATGCTCTTGAAGAATAATCAGCCTTGGCTTTGAAACATAACCTGCCCCCCCCCCACAAGTTGCTCCAGGGCATCAGCATACATGCATGTGAGAAATATTGTATAATAATATGCATTACTGGGAGGGGGGGAGAGAAAGATCTGCACAGACTTGCCTTGTCTCAATATATTCTAGGAATCTTACACTAGTGAATGGAAAGTATGTGATACATGCTAAATAAATCAATCCACATATTCGGCTCAGCTTTGATTCATTCAGGAGAAACTGTGATCAAGAATGCAGAAATTACAAATCTAAGTACGTGTGTGTGTGTGTGTTTTTTAAATGGGACCTTTCTTTCTTTCTTTCTTTCTTTCTTTCTTTCTTTCTTTCTTTCTTTCTTTCTTTCTTTCTTTCTTTCTTTCTTTCTTTCTTTCTTTCTTTCTTTCTTTCTTTCTTTCTTTCTTTCTTTCATTCAAAGGAAGTGCAACCTGAGTTTTATTCCTAGTAAATAATATTTTATTGCCTTTGGCTTACTGTGGCATTTCTTCCCTTTAGGAGTCTGCAAACTGTGCAGGTTAAAGGTCATTTCTCAAATCACTGGAATTAGTAAAGAATAGCAGAAAACTGTAAAGAGAGGGGGCCACAGAGCAGTAAAACAAGCCAGCCTGCCTGAAATAAACCAATAAAGAGTCCCTCAAGCTGTTTGCTTGGATGTTTCTCAGGGTGTAATTGACCAATGTCGCTGGGGCAAAGGAAAACACCTAAAGAGGGGGGAGGTCAACAACAACAAGGGAGGGAAGGAGGGGAGGAAAGAGGGCAAGGCAGGTATTTGCAAAAATCAAAGAGAAAGAGAAAAACTTTCATTCTGCGGGGGATCTACAGCCTTGCTGGCCTTTCTTGCTTGCTTGCTGAAGGGAATAAACTATTTTCAGACAAAAGATGATTTTTCATCTTGGGACACCTTTTGATATCCTGCCACAAAAGAGACATGGAAATCAAAAGGGCAGAATTCCAAGGCCTTCTGAGGGATTTAGAAAGCTCCCCTCCTCCACCCACCCACCCCAATGTCCCCCCCTCTCTTAAAAGAATGGGGGGGGAGGCAAAAGGGGGCGGAGGAGCAAGCCACTCAGGTTTCGCCCAGCTTTTGTTTTCTGGGCTTTTTTTATTAAGGGGGTGTGGGGAGCAATTGAGATCTGGAGAAACAGAGGGTTTATTCTACTCTCTCTCTCTCTCTCTCTCTCTCTCTGTGTTTGTGTTAACTGCAGGCGATCAAAATGGTTGTACTAGCAGAAAAGCAGTGCTAATTAAAATATCCTGCTAATTGAAATATAGGAAGAATACTCACAATAGGGTTTGCCTCTTTCTTTCTTTCTTTCTTTCTTTCTTTCTTTCTTTCTTTCTTTCTTTCTTTCTTTCTTTCTTTCTTTCTTTCTTTCTTTCTTTCTTTCTTTCTTTCTTTCTATGAACAAAAAGAAATATGGAGATCTCTCAACCCATGACTTTACCTACACTTCTGATTTGCTGATCTTTATGGTTTCTCTCCATCAGATTTTTAGCACTCTGGTGAGAACATAGGTAAATGTTCCAGAAGATGCACCATTTACACACAACTGTGGGAAGACTGACACAGTGACATAGACCAAGTGCTAGAGGTGCTGTTCCATGAACCAAGGTGTTCTGTGCATCATTCTGGACTGATTTATCCACTATATGTGCATTCCAGACCTCCACCTCCAAGGTGGTTGTATCTTGTTCTTTATAATAGCCCTGCCAGGTAGGTCAGGCTGAAAAATTAGTGACATAAATATGCAGTGGAGCAGATCTTTGAATGTATTAAGGCCACATTCATCTAGTCATGTATATGTATAAGGGATTGGATCTAAATTTAGTCAGGTTTAGAGTGAACAAATTGGAATTAAGAGTATTTTGCCTGGTCATATCTTGTTTGGGTCCCATTCAGCAGATCTATAGTACGTGTAATCAAATCAACATCCAGTCCAGCTCTCTTAATCATGAGCCTGTGACCAAAGAGGCAGTGAGGACATGATTCAAAGGCAAGTGTCTTTCCTTATACAGAGACCGGTGCATGTGTGGGGGAAAGTAATATGATTTGTTATTTTCTTCAGCTTTACAGCTCATGTTCTAAAATGTTGCTTATGTTATTATTTCACATTACAGTTTTTTATTTTTGTGTACAAATGCAATTACTGGAATACTTAACAAATTAATGTAAGTATAAAGGATGTCTCTAAGCTCATCCTTGTGACCATGGCAGCCTGCTCTTCTTTTCTAATTCTCTCATTTGGGCCAGAATTCTGTACAACTGTTATGGTAGTCAGATCTTACTATACGAAGTGTGACAGGAGAGTGTTGTGTATGACAGCTGAGAGCAGCAGGATATCTTATACATCACAGTACAGGCGGTGTGGCAATCACAGCTCTTCTTAAACCCTCACCACTGTGATGAGTAGCCCAGCATCTGCAATGGCCTCACTCTCTCTAATGGTCGTATTGGTCTTGACAACTTGAGCACAAACTGTGAATTTGGAGTGCTCCCCTAGTGTGCAAACTGCAGCACTGCAGCCAAAGCTCTGCTCATGACCCGGGGTTCAATCCCAGATAGCCAGCTCAAGGTTTACTCAGCCTTCCATCCTTCTGTGGTCAGTAAAATGAGTACCCACCTTACAGTATGTGTGGAGGGGCAATGTGTAGCCTTCATAATTAAATTGTAAATTGCCCAGAGAGTGCTTTAAGTGCTATGGAGCTGTATATAAGCAGCACGCTTTTAAAATGAAATGTGAATGAGTAATGAGTCACATATGCAAATAACATTTTATCTTGTGATGCATTAGGTGCAGTCCTCTTGCAAAATAAGAAGAGTATGGAAGCAAATAATATTAACTTAATTCTATGTTCCCATCAATTTAGGATGTCTCAGAGAAGGGGTTCATTTCTCTTTTCCCCTTTTCTTTCTTTCCCCCCCACTAAGGATTCTATTATTTGTGCCAAATGTTTTTGCAGTTATTTTATTTGGTCTCACTTATAAGTCACCTTTCTCTCCATAGGAGGACTCAAGGCAGCTTTGCATGGAACAGGGAGCACAGCAGGAGGAAGTGCTTGTTCTAAAGGACACTAAGAACCCCTTCAATGCTTCTAATCTTTAAAGATCCATGAAAGAAAGTAGCAGCCATCTTAGTTTTGTGCAACTGTAAAATTTGGCACAGCATCTTCAAAAAATATTCTCACCTGTGCAAGACCTCATCATTGATTGTGCTAAGAAATAAAGTCTTCCTACCCTAATCAGCAAGTGCTTCCTCATCTTTGGTGCAAGGATGAGACAAGTAAGAATTTACATCCAGGAAACAGACAGAGGTGTGTGGGGGGGGGAAGAGAGGGTCCTTGTTTACTGCCTATAAGTTTAGCTTTTTCTCCAGCTCAGGGCAGTGCACATCAGGACACAGCAGACTTCAAGACTGTGGAATGTGCTTTGCGTTTTACTGGACCCTGAGGTCCATTAACTGGATCCAGGTGCAGAAGATGTAACTTTGAGTTAATGAACACTAAGTGCAGGAGGGATGCGAAAGATGGAGTTTGACTTGGCTGCCTGTGCCCTTCAGGGGCTCAATTGCAGCTCCTCACTTTAAAAAAAAAGCACCTTACTTTAAAGAGCCCTCTTGCCCCCATCTAGAGAGTATGGGATAATTTTGCAACTTTTAGGGAAGGCCCATGATTCAGGTCTGGGAGCACTTTTTTTCTAAAGTCAGAAGTCATTCTTATCACCTGTGTCCCCACCTCCCACCAATTAAGGCCTTCCTTGTACCGAAAACAGATTAAAGCCGTGAAAAGAGGTGACGTTGATTCTAATGGTGACTAGAAGAGTCTTTTTTGGGTGTTAGGATAACAAAATAGGTACAGCCGTCAACCATCCAGAGTTGTGCTTGTTTGGCCCTGGAACCTCTGCCCACCTCTAAATCCAGGAACTAGAATTGATCTGGATTTGTAGGCCCTGTAGGTAAAACAACAACATTCCTGGTTACCACAAGGCCTTCGTCATTCCAGGGGAGGACAATAGAGTGGACAAGGAAAATAAATGTGTTTTCAAATAATTAATCTTCAAAAATCTCATGAGCTGCAAATAGATATCCAGAATTTTTTAATGTTTTATTTTTTTGAGACTACCCTCAGGGCTTATAATGGGGAAACAAAGCAGACTAAGACACCTGATAATTTATGTCAATAGACATACCTTATCAAGCTATTTGGAAGTTTTTGGATATGGGGAGGATTTTAATGGTCTTACATTTTAAATTGTTTTTAAGCAATGTTTGCTAGTAGTATTGGGCAGAATGTTTTGATGCAAAAATCTAATCAGTATGTAAAACAATAAGACAAAATATATCAATAAAGCATTATGCCAGTGGATGGCTGCTGATCAGAAACTATGTAATAATAGATTTCCTCCATGGATAGTGGGTTGTTGAGATGAATGTTGATGTTCCTTTCATGACTCTGTGGTTCTGCTTTTCATGGTGTGAAGGAAAAATCAGGAAAAGGCCATATAGTCTTCAAAACAATGCAAATCCAGGAATAGGTGATATCTTTATTGGACCATTAAAAATATAAAAAAAAATTAACAGTGAACTTTCATTGATAAATCATCTTCTTCGAGCTGTGCACCTAGTTCTTGTGGGTAATTGTGAAGTTTCAACTTCAGGCTCCTTTCTTTGTTCAAAAATAAATTGTGATTTTTGTAAATTAGAAACAGGCGTGATGTTTATTGGTGTATCCAACAAATAACCGGTGTCAACAAAATTATTCCAACCTTTTTCTCCTTCTGACAATGGGTCAGCCAGGGAGTTCCACTCTTCATCTAGGAACGGATTCCCTTCACCCGAATTCCATGGACCTGGCCAATCTATAAATAAATTCGGGTTCACCGCCTGTCCTGCTTCATCTTCCAGCAGGTGCACGGTGTTGTCGTCCCGGCCACCCACCCACACAGAACATCCAACGGGTGTGTGTCTCTTCCAGGGTCCCTCCCTGTTCCCCTCCATCCTCATTTCGCTCATCCTTCATTCCAGACTCTCCTTCCTTTCTCTCTCTACTTTCTCTTTTTCTTCTCTTAGCTTTCTCCTCCACTCTCAGCCTTCTGCTTCTCCCCAATAAGAGGGTCTTGGAGGGATTTCTCTCCTTTTTCTACAGTCCGCCTCCTCCTTTGGGGCCCTCAGCCTTTCCCATGCTCCGGTCCAGGGATCCTTCATCCAGATCCAACCTGGTGGTAACTGTTCTTCCCTCCTTTTTATATCTGCTATTCCCGCGTCTATCTCCACCCTCTTCTTCCACTCTGTTCCTGCCGTTTTCCCCTGAGTTCCTTCAACAGTTAACTTTTGTATTTCTCCTTCTATTTCCCATGTATCTGTCCCTCTCTGCTCTGTTCTCTTGGGAGATGAGGCGGGCAGGGTCTGTATCTCTTTCTCGGGGGGTGGGTGGGTAAGGGGAAGGGACGGCACTCCAGCGAGTGGGCTACCACTCCCGCCACCTGTCTCACAGTAATTCCAAAATTCTATGCTTTTCTTAAAGTTCCAAGGTCTCCTGGCCAGAGTAGGAGGTTCAGGTTTAACTTCTTAGATGGAAATGGCTTCATATTGTGAAGTTCTGTTCCACTGATTGTACATATGTAAAAACAAGCCCACATACAGTACATTTTGAGTACCATACAAATTAAAGAGAGAGACCAAATTACATTCAACGAAGCACGCTTCTGCAGTGCTTGCTAACCTCACCCTCGCCCTCAGCTGCCTTTTCTTTTGTGTGAGTGTTATGTGAGCAAATCTCCTCCAAGGAATAAAACAGTGACAATGAGTAATTTTGTTAGCAAGCAAGCAGCTTTCCCTTGTATTGACCAGAAGTTTATTTTAGCCATCCTGGGATTAGCTGTTTCTTTTTTTTATTTCACGAAATCCCATTAATAAGATCCAATCTGATGTAGCCATTTTAGCTGTGGCAGCCTCATAAAGTGACACCTTGGGCCATCAGGGTCTGGCTGAAGCCGCATGCTGTGTCTGACAAGGAGAAGAGAGACAACGGGCTGGGCTCTCAGCCCAAGCGATTATTTCCAAATGAAGGATAGTTGGCACCTGCATCTGAAGCTAATTCAGGGGGAAAGGATCTTAGGATCAGAGCCTGAAAACATTACTCTCTCTTTTCGGTCTGTAATTCCCAGAATCCCCCAGCTGCTCTGCCCAGAATCTTCCCAAAAAGTAACTTTTCCAAGCCCTCATGAAGGTATCTATACTGTATTAGCAAAAGTAATGGAGATCTCCCTTTACCCCTCCTGTTAGTGCGCCAACAGCAAAGTATCAATTATTAGATTTGGAAGTGAACTTAGATAAATTACTAGCTGTGAGAGATCTTAAGCAGAATCCCATGAATGTTGGAACTGATCTGTCTTTTGACTTAACAGAGGCATAGATGAGGATACCTCCTTTCCTTTGTTTTCTTAATAGATTTTTATTTGAGGACATAGAAAACCTGCAGAGCATGACCAGTGAACTCACAATACACTAATGCTAAAAACATAGGGAAATGCAAACATTACAAAAATGCAATAACTTTCAACAAAATATATTAAATAACTACCAACAAGACACTTTTGCAGTACAAATTGTGTAGCTTGGACAATTTATGACAGAATTATAAAATAAGAGAATTAGGCAGCCCAACATAATGCAGGGATCAAGCATTGCGACAGACAGCGGTCTAGCTTTTTCTTCAATGCCTCAACAGTCTCAATAGACCCTAATATAATATAAAATAATATAATATTTTAATACAATACCTGTTTCAGCTATTTCCCCTTAGCTTAATTTTATACACGTTGTCAACCACTCCAGTGTGGCTGCCCTCCATATTTTATTCAGCTATTCCAGCAGTATTATATTTCACTTCCATTTTATATAGTAGCATCCAGCTTATTCATTTGGTTTATTATTATGTATTTATGCGTTTATTTATTAAACCATTTTGCATCAGTACAATATTGCCACCCCAGAACATGAACATTAACTGAAACATACAAGTACCAAGTGGCCATGGTTTTTCCCACCAGAGTCCCCCTGGGTTATTCCCTAGAGAGAAGCTAGTATAGCCCCCTTTCTTGGGGTCCTTTCACCTTGCTTTGTCTTTTACTGATTAATTTTTTAAAAGTGCAAACATAAAATTACATCTTCCCCATTTTCTGTACACTGCCCTACATAGCATAGCATAGGCATCCTTCAGTCTCAAGAGACTATGGTAACATGCTCTGAATTGAGGAGTGTCCTCTCCAGAGCATGAAGCCTGGGTAAAGTAATATGGAGGATAGGCTGTTACCCAAGCAGCAGATCCCCCCTCTCCACGTTGCTGAAATGGTCCAATAGAAAGGCAAGAGCCAATACAACTGGTTCCAGCAATGTCGCAGGAACCCTACAGGTAACTTTTAAAAAGCACAAACATGTTTAGTTGTTTTTGAACATTAGCATTTTGGCTTTTTTATCTGCATCTGCTTTTAATTTTGTTATGAACTACTTTGAGTCTCAGTTTTTGGAGAAAGGTGAGATATAAATCAATCAAAAACAGAATATTCTTGCACCTAACAATTACATATTAATTGATATCAGATTTGTTTTATTCATGAATTCACTTGAATTGCCCCAAAAAAATCAGACAGCGTTTGGTTGAATAGTAAAATATATGTGATCCACCAGATCACAAGTACTTACCTTCAATAAACTATAAGAAACCTACAGCTATGCAACTGTAGACAGCACAATCTTATTCAGACATAGAAGCTGTATGTGAAAACTCTCTGAACCTAGCTGTTAATCCCAACTAGAGTAGACCTATTAAAACATTTCGGATTTATATTGGTGTTGTCTTATCAAGTCTCATTTATTTAATTATCCACTCTTTAAGATTTCACAGAAAAATGCTGCATGTCAACTCAAAATATCTCTGATAGATGCTTGTCTAATTTTAGGAAGTTAGGAAGTTTTTTTTCTAATATTCAAACAAAATCTGGCTTCCTATAACTTGAGCCCATTATGCGTCCTGAAAACTGGGATGATCGAGAACAGATCCTGCCCATCCTCTGTATGACAATCTTTTAAGTATTTCAAGAAAGTTATCATATTTTCCTTGAGCCTCCGTTTCTCAAGGTTAAACATTCCCAGTTCTTTTAGTTTTTCCTCATAGGGCTTGTTTTCTTGTCCCCCAAATCATTGTTGATGCCTTCCACTCAACTTGTTCCAGTTTGTTGGCATCCTTCTTGAAGTGTAGTGTCCAGAACTGGACAAAGAACTCAAGATGAGGCCTAACCAGTGCCAAATAGGGGGGAACTTCATGGGATCTGGAGATTATACAACAATTCCAAGACCCTTCTCTAAGGTATTGTTGCTAGGCAAATCATCCCCCATCTTGTAACTGTATGTTTGATTTTTTCCCCTTCCCAGGTGTAGAACTTTGCATTTACTCCTGTTAAATTTCATTCTGTTGTTTTCAGCCCAGTGCTTGAACCTATCAAGATATTTTTGAAATTTGTTTATGTCTTCTAGGATGCTAGTTACTCCACCGAATTTTGTCTCATCTACAAATTTGCTAAGCATTCCATGCACCCCATCATCCAAGTCATTAATAAAAATGCTGAAGAGCACAAGGCCCAGGACTGAGCATTGTGGTATTCCACTTGTTATGTCCTCCCCGTTTGAGAAGGTGCCACTGATACAATCCTGAAACTAACTGTGTATCCATCTGAAAGTTGTGCTGCCCAGTACATGCCTAGTTGGCTTGCTAATCAGAATATCATGGGTCACCTTGTCAAATGTTTTGATGAAGTCAAGATATATTATGTCTACAGCTTTCCCCTTGTCTATCAAGGAGGTTACTCATTTTTAAAAAATGAACTAAAATTAGTCTGGCAGGATTTGTTCTTGACAAATCCGTGTTGGCTTCTACTTCTTCCTGCATTGTTTTCAAGGTGCTTGCAGACTGCTTTATAATCTGCTCTAGAATTTTCCCTTGACGAATGATGATATAGGTTTAGCTGTCACTTGGGCTTGATAAAACAATGATAAAAGGGTTAGTGTCTCTGGCTCGTATGGATTTAGTAAAAATATGACTGCTGCTGCAAGATGATTGCAGCCAAGAACTGGAAGTCATCAGAGAAACTGGAGATAAAAGCCTGCTTATTAAAATGGAGGAACATAATGTAAATGAGCAATCCAATTATATGTATAGACATGAGAGAAAAGCCAGAAAACTCTGGTAACTAGAGTACTGTGGAGAAGGCATAATATTTCCCAATGGAACGCCAAACTTCAAGACCAGAGCCTTCAGTATTATATCACACAGATGGGCCCAATCTAGCGATTGAAGGCAGGAGGTGGGATGGACAATGACTGGTTCCAAAGGCAGCCAGAGCCTGACCTGATGGGTCAGCACAGGGAGAAACTCTCTTACCTTCTTCCATGTCCTTGGGCTGTGAGGGAAAGCCCTAGATTTTTAATTTCCTGGGAAGGGGCAGGATCCCAAAGATTCATTTCCCAAATTACGAATCACACAAGGCCCTAAAAAGGAAGTTTTCTGAGCTGTGAGCAGGACTGACTGGCTTCAACATGTTGCACTTTTTTGGCATTGGTAATTCTGCCTACATTCAGAACCCTGAACAATCATGGCTTGATTTCTGATGGATATGTTTTTCTTTGTTTCAATCATACAAGTATTCTAAAGTGTTTTAAAGTTTATATATAAATACATCCCACAGGTGTTTCACTCCTCTTGAAACAAGGATGGTGGCTTGTATCCGTAATAATAATCTGCCTTCACAGCCAAATGCCATGGGCAGAGCAGAAGATGATTAAATCTGCAAATGATCACATGTTTGGCTTTGGGGGGTAATACATCTTGGGGGGAAAGCACCACAAATCAGATAAAAGATGAGAGTGCTTGAGTTGCATTAAGACAGGAGCCCATAATTTATCATTTTCTTATATTATACCACCACTTGAAAATGATATCCAATCTGCAGTGTTTTGTTGCAGGACTCTCCCCCCACCACCACCCAAATGAAACCTAAAAGTTATCCAAAAGTGAAATCAGATTGCACCAAATACTGGTCAAAGCCTCTTCCTATCAATGTGGTTCTCATTTGGGCTTGATCTCCTGCATTTAATCATAACTGTTAAGCTTGCCTTTGTAGTATAATTGCCGAATGGTACTAAGAATCTGTGCTGGAGAAAAAGGCGAGTGTCCCTTGCATCTCAATTCCTGTGGTGCAAATAAAAATATGCACAACATCAAAACTATCTCGTCAGCCATGGACTTGCGTGTAACATATGGGTTATGTAAGTTGCTTCTAAATGTCTTGGATATGAAGATAGGACAAAAGTTAGCAAAACATAAAGATTTGATCTTTTTCCTTTTCCTTTTCCTTTTTTCATAACTTGAGAAACTTCCTAACTCTACACATGGCTGAACTGTATAAAAACATGGGGCTTTTATCATGGCATCAAGGCATCATGCTTGATTGGTTTCATCTGTTTTACCCAAATCAAATAAGCAATTATTTATCTTATTCTCTGTCTCTGTTTTTAGTGTCTTTGGGTTGGAAATAAATTGTGTTCTTACCAGAACTTAAATCCAACGAGCCACGATCGATGGTTGTGGGGGAGGGGGTGGGGCAGCCAGTTTCTCCATAATTCCTCTTTAGGAATTTGTAGTTTAACAAACAGACAAGGTCATGTGTGTCACTGGGAGCATTTAGAAGAAGTAAGAACCAAGAGGGGGAGAGTGTAATCCTCAGAACCAACTGATTAGAAAATGGAATCCTTTGAAGAACGGCTCATTCAGAATAATCTTCTTTGAATTCTGTGATGTGCTTCAATCATCTTAGACACCTTAACAAATAGAACATAATCCCTTTGTCCAGAACTTCAAACGGGCATGGTACTTAGAGACCAGCCTTGGGAGGCGCTAAGCGCCCTTCACGGCTATTACGAAACAGAATGCACTCCCTCCAGAAATAAAGCCACCCTGAAGTGATCTGTGTGGGTGTGTTTGAGGAATCCCAGTGAAATGGCAAATATCAACTTCATATAATGGTGCAAATAAGTGGGTTTGCAAGGAATTTCCAGAATACCATCCCTGGCAGGCACTATAAATATCTGCACATTGGAGAACACAACTTCTTATAGCGATGGCTGCCAGCATGGATGGTTTAAGAAGGGATTAAATAAATTCAAAGGGGGCGAAGGCTGCCAGGGGTCACTAGGGATAATTTGTCATCCAAGTAGTGTTTGTGTGTGTGTGTGTGTGTGACTTCATCCCCAGCTTTCAAAATGAGTCCCCTCTGCTTTGCCCATGGGTTATATATGTATGAGCATTTATTTATTTATCTATCTATCTATCTATCTATCTATCTATCTATCTATCTATCTATCTATCTATCTATCTATCTATCTATCTATCTATCTATCTATCTATCTATCTATCTATCTATCTATCTATCTATCTATCTATCTATCTATCTATCTATCTATCTATCTATCTATCTATCTATCTATTTATTATCTTTAAATTCTCTTTCCTGTAACAAAAAAGCACCCAAGGTGGCTTACATCAGTAAAAAAGACAACATTTAAAAGCTAAAAAGAGTAAGTTTTAAAAACATTTAAGAATTAAACAAATATATTGAAAACGGCAAATAAAGTCAATGCTAAAAACACATTTAAAAGATGTAAGGCACAAGAATCCATATAAGAACCCCACACAGACAGCCAGTCACTGAGGGAAAGCCTGCCTGAAGAGAAAAAAGTCTTTGTACGCTTGCCCAAGGCTCCTGTGATATCAAGAACCGCACACGATTCTGGAAAATGAATTGTTGAGAAAGGATAGCCTGCATGTGGTATCTCATTGTTCACTCTGTGGACAGAGTGACTAGTCTAGATAGGCATTGGTTCTGACCCAGCAAATCCCTTCAGATATTGTGATGGTCTTCTTATAAATCACGTTAAAACCAAGAATGTTGGGGCATATTTACTTGCATTGAGTCTCTGACAGCCTTACAGTATTTTAAAGCTCAGGTTGAAACAGTGCAAGGCAAAGTGGAGCTGGAATATTTCACCGACCTGCCTGCCTCTTCAGAGCTTGGCAATGTTATAGCCTCAGTGACACCTTCCGGAATCCCACAGCCAGCAGGTGCAGCTGTTGCTGTCGCTACAAGGGGGAGTAACGTCTTGAGCTTTGCGCTTAACTGTATCCCTGTCAATGGTGGGTTAATAGGGTGGGCCTACAGCTGAGTCAACCAACAACAGTTTTGCCTCACCCCCCCTGCCCTCCAACATAGGGATGTGAAGACCTCTTGCAGGATTTCTCATCTTCCCCGAGACAGGTTGCTTTGACAGACCAAGATAACCTCGGTGTGTTGATCTGTTGATTGGTGATTAACTCCCACAAGATTTCCTGCCTGTGCTGCCTACATGAGCCAGTAAGCTTTTTTCACAAAGGTTTCCACATTTTCCAGAAACTCTCTGTGCAAAATGAATGTATTTTTCCCTTTGGAAGCAAACTGCACGTATGTGTGCCACACCCCACCCCACACCCACACCCACACCCACACCCACAAATGAACAGCAAGCACTGAAGTGCTGAACCGATGGACCAATAAGATCTCATCCAATGTGTTTGTTTGTTTTTAAAAGGCTATGCATTAAACAACAGCTATTTGGGCAAAAATCCACCTGGAAATGGGGCTAGAACTCAGTTCTGCAATTTGTTCAAAAGCCATTCCTTTAAAAGTGCAAACGCTCCTGTTGAGAGTGACCTAAGCGTTACGAGTGTGAATAAAAGTTTTGAGGTATGTCATTGGAGGCTGTAGTTCTCTGGTGTGATTTGAACCCCGAACCCAGTTTGTGTACTTGAATCTCCTTCACAGGGTTGCAGAAGCTTTATTGTATGCCACAATAAATCTGTGAGGTGTTTTGTTGAGAGAGAGAGAGAGAGAGAGAGAGAGAAAGAGAGAGAGAGAGAGAGAGGATTCTAGATAGCAGGTACAGAGGACTCTGTGTGCCAGAGGGGATAAACCAGCATGTGGCAGCATCTGGATCCAACTGCACATAAGCATAAAAATGGGGTCAGTCTCCCTCATGCAGGGGGGGGGGTCTGGTCCTGTGTGTAGACGTGTATGCACATGCATGCACATAAGCAACCAGAGGCAAGCAAGCTTTCAGGTATTCACCTAGCAGCAGGCATGGGATCCTGACCTTCCATCTTTGGTAAGGAGATGGTCAAGATTGGATTGGTAGCAGAATAGCCTGAGCTGAGGTAAGATGGTGCCCTGTTTGCCTTAATTAGTTTATTATTTTTATTTATTTAAAGTATTGATATGCCACCTTTCTACCAAAAGAGTCAAGGCGGCTGAAAGTATTAGGACAAACAAATTGAAAAGCCAAATAATACATTATTGCAATATTTAAAAAAGAATTAAATGAGTATTGTATTAAAAATGATAAAATAAAATTAACACTAAAAACACATTTGAAAGCAACAGAGTACAACAATCCCTTTTTTAAAACCCTCTCAGGCTGCCAGTCACTAAGGAAAAGCCTTTCTGAAAAGGAAGGAACTTTACCTGCTTGAGGAAAGACAGTGAACATGGGGCCAGGCTGGCCTCCTGTGGGAGAGAGTTCCAGAGTCTGGGAGCAGCAACAGAGAAGGCCTGTACCAAATGCACCTGTAAGGCTGGTGGGACCAAGAGAAAGGCCCCTCCTGATTATCTTAATATCTTGGTAAGCTCATAGTAATGGGTCAATCTCCACTGAATCAGGGTTGGAGAGATGATAACAGCAGAATAGTGCACTTAAGGGATGTACATAGCTGTAAAATCTGCATTCACTGATTTTTCTGTTGAAGAAAGTAATATTTTTCCATGCAACCTAACACTACATTTCTGTGGGAAGGGGATTTCACAACATATCATGACTATGCTTTGCCACCAACTAGTCCTTTTTTCCCCAGGCTAGAGGCAAGCCCGTGCCCCCTCTTCCTATTTGTTTGTTTCTGTTCTTTTGTTTGTTCTCTTTCTTCATCTTTGACCTTCAACATGAGCATACATATAAATCTCTGCTCCTGACCTCTAACCACATGACCAGCATAATGGATTTCAGTATTCCAGCATGAATGAGGAACAATAGCTTTCTTTTATCTTTTTTATTATTCTGATTGTAACTGAAGTTCCATAATTGTAAGCAAAGATGTTTTTCTTTTTCTGCTCAAGCTACTTGTACCGTGATTTTTATATACAAAGAGCTAATCACCGTGAGAACAAAAGAGCTTAGTGGAAACTGGGACTTTTAGCTAATCTCCTTCACATTTCCCCTGTGCTGCAGCTGACTTTTGTACTTTATGCTCTGCTAACTAAAAGGAATGAACCAAAACGTCATCCAATATTTTCTTCCTCTCTGGCCTTCCTGTCCAGTTTGTGTCTTTTACATGACAGCCAATGCAGCAGTCAGGGTTTTTTTGGCCAAATAGGAGAACGAGGTGCACCAGTTCCTACCAGAGAATGATGTTAGCATTATGTTCCTGTGTGACCACAGGTTTGGACAGTCATCTTGCAGAGTTGTGGTAGTTGCATCATGATAGAGTAAGGATGAGACTAGGAGCCTGACTACAGAGGCATGTAGCCTATTGTTTGATCCACTGCAGGGACTGGTTCACTCCTAAAGATGCAAATCAGATGATGTCTTTGTTGGAGCAAGGCAGTCACCTTTCTGATTCCTGTCAGAAGCTTCTACTTTTCTTTGGTGTGAGTAGTATCACTCTCTTTTGGTTCACTCCCAGCATATGTGATTGCTAGGAATGAACTAAAAGCCTTCCTCTTTTGATTTGCCAATACCATGAAGGAGTTTAAGAAGGGAAGCACTTCAGGATATTGGCTAATTAAACACTGACTCTGCTTCTTGGCTGAGGGGCAGCGGATTTTTTTTACTGCATTTTCTGCTTGTTCTGTGCCATGAAGTTGGAACTGATGTATAGTGACCTAACAGGCTTTTCAAGGCTAGTGAGATATATAAGAAGTGGTTTCACCAGTTCCACACCACCAGTGAGTTTCCATGGCTGAGCGGGATTTGAACCCAGGTCTCCTTAATACTTCAAGGTTATGAGGGAGAAAGATCAAAGGGGTGGGCGTTCCTGTTGTCCCATAAGATCATTGCTAAACTTATTACATCACCAGTACACCACACAAAGTTATGCCCCTCAATCTTTTGGGGGAACAAAACAAATGACATCTTAACGTTTAGAGGTGTACAGACAATTAACACAAAGAGAGCCCCATCTCTCTCTGTCCTTTTCCCTCTCTTGAATCTGTTGAGGTCTGTTGTTGAAAGCAGTTGTGTTTTCAGTTTGCTGTTAATCTGTAAGTAAGTTATACATTTTATAATTCTTTCTATTATTAATGTTTCAGACAGAATTACTAAGACTGTAAGTGCCAGTTAATGAGTAAGGGGTGGTTTACTGTGGGGAACTTCAAACTATTCTGCTCTGTGAATCCCCACACTTGTGCTGCCGCTGGAGGGATTTAACCAAAAATTCAAAATTCTACAGCACTTTGAGAATATATGTTGATGATGTACACCAACATTTCCCAATCTGGTGCTCTCTGGTTATTTTGGACTACAACTTCCAGCATTCCTGATCCATAATCTTACAAGAAGAGTTGCTCAGAATTGAAATACAAAAGGCATTTGGAAAACAGTGGTTTGGAGAAGTCTGTTCTATACTATAGAAGCCATATGAGAACAAAAATACGGTGTTCAAAATCATGTGCTACCAAAAGCTGAGGCTCCGTTCTGTTTGTGCTGCAAAATTGTTTCCAGAGGTGGTAAAAGTTACTTCCTGGGCTACAGCTTCAAGAATCTTAACTGGCATGGCTACTGGCTTTGCAACTTTGCAACCATTGGCCAGCCAGTGGGACCACTTCTCAGGCTGGCCGAAGGACTCTGCAAGTTGAAACATGAAAACATAACCTTTACAGACACTGATTCAAAATAAAAATACAACCCAGAAGGGATATATTGGCTTTTGCCATGTGAGTAAATGCGTTTTTCTAACCCAACAATTATAGAGGTAAGAAAATGTTCCTTTGGGGTAATACAAGTAAGAAGAATTATATGCCCATGTCTTGTAGCCACACAGAATGACTCAAAGTGCTAAATGCCCAATGGCTTAGGGCAATGGTCCCCAACCTTGGGCCTCCAGATGTTCTTGGGCTCCAGGTCGCAGAACCCTTCACCACCTCCTCTTCTGGCCAGGATTTCTGGGAGTTGAAGTCCAAGAGCATCTGGAGGCCCAAGGTTGGGGATCACTGGCTTAGGGAACGTGGCCAAGATACAGGAAGTGCTTTGAGAAAATTGCTTAAGCCTTCTGGGGTTACAGGGGATGGTAGAGTATGGTCCAAGCCTGGAAAAGATTGGAGCTATAGTGCAAAAAAGTAACTTTCCCAAATTCTCAGGAAGAGAAATGTGAAGTTTAAGATGTACTGCAGGCAGAATTCTGAACACATACTGTACTTATAAGTATTATTTGTAGGCTACCCCCCTTCCACTTTGTTGACAAAAGTATCTGACAAAAGTATCAACCTAATAAGAAAGAAGTCCAGTTGCCGTCACTCAACTGCCTGAGGCAGAACTTGATCAATCAACAACATGTCCTCAAAAACATTTTAGCACATTTGCTTTTATCGCTGAGGAGTGAAATCATAATGACGAGAAGGTGCAAGGAATATACTGCCGCTATCAGTTACATAATGTTAAACTACTACTTATGAAGGGGGAAGGTTCAGCATTAATTAGTAATGTAATTATTTTATTTTCTTAGTTTTACTTTTACATACCGCTTTCTCTCCAGCGAGGCCAAAGCGGTGTGCAGGGGTCTCTTTCCCTGCTCTGCCTTCACATTATCTCTCAGACTGAGATAATCCCTCCCACCGGAGACAAGAAGAAAAGGGTTGAACTAGGGCCCCAGGCTTATTTACAAGCATTTAACCTACCCTCTGTGGGTGGGGGGCGGCCTATAAGGCCAGTGCTAGAACAGGAACAGAGACCCTTCCTGACCATCTTGCCTGTTCTCTAAGGGCAAGCCTTGAGGACTAGCTGAATGTCTGCAGCCTGACATTGGCCACTCCATATCCAGGAGAGTGACTTCACCGAGTCCCAAGACCCACGTCAGCCTTCCATGACTGAAGGTGCCCATCTCTTAAAAAAAAAAAACACAACCCTCCACATTCCACAGTACCTTTCTTAATGTGACTGCCAATTTATTTATTTAAAATATTTCACCCTGCCTTTCTCCTAAAACTGACTCCAGCCTCCAACATATCCCTTGGGCTCTGTGGGCAGTCAGCGCAAGACAGACAAAAACACAACTGCCCCCCTTTGGTTCAACATGCCAGTCTAGTGGCTCTGGCCAAAAATTCCTCTCCCTTAGGTGGACCAGAAGTTGTACACTGGGTATGTCTGGTGGCTGGGCCAGTCTGTGTGGCAACACAATGCGCAGTCCCACTCTTGTCCTGGCCTCTTCCTGTGAGGGGAGAGAAAACCCTGTCCTCTACGCCTGCCACGAGTTTGTCACGGTGGCAAATGCAGGCAGTGGTGCCTGTCATCCCATGAATTTCATTGCTCTCTGGGATCATTTGGGTCCTGATTGAACATTCTTTCCACTGGAGGCTCTAAGTCACAAGTTATTGAAGTATACATTTTATTCATCATATAATAAGGTTAACATGAATAACCTGTGCCTGCTCCAACATCTGGCTGTGGATACAGTGACACATGCATCCTGTGTCCCTTTGCCGTTTGTGGCTTACAACTCTGCCTTCACACCACTCTGCCCTGTATACCTAATGAGTTCCATAAAGCAGACAGAGGAAAGACAGCATTGAATTCCAAATCATGTTAGTACAAATTACCCTGACCTTTCCCAGCCTTTGAAGAAATGGCAGTCACTCCTCTTTCATTCACTGGTGCTGTGATGAGGCTTCCAGGGAAGGTCCATTTGTCACTTGGTGCTTTCCTACCCAGGAGCATGTTTCTTATCACATGGGCCAGGCAGGCTTTTGCCTGTATGTTTCAGCCCGGGATGTTTTATTGACCAACCTCCTCAATTGAGGCTTGAGCTCATGTTCTCCAAGGAAATACAAGCGACAGTTATGCAAGCCTTTCCTTCCTTGCGTAGGCAATGTTCACCAAGGCGATTTACAATCTTCACTTTTCAGATCTAGAGAAATGGGTTGTTTAACTTGACTGAGAATAATTCTGACATGGGAAACACAGTCAGGATTTAAACAGATCCTCCAAAAACCAGTGATCTGGAAAGACCTGCGATTTAACGATCACGCCGTCTCCTTTGTATTTCCATGTCATAATTAGCTAATGACACACGGATTTTTAAAATGATTCTGAGGTTAGGTGCACAGACTCTTGACCTGGAACTGGTGGGACAGGCATTATGGCATCTGTACTAAGAGTTACAAGTGGAAAGTGGATCAAAGAACACCCTCTATTTTGCTTATGCTGATTTTCCAGCCTCACCACAAACATACGCATCAGACATTGTTAGAGCAGTACAACAGTGGAACCAGTTACCTAGGGAGTTGGTGAGTGCTCCAACACTGGAGGCATTCAAGAAAAACTTGGATAATCACCTGGCACATTCCTGCATTGAGCAGGGAGTTGGACTTGATGACCTTGTAGGCCCCTTCCAACTTCACTTTTCTATGATTTCTGTGATTAAGACAGATCCTTCTTGGCCATCCCAAGAAATGCTGCTACCTGATGCAGAGCTCATGTTGGTGTCCCCCATGCCTCATCCCTCGTACAAAAAAGGTGACCAAATGGACAGTTAAATCTTTTTGGGTTTTTTGGCAATGGTTTCAGGAAGGGTGCCATGTTCCCCAAAGCACTTCAGGGTAGCTTAAGGGGCACAGAGCAACCTGCATACACCGACACCAACTTACTTCTGCTTTGCATCCACCTAGCAACACCCACCTGAGGCAACTCTCCCTGTCTAATGTAGTGCCTGCCCTGAAGGCACAACTTAAAATACCTGATTTCTCTGTTGTGTGACATCTTAAAGTTCAGAGGTGTGCAGACCATTAACACAAAGGCCCAGATGGCCTTCACAGCAAATGCATACCCCTTAATAAGACACCAAAGTACTATGGACTCTGCGATTCAGCCACAGCAAGGAGGACAATAGGGTGTCCCTTTTGCACTTTTGAGTGAAGTTTCAGCAGCTCTGCTGGCAACTCCAACCTTCCCCCTGCACCCCCCATTCTCAAATTCCCAAATTCCCAGCTTCCAGCTCATCTGCCTTGCCGCATCAGCTTTGAAACTCCCACAGGTTTGGCCGATGCATCTGCTAACTAGCAAAAAGCCGCTCAATAAGCTTCATGGCTTATGTGAACACTCAGTCCAGACGGAGCTCAAGCTAAATTAATGTAAAATGCAAGGGTGGCTGATGACATAAAGTTGGCACAGAACAGTAAATGCCGGTGCTAACATCTTAATTTGCAACAGTTTGCCACAAGATTTAAAACTACTACATTCTGCTGGTAGGCATAACTAATAGGATTTGGGCCAATATGTGAGAGCGCAGTGGCTGCTAGAAATGCAATAGAACTTTAGTCTGGATCAGTGACTTCAGTGGAATGAACCTCCCTATTACTATAGTATTGCCGTCCACTTAACAAAGTTTGGGCAAAGATATTTTGCTGCCTGAGCCAAAGCATCTCTCTCTCTCTCTCTCTGCTTCGGAACAGCCCACATAAATCCAGATACATAATGTGAAAGTTGTTTTGGCACATGAAGCTCAGGATTGAACAAGTCCCTTTCCGTATACTTGATAAAAACCAATGGATTGGCTAATGACCTGGTCTGCTACTGTCACAGACATATAAAATCGATGAAAACAAATGCCTCAAGGACTTGAAATACGTTGTTGAGACATACTGATTTTTGATATACACCTGCACCACCAGGTGTGTATCCCTGTGTATATTTGCAGGCCTGCATGTGCATTTATTGCTAGCTGATGTTAAACAGATCTCTAGAAGCACTACAGCAAGTGAACACATTGCCTTATAAAATAAATTGTATTTTATAAGGTTAATTTCTATTATTGAACTGAACAATCAGGGATACTCAGGTTTATCTTAATTTTCTGCCAAGCAGGTTGTAGGAGAGGGGAAAGCAACTGCCTACCTCCCAACCGTCCTTCATTTGGAGACACCGGTTGCTACGGGGCAGCAGTACCAGATTTAGAGAACACTGAACTCAAAGGGAGCTCCCCTGTTGATTTGCCCACTGTTTGGGGCAGCGGTCAAAGCCTGGAAAAGCAGAAACGCTGCTTTCTGGACTACAGCTTCCAGGATTCTCACATACAGCCTGGCGATTCTAAGAACCGTGATCTAAAAAGGACCTTTTCTAAGCTCTTGCAGAAACGCATTCCAAGGTGTCAAATAAAATGAGCTCAGAGGGGAGCTGCCTTCCTTCATTTTCTGGTCCAGTTGGTATGAACCTAGTACGGCTTAGGAGGTGGTGTTTCCTCACCCATGATCTTTCCTTTGCCTCTCAAACTGTAATTTCTACTAAAGGTTCATCTCTATCTTCAGAGATTGTCTTACGGGTCCCTTTATCTGGAAAGCCACAGATCCTCCTATCCTGATGTAAACCATACTTCAATTAAAAAGCACCCAAAATTTTTTAGTCCAGTATCCAACATTTTTTGTATCCCCTGAACATAAGGAGGCACTTCTGTACTTGTTAGTCTTTTCAAAACAGGACAATCCTGAGTGTCTAAACCCAGTTTGGTGTCTCCCCATTCATGATCATCCCCATATACTTGTTTCTCCTAATGCGCTGAGGCATATGGAGTTGCCTGGTTGTTCATCATTGTGTCATTAGGTTGAAGACCTGCTGTGGATGTTAGCTGCCAGAACATCTGGAGGCCACTTGTGGGTGGGGACCTGGAATAGTTTCTGAAGCAGCTGGATGTACAGAATCTTTGCCCAAAACCATGTTTATCTAGAGATGTTAGATTTCTCTCACAAGCCCCTTTGATATAACTGAAAATGGAGTATATGCTTCTATGTTTCAAGATGACGCATCACAGGTATTGACCTCCCATCACCTTTGTGGATATCATAAACACATTTCTAAACGAATGGCTGGAAGGCTGCAATTTCGCACTGAAAATATTACAGTTTCTGTAAGCAAAAAACTGTCTTACTATTGAAATAATTTCTATCACTTGTCTCAGTGTCTCTAGAGTACTAATTTATTCAACCATTTCTCCATCCAAGACGCATACTCACTTTTTTCCTGTACATTTTTCTTTCTGTTATTCTTTTGCTTGGCCCATTTTTAGTCTGAAGGGGAGTTGTATGGCATTTTGCCAACACATTATTTCCCAATATGCTCTCTATCTTATTACACAATTGTTCTTTTTGCAAACTTTAAGGGTTTCCCCCCTTTACCTGGGAGAATGAATGGGGTCTCTGGAGCGTTATGGGGGACATTAGAGAATCTCTTTGGATCTATTGCAGAGGTCATTTAATACCACATATTGTATTTGACGTTAGCTAACTGGTGCTTCTGGGAGGAGCACAAGAATGTTGTAAGGGCCCCATTGCCTTTCTCCTTCTGAACAGGCAGATTATTTCGGGTAGGTAGGATATAAGGCATTATGAGGAGGTGAGAGGCCCCATATTCCAAGAACTGGAAACATCTCAGAATGATCCCTACACCATTAGCAAATGACAATCATGCATGAGAAGGGCTTTGCAACAAGAAGACCAGAAATCTTCATACTTGGTTTTCTCTCAATTTCCATGAAATCTTAGTAAGTTGCAGGAGGCACTGTATTCTATGTCAGAAGCCAGATCCAAGAAAGGTTTTGCCTAAATTCTAAAGGTTTTAAAAGAGAGAAAGAGAGTGCTACAGCTTTCATTTTGAATAAAAAATTTTAACAGATGAACTCATGTGTTAATTCCTCAGAAATATATCATTGTGAATTGAACCTCCAGCAAATGGTGGGCCTTTTTCGTATCTTTTTGGCCATTTGATCCAGATGGAATTCAATCAGAGCACATATACTGTACACTTATTCAAATGTTTAAATGGTGTGACTAAAATAAACTCCTGATGTTGAACTGTGCACTAACACAGAGCTGTGTTGCAACATAACTTCCCTTCTTTAATATAAAATACAACTTGCACAGAAAGAGTAAGGACTTGATAGACGTTGGCATCACATGCAACATTTACTCAAATTATGGATTTGAAGTGTTCAGATTTGCATTTGGGTTGATGTCTCTAGTCCCTGACATTTCGGTATTCTTGAAAGTAAACTATTTGAAATAAATATGCATAATCCATCTAAGCAAAAAACAGGCCCTGATTCTCTAGCAAGATATCAGGCATGAAATACGAGAGCAAGCTTTTTAAACTATGTACATATACATTGTGCTTAGAAATGGACTAGAATTTTGTTGTTTGAATGAGAAGTCTCCTTTCGTGTATTCTTTGCATTGCCTGCTTGTACCTACGGTCACATCACATAATAATGAAGTAAATTTCCACAATATTTCATATTGTCTCTTATACCAGGATTATCATGCAATAAAATATATATTACATGATCAACACACAGTTTTGGAACACAACAGGATGTACTGTCCCATAATAATCCAAAAAGTGATATGAAACCTGGAAGCAAACTGAAGATACGTTTGTTACCAATCATGAGTTTCTATCTACAGTATTACCTTTGGCAAATACTTCTTTGGTAAACATTTCTGAAAAGCACAAGTACACATTACTTAAGGCCTATTGAGCTATCCTCTAATCCATCTTTGGCCACAACAGACTGCAGCTGCATGTCTGCTTTTGCTCAGTTGCAAGTGCTGTGCTAGTCGAATTAATTCCTAGTATGGTTAGACCTGGCCTTGGCCCTTCCTGCATTGGTTACATATTTTCTGGACATATGGAGCTGCTCCTAAAGACAAATTTGGACACTTCTACTGGTGCCATGGCCAAGTTTTGAGCAGCCTGGTAGGGGCACTGAAGAAGGAAGGTCAGATGAACTAGAATGGTTTGATTCCAACCCAACAGTGTCATCTACATTGGGAGTTGTAGTTCTGAAGGTTGCACAAGATGGCCAAGGACATCCAGGAAGAGAGGCTGAGAGCTGATGAGCCTTGATAGTACGAAAGGAGTGGTGAAGGTAACCCCCCCCTTCACTCCACGAAAGGATCTCCTGGAGTCAAGCTAACATTATTGTATTTATGTGGAAGACTCAGTCGTGGAGAAGTGTCGTGAATAGTTTGTAATAAATGTTTTGTTTGTTGTTTGTCTTACACTAAATGATGGATGGCATGGGGTCCCCATCCCATTTGAGGGGGACATAACTTTTACCACTGCAAAACAGTCTCCGCGCAGTCATGTCCCACAAACACCTGGCTCAATGTCGCCTTCCATAGCCAGAGCAATGAGGGACTTCATCTGTTGTTTCAGGTTCAGTGCAGTCATGCCTTCCATTTGTGCCATTTATACAGGGAGATAGCTGGTTACAGAGTTTTCTTCTCCTGTGGCTGCATTTTATCATACTCCATAACAGCAACTGAATCCAAGAGAATAGACCACTCATAGATCATTACTGCTGCATCAGAATCAAGAATTAAATTTAATGACACCACACGATACTTCAGAAAGAAACCAGATTTATTTCATGAATATAAACGAGCCAATCAACACCAAGCACTTCTCATACACTTGATAACAATGTTATGAACTCTAAATACCTTGGTACTTTACACTTCTACAAGACATTAAAATTACAATGACTGTTCTATAACATGCCCACTGGTAATTTCTAAGGAATCCTTAATTTCATATCAATGTCCTTAACCACATGTCAAGATCACAATCCAGAACATGCCACTCACTTGAAGAAAATTATTACAAGAAGCACTATCAAATGTGGGTCATAAATAAATAGGGAACGCTGACCCACTATTGCAGAACAATACATTCAAACAATCACTCTACACCAAAGGAAAATGCAGGTATAGGTTGTGACACATCAGAAGTCTTTTCATAAACACTGTTTAAAAAGGAAATTGAACCCCACTTTCAAACGAAAGTCAATGTGCATTTACGTGCATACTGGATACACAAAAGTTATTTAAATACAAAATTCCATCTGTACATTAAATGAAACAATGTGCAGTACAAGCTTGTTCTCACAGTAAAATAATATTCATCTTAAATGTTAACCAAAAGATTTGGTTTTTTGTCTGTTTTTACATTGAAAGGGAGGGAAGGAGAAAACTACCAAACATTGCTGGAATAAAATGTTTGCCCAATGTCACAGTGTTTGTTGTAAACCCAGAGTCTATTTTAGTATATGAAAAGATTTCCCCCTAACACATTGTAGAATATGTATGTAGAATACTATGTGAAATGAAGAAAAAAAAAGAAAAGAAAAAAGAAAAACCAATGAAAGACAAAGTTTTCTTCTATAGAAACTAGGTCTTAGGCCTTGATAAAAGTTAGGATCAATACTCTTACCAAGATGAGTGGAGCAAAGAAAAAAAATGCCCCCAAAATAATATCTGTGACAAAATTGGCACATACATATAAATACCTAGCTATACAGATTTGTTTTCAAGGACCCTATGTTTTCCTAGTTTATTTCCTACTTCAAGTATTCAGTTGCAGAATTAAGGTAAAAACCTGACTGTAAGAGACACAGAAGGCCATGGTCTTGCTCACGGCTCTCCTGCACAAGCCCCACTGGAAGAAAGAGAAACACCCTGTGACACCTTGTCGTATCTTCCTTGGCTTCTTCTTCGCCTTTCCTTGGAGCTGGTGCAAAAGAACATCCCCACTGACTGTGCCCAAACAGCTGTCCCTTACTAGGACAACAACTTTGTCGAGAGAAACACATTTTGTTGTCCAGGCTCACAAGTGCAACATTTGTCATATGTGCTAAAGAAACTCCCAGGAGCTTTGCTTTAAAAAAAAAGGAAAGGAAAGACACACATACGCACGCACACAAAAACAAACCAACTCAAAAAGTTTAAAACATCATTGATCATTACAGGTCAGCCTTTTAAAATATGAATGATTATGGGTTATCTACGCTATACAGATTTTATACAGTTTTATTATTCCATGAATTGAACTTCATTAAGACCAAGCAGAAATTTGCTTGCTTTCAGTGGCTCTTTAATTTCATCTAGAATGATGGTGCAATGAACTAATAAATTACTTTTTTCTAAACAAATAATCATTTCCAGGGGACTAATATGTATGGCTCATACAGGATGATCAGGATTAATTGCACCAACCATTCAGAAAAGGGCGAGGGTAACCACAATAAAACCAAGAAGAACGTTTTGTTCTAAATTCAGTGCAAGATTTTAGGAATATCCTGTTCAGAATCTTTTCTTTTCCTTCTCACAGCAGCAAAGTAAAAAAAAAAAAATACTAAGAAGAATTAAGGCCACACATGTTTAATTTCACGGGGAGGCTATCCACTAAACATTGCTGCTGCAAGACTTCCATCCATTTCTACAAAACCACAATGTCTCTTACTCAAATGAATAAAAGTTTCACAGCAGAAGGGCCTGGTGGATTACACATGTTGCTTCTTCTTTTTCTTCTTCAATAGATTTGTAGATAATCAATATCCACTTATACGAGCTTTTTCGCACTCCTTCTACTGACAAAGAGATGTGCCAGTAAAAGAATCAAGCTCCCATATATACACACATGCCGGATTAAATGAAAAATACTCTCATTAAGGAGAGACCCTTACACTGGGGGAAAGAGCAGTTATTTAATCATCAGCAATATTCTATCACTATGTATCACTATGTGTAATAGCTTCGGATATTGGTTTTTCCTGGCTTTTCCCTCCTGGTATGTGCTTTAACATAGTCACATTTATAGTAAGTTTGACGATGGAGATAATTGAGTAATAATTGATAATTTCAATTGTCTCCTCATTCATTGACACTTCTTTGTTTAACATCTAAAATACAGTATAAACTATGGTAGGTATTGTTCCCCTGTTAAGAAAACAATAATGTATGGTCCCTTCCCATAAAGGAGACCTAATGCATATATAGAATAATCACAACATTCTTATTTTTTGATTTTAAAATGAAGAGTCCCAGCTTTCCTATTAGAGATTGTTGTGCATTTGGACAATAAAAGTTTGATACATCCTGGTAGATGCTTGCATTCTATGCATACAAATAGGTGTATACATGCTTACTTCAAGCTTTTATCATCCAGACATACATCAACCATTGTATATAAATAATTTCTACCCAATTTAAACTGCAATCCTATACACACTTAGCTTGGAGTAAGCACCACTGAATTCAGTGAGACCTACCATAGTAGATATGTATAGGACTGCACTATTAGATGCCCCATGCATTGTCAGAGACACATACCATGTTGTCATATGCCAACAGACATCAGTATCAAAAATTGATTTCATTTCCAACCTGGCCCAGAGCTTAATACTGGTAGTTACATTATCAAAATAGTTTGAATAACAGTAAAGATAAGAAACAGAGGAGGGTAAAGACTTTGTTTATATTACTCTGAAATGCCCACGTTAGTGTGTATGATTAATGCCAACACCATTATGTAACAGCTTTCCCATACCTGTAATACTCTAATGTCTTAGAAGTGATACTTTAGAAGAAACTAACCAGAACCAGCAGGTGATGACACTGCAGCTAATGGAACCTTAATTACCTGTTAAAATTAATGCAGATTTGTCAATGAAACATTTTGATGAACTTCATTTAGTAATGTGCAGATGGTTAAAAATTCACATGTCATATGACCCTATTAAAGGAAATGAAGTTCTCCTAATTTCTGATCAAGTCCCCTTAGCTGTTCTCCAAAGTATCTGACTTCGTAATAGATTACAAGAAATAATGGAGAAGACATCTTATTATGCAGCTTATTGTTGATGGGGACCTTCATGTGTTCCACCCATGTCTGTGAACTTTCCAGGACAGAGTCATGCTTGCTGTGGTAAATCATCGTCTTATCACCACCACTGTCATCCTCATCATCCTTGTCATCATCACTCTCTTCCTGAGTCCTGCAGTGCTGCGTTTTGTTTGCTTCTTTCTCCAGCTCCTCTGGTAACTGCAACCAAACAAGAAACCATCCAAACACTTAGCTTTCATCATCATAACTAGAGTTACAGTTTAGGACAACAAAGGCTGTCTGCAACTACTCTTTTATGAACTCTATGTTTTCCTCTGGACACTCATATTTAGCCATGGTGTGTATCAACACAACACAATTATAGCAGTTCAATACTACTATAGCAGTTAAAAGATAACATTTCATTGTTCTGACTGTTGAGGCTTAAACATGTGGTAACTTGACTACATATTCTCCCTGAATTGTTCTTCACATGAAGGACTATATCAGTGCAAAGCTACCATTAGTATTCTCAGCCTTTCTATAATGCTTTTATTAAGTTCAGTGTGGCTTGGAGGTGGGCAACTAACCAACCAACCAGTCCTTTTTTTGGGGGGGGGGGAACATTTGTTAAAAAAAGGGAGGGTCCATCAATTGGGAAAATCATCCCCGATCTATAAGAACAGTAGTCCTGTTATTTGAAATGAAGATTTACAGAGAAGGTGTCCTTCAGCAGGAAAAACCCAAAGTCATCCATACGATATGTTTGACTGTTAAAATGACACCATCTTGGAAGTAGGCTCTAGCATAAAAAAAGCTTATGCCATAATGAATTTGTTCATCTCTTTTTATCTGTACTAGTTTTCAATCTTCCCACCGTGGTGGCACCTATTTATCTACTTGCATTTACATGCTTTCAAACTGCTAGGTTGGCAGGAGCTGGGACAAGCGATGGGAGCTCACTCCATCGTGTGGATTTGATCTTGTGACTGCTGGTTTTCTGACCTTGCAGCACAGAGGCTTCTGTGGTTTAACCTGCAGTGCCACCACGTCTGTGAAACCAAGTAAACAACTAAACAAAACAATGAAGAGTCTCTGTTGTTTCTGCTGCAATATGGTAAGCCAGCTGCCCTTCCAAAGTTATACATTAGTACATATAGTATTCATAGATATATTGCTATGCATATTATATTAAATGGTTTCTGTTGGGAGACTAGACAGGCAAGCTGAATTATGTAAATGGAAAATCTAGATCCTGACTACTGTACTTGCTCCAAATGTAGTATCAACTTGTAGCCTCTTGTTTTCTTTTTCATTCAAAAGTGATATATGCATTACTTCAGGTACCATATTCAGAAATACTATGCAGAAAGCTTTTTTCTTTATATCACATAGGAAAAAGTTATAAAATAAATCCTTTGCAGTTTATTAATGCATTACATTCACTAAGTATGGAGTTCAACCATTATACTGTACATAAAATTACCTAATTGTATTTTCGCACAGTTATAAATGTGTTCCAATATGTCTGTAAACTGTACTGTGTTGGAGGGAGGGGGAAACTATTATTATTACCATACTCTGAAAAAAATCTGAAACCACATGATAGTTCATACCAGGTTGCATTATATAGAAACTAAATGTAGCTTTTTTCAGTCGCTAGCCCTCAAAACAGCAACAAAAATAAAATAAAAAAGTCTGTGGAACAGAATTGGTTGATATCTCAATAAACACATGACTTGGATGAAGCATCCAGAGGCCAAGAGTTAATGGAATTAGGAGCACTTCTGTTCCTGTCTATTTTCAATACTTTTCCTTTCTTAACATACTAACCTCACACCCTATGCAGTCACTACCAACATTTCTAATATCCTTACATGAATCTAAACCTGTTAAAGAATTAAAAATCCAGAAAAATAAAAAATATTACTGTCATCACCACCATGAAGGGTAGGGGGGGGGAAATCTAAATTATATCTACATAATTTCTTTTAAATGAAATTGATTTTCACGCCCTGTTACTGGTCTATCATTCATAAAATAAATGACAGCGGCAATTAGTGCATGCACCACTAACAATCCTAAACTCCAAACATAATTTGGGGCATGAGCCAAACATTTTTGGTGTTAATGGAAAGATCCCCATTGACTTCATTAGATATCCAGATTCAATGCTGGCACATGAAGATGTGCTTTCTACAGAGCTGGAAAGTTTGGAAGTTCCTGAAGTATATCAGATTACTCGTTCTGGCATATAAATTTTTAAAAAACTTTGTATGGAAACTGTAAGTCAAAGCACACATTGCATATGGTGAACTGTGCATAGCTCCCATTCTTTTGTGCACTGAGGATCGCTCAATGAAAGATACAAACACGGGATCTTCTCTCTCTCTCTTTTAACAGATTAGGAACAGAATAAGCACAGTTTATAATTTCCCACTGGTTTTAGTGTTTTACAAGCTGAAATATCCTAACCACTCTCACCAGCGGATGTTGTTAAAGCCAAAATTCTGCTTCAGTAAAGAAGCAATGACAAAGAATATTCAAAATGCAATTCTCTTCTTCAAGGCTCTCTATCTCTTTTGCCTTCACACACTATCCCTTCGTTATCAGAAGTTTTGGATAAATGTCTAACCCCCCCTCTAGCAACTGACCCCATTCATCAAGACTTCACATGCAGTTTGGTGGAAAAAATAAAAACAAAAGAAAAACAAAAGAAAAAGCAAAAAAACTGCAAAAGAAAAATGCAGAGAAAGAACATTCCATGGCTAACACCTGCTTGAATTCTACCTAACTTCTAGTTCTTTTTAGATTCCAATATGCTAAAAATAGATTATGCACAGCACTGATGTGCCAGTCAGGAACAAACTACATAAATTACACTGGTTTTAGTGGAGAAATTGCCCTGGTAAAGCAATCTAGCAACATAAGTCTATGTCGATTCTATGAAGTTCAACAGGACTTTCCCCCAGGTTCATGTGTATAGGGTTACAAAAGAGCAAGATTTTCATTTGGACTGCTTCTTTGTAAAGAGCATTAAGAGAATATGAGATTTTGAAAGATGTGGAAGAAAGCAGAATTGGAGAGATTCAGCTATAAGACTGGGGGATCTGAGTTTTTAGTACCTAAACATCTCAGTTTGAATCTCTATGCAATCAACAGGGATGTAACTTTTGTCTTTTAAAAAAAGACCCTGTTCTTCATATTTCATTTTCTTTCATTGATTGCAAAAAGGTGGCCTCTTAAACACAAATACAGTAGTTTGTGTTGATGAAAGTGGCATACAGAAACATTTCACACTTTTTTCATGTTCCATCTCTCTTTTTTAAAAACCTTTATTTCACCCTTTGTTTGTCCAACTGCCTGAAATATCTTTCATCCGATAATATAGTGAAGGGTCTCAGCAAGCAGTGAGAACATTTGGGTTCTAGAACCTAGTGAGGAGTGCTCTTTGTTTAGCCATTCCTTTTTGGGGGTTTCCGGACTGAGCTTCTGACACTCTCTTCCATCTTAGGTTATTGCCTGCCTGTGGCCTGATTTTTTGAGAGATTTTACTTTCATTTTTTCAATTGTTTTTGCTGCTGCCTGGCTTGCTTACTGTGGACTGCTGGACTCAAAAAAAGAGAAAACATTGGCCTCTCCCAACATTCTAGTAGCTCTGTTTGAAGAGTATTTGTCTTTATTCAATTGGTTGACCACTTGCTTTCTTGCTTTTTCTGGGACAGGGGGCTGCATGTATGTATGTATGTATGTATGTATGTATGTATGTATGTATGTATGTATGTATGTATGTATGTATGTATGTATGTATGTATGTATGTATGTATGTATGTATGTGTGTGTGTGTGTGTGTGTGTGTGTGTGTGTGTGTGTGTATGTGTGTATGTGTGTATGTATGTGTGTGTGTGTGTGTCTGTCTGTCTGTCTGTCTGTCTGTCTGTCTGTCTGTCTCTCTCTCTCTCTCTCTCTCTCTCTCTCTCTCTCTCTATCTATCTATCTATCTATCTATCTATCTATCTATCTATCTATCTATCTATCTATCTATCTATGCTGTGTGTATTTTTTATTTTGTTTCCTCTCCCCGCTGGTCTACATGTGCTTTCCCTGTTTGATTGATTTAAAAAAACTTATTTGATGAATTTACTTTGTATTTATTCTGTTAAATACAAAGAGGTATATGGGGTTATGTGGGAGGACAATTTTGTTTGTTTCTGTGGGGTGTGTGGGCCAAGTGGTGGACTTTATGACTGTGCCAGTGTCCCACTGGGCTCTGTGAATGTCATAAACTTGTCTCATCTGTACTGTTATCCAGTGAGGAAGACTATGAGGAAGAGAATGATATGATGTAATAATGTATAAACTAATGCCTGCATAGTTTGATGATAATTTCTCTTTCTCAAATTAACCTGATGATGAGGAAGACAATGATAATGTTGATAATGATGTTGATATATGTGATAATATATATCAGTGCCTGTGTAAGTTTGATTATTTTAATTGCTCATATACTCTTGCATATTTTATATGTATTTTCTATTTTATATAAATAAAGAAGAGCTTTTGTAGAGCTTTTGAGTACCAGAAAACATGAATGAGCAAACCCAAAATAAAAGACTCAAAAGAAGCTTTTTTATGTTAAAAAAGGTACCCCTGAATGAAAAATATACAGTGGTGCCTCACTTAGCGATGTTAATCTGTGCAGCAAAAATCGCTGCTAACCGAAAACACCGCTAAGCGATTTTTAAAAGCCCATAGGAATGCATTGAAAACCCTTCAATGCATTCCTATGGGCAAAAAACTCACCTTTAAGCGAAAATCCTCCATACGGCAGCCATTTTTGCTGCCCGGTATGCAAGGAATCCGTCCCAAAACACAGTGGGTGGCCATGTTTTTTTCCCGGTGGCCATTTTGGAACCGCCGATCATCTGTAGGAAAAAGATCGCTATGCGATAATCGGTAAGTGAAACAACTTACCGATCATCGCAACACAATTTTTTCCTATTTAAAACATTGCAATGCGATCGCTTTTTTGATCGCAAATTCTTCATCGCTAAGTGGTTTCGTCATTAAATGGGGCGCTCGTTAAGCGAGACACCACTGTATAACATGGAAGAGGCACCCCCTGGAGCCAAAAACAAAAGATATATTTTATTTATTTATTTATTTATTTAACTTATATGCCACCCACTCTACCCAAAGGTCTCTGGGCAACTTACAACAATTAATATATGAACATATTTACTTTGCACATCCTTAATAATCAATCTTATCTGTAGTACCGCATTAAGATTGGCAAATCTTTAACAACTATATGCATAGTGTAAAACTGGTCTCTATCCCTATATAGATTTGTATGACCTTTGATAGGACACTCCTCAATTCAGAGCATGTTACCATAGTCTCTCGAGACTGAAGGATGCCTATGATGATGATAGGGTGGACAAAGTATAGTTTAAATGCAGTCCTCCAGTGGTCCATCTCTGCCCTTCAGAACTGTAGTCCTCTCCATGTTAATTTTCTGCTTTAAAGTTGGCCCAAACTGCCCATCCACCCCCACCGTTTAGAGTGTATGGAACACCATTTTAATTCCTGACTACTCACTCTCCCCTTGTTTTGGAAAAATATATATTCATTTTTTCCAATACATTTGGGCAGCAGAGGTTGTAAGGAGGTTTTCCAATTTTTAAAAAAGTAATTAAAAATTAAAGTATTTTGGACGGATGGTCAGGTCTTAGGGGAAGGTGCAGCTCTCTAAGGTCTGGGCTAATTGTTTGTGGCTACTGGAACTTTGGTGGTTCTCCATCCTGGATTCCCATCATGTTAATCTATGAAAAGATGGTGAACCATACAGCCATGAAACCACTTTGTTTTGGAATGCCTAAATGGAGTGTTTCATGTTGGATAAGCTGCTAATGTAAGGTTTTAAACTGGCTCTCAGACTAGTTTCAAAATCACACATTTCTCACGACTGATTCTGAGACCTTTGATCAGTGTAGGCTTCTAGATGTAGTATTGTACTGTGTGGTTTATGGCTCTTAATTATATGCTGTCAAGTCAGAATTGACTTATAGCCACTCTAACAGGGTCTTCCAAGCAAGTGAGATATTGAAGGAGTGGTTTTACCATTTCCAGTCCCCCAACAAGTTTCCAGGTCCAAGTAGGGATTCAAACCCTGGTCTCCAGACTTCTAGTCTGTCACTCTACCTACTCTACCACACTACGTACTTGATTCTTAGGAACCCAGAATGAATACACCTGAGTCTCTACTAGAGATCTTCATGCAGATGGACCAGGAATACCCCATTCTGAAACTGTTCACACCTTCACAAGCCTCCAGCAAAAGCTACTGGTTCATAGCACCCCCAGACTATTGGAAAAAAAACACGGCACATAAACATAAAGGTACATTCTCTAATTCTTTTTTTTTTCCTTTGAATGAAGGCACTGCCTGGCAGACCTCTCCAATATTTTTTGTTCCAGACAGACTAGAAGGGTGCTGAGAGAAAGAGTAAACAAAAAGAAAGAAAGAAAGAAAGAAAGAAAGAAAGAAAGAAAGAAAGAAAGAAAGAAAGAAAGAAAGAAAGAAAGAAAGAAAGAAAGAAAGAAAGAAAGAAAGAAAGAAAGAAAGAAAGAAAGAAAGAGAGAGAGAGAGAGAGAGAGAGGAGGGTGATACTTTTATTGGAACATTTAAAAAGATATGAGTAATTCTTCTCTTATACATTTTTTGCATCACTTAAAGATGTCAGATGATTTAAACAGAGAGTATAATAAATTATAGTTTTCTGCATGAACTGAGAAACTACAGTCATCAGCTTTGGAATAGGCCAAGATCTAAAATTATGGTCTAAAGTTAGTTTATGTCCAAAACATTCTTCAGGTGGTGAATTCCAAGTTTTATTGTGGCATGGTTCATAGGGAGAATTGGTTGGGTAGAAGGCTTGATATTAAGCCAAGATATGATCATGCAAACTGGACTACTGAGGGGAAAAGTAAATGACCAAATAGATTTAACTGATTAAATGCAAAATCATTAGTAGAATTCTGTGTAGAGATGGGGATGAAGCACTAAAATGACCCACGAATTGCCCCCCAGTGACCTAATGAACAATGAATCAATTCATCATTCGTCGGATTATATTATTTTAACTCCCTGGAATAGCAAGAGGAGGGAAAACAGGGATCAAAGCCATCCTGGAGTGCATTGATCCCTTTCCCCCTCCTCTTGCTAAGTCCCATGGAGGAAAGCAGGGATCAAGAATGGGGAAAGCAGGGATCAAAGCCATCCTGCAGCACTCTAATCCCTTTCCCCCTTCTCTTGCTAAGCCCCGCTGGGCTTAGCAAGAGGAGGGTTAAAGGGATCAAAGCAATTGTGCAGTTGCACCTGTTGCTGCACGATCATTTTGATCCCTGTGCAATCACTTTGATGCCTGCATGGCTTAGCAAGAAGGAGGAAAGCAGGGATCAAAGTGATCCAGCAGCAGCTGGGGGATCCCTTTGATCCCTCTTTGATCCCTTTCTTCTTATGCCGCACAGGCATAGGATGAGGAAGAAAGGGGAACCAAGCCATCCCCTATCCCCAGGGGTGAGATTCCCTTCAGGCAGGCTTTAGAAAGCTGCCGGAAAAGAAAACCCCTCTCTGCTGATGCTGCTGGGGAACAGCTGATCCATGGGGGCATAAGTGGATAGGCAATGAAGGGATGAATATAAAAGGGTTATATTCATTGCTTCGTATTCGTTGGGGTCTCTGGACCCCAAGAATACAAAGCAATGAATATCTGATGAATCACAGATATTTAACAAATATCCTGGTTCGTTTTTATATTTGTCCCTATGTCTAATGCTGGGTCTTGATATCTTTACGCATGTTTTATCAATTTATTGTCAGCAATTTTAATGATAATATTCAAAAGTATAAAATCAACTTATTTGTGTTATGCATATGTAAACATGTTGCCAGTTCCAACATGAGAGTCTATAGCTTTTTTAAAAGCTGCTAATTCCTATCCTTTTGTGTTACCAGTCTTGAGATAAAAGGACTCATACACTGCTTTCTAAGCATGTCTTACTTGAACTATCTGGATGTGTGGCACTGAGGTCCCATTCACCCTTGCTGTTGCAACCCTGGTTGTGGCACATTGTAAACTGAATGGTCATCATGCCATTTAACTACACTACCTTACATTCCACAATCCCCAGCATCTTGGCAGTTAAGACACGAAACGAAATGGTGCATCTCCTTTCTACATTTGGTCTTTCCCCACATGAGCCCCTGTCTTCTGATGTAACACCGTGACTTGTGGCCTCCACTCATTTCTCCTCCACTTTGAATTCTCACAGCAGGATCCATCAGCTATCTCACACCAAAGAAGGCTTGGCCCCCAGATTCCATGGGACTGCTTTAATTTGAGGCATGATTTGCACAGCTCAAACAGAACTGAGCTGTTATAGGGATCGCTTGAATGTAGCCCAGCTCCTGTGCGTCCTCTCCCCCTTCTGAATAAAACTCTACATACCAGTCCAATAACTTGAGGAACCAATCTTTTCAAAAGTAATCAAACTAAACAGGGCCTACCCACTAATTTCATAGCACTCACCCAGATTAAGCACACCTAATTCCCATGGGGCTCCTTAAAACGTGATGCAATCCCAGAGCCTCACCATTTCTGCCAAGAAGGTCGTCATCACTTTGGAGTAGCCAAGGGTAAACAGCTCCTTTCCTCTCTTTCCTCACAAATAACCTCCAGCAGCAATAAATACAATCAATCTCCAGATATTCGCTCTCTAACAAAACCAAAGAAACAGCACCAGAAGGGGGGTGCGCATGTGAATATGATGCAGTTGACTTACATTTTTAAGAACAGTAAATAATATGGCATTGTGCATGTCACAGCTCCAACATGAGAAGTTTTCTGCAGATGTGTCACCTTCCTAGAAGAACCCTAATCTTAGAAGCACAAAACCCACAAAAAACATGCCCCCCTTTGCACATGTGCACATGCACATTTGTGTCGGAGTGTAATCAAAGATCTCTTCTTTAAGCATTTGCGTTTAAAATATTAAGCAAAGAGAAGCAACCATGAAAGGAATTTTAAAAATACAAAACCTGAAATGATGGCGGCGGGGGGGGGGGACTGCAAATACCAAGATGCCAAAGACACCTAAGACACTTGCTGAGTTAAGTGAAAGGTAAAATCCAGTTTAAATTTATAGCATTCTTTCAGTGTCCCTCTAGGAGTTTGGCTTCTTGCCAGTGTTCCTTGTTAAAAATTTGTTAAACGTGTTTGGCATTAATGCAAACACAAAGTACTCATTTGTTACAAATTCTAATGGAATGCATTCATTTAAGGCAATGAAGTAGTTACCAGAAGAGAAAAAAAAAGTTAATTAAGTACATTTTAAAAATACAATGATGTATGCGGTGCATAACTATGGCGCCCCAGTGGCTATATAAATATCTGACAGAATAACCACAAGTTGTGTTTGGTTTGAAACTGGAATCTTTGAAACATAACTGATAGAACAGAAACTGGTTTTGTTTGTTGTCAAAAGTGATGTTAGTCTTTATTGTTTAGAACTAGTAAAAGTAACCAAACTTTTGGTGTCCATTTTCTTACATGTCAAGTCAACAAAACTGCACAGATAGAAGTAAAGAGGAAGGAAGTTCCCTCATTTGAGTTTTAAGAAAAGGATTGCACATTCTGTCTAGAAAATGGCCACTCTAGAAATCAACACCATTTCACAATTTAAACACCAACCAAATGAAAATAAATCTGAGAAGGATAAGTTGTGTTAAGCTTGGTCAATATTTTAAAATGTGTTGTAGTACTCTGATCTGTATCACAAGATGCATCTGTGTTTTTTTAATAATATACAATACTAGAAAAACAAATTTACATTTTAAATTATGGCAACAGAAAAATTCTACTGCAGAGGTTACTTATAGAGAAACCACTTCTTGAAGACCAAAGGTTACTATTTCAGAGCTGTGATTAAGCCAGACCTCCATACCTAAACATCTGCAAATGAAGCTTGTGTTCACACACACCCCATATCCAGTCATAATTTCAGCCTTCTGTTAGAACAGTGGCTCCCAACCTTGGGTTCCCAGATGTTCCTGGACTACAACTCCCAGAAATTCTGGTCAGCGAAACTAGTGGCAAAGGCTTCTGGGAGTTTTAGTCCAGGAAGTCCTGGGGACCCAAGGTTGGGAACCACCTCATTAGAGCAACAGTTATTTTAAACCCACACAGAGACACCTAGTGAATGGTGCCCACTGTGAGGACAAGATACTTACTGTGCATTTCTTTCTACATTAAGAAGTACTAAAGACTGAAATGATAATGGGCATAAATAAGTAGTAGGGTTGATTACAAGCTGTCTTTTCTTTTTTTACATAAAATCTTATAATTGACCTTTGACCTGTCTGCTTTACCTTTCATGTCTGGGCCTAATCTGCCATAATGTCACAGTAGTCCTGTAGATGGGTTTTGTTGTGCCTCAAACCCCTGCCTGGCTACCACAGGGGTAAAAACCAAAAAAGCAGACCAGCCAAAGGTATCTCAACTTCTGAATCCCAAGGTTTACAAACTTTTGTGGCACTAAAATGCAAATGACACAAAGTGGGTGAAAACTGGTAGACTGTTTTTCAAGCCAGAAATATGAAAACATGTGACAGAAAGAGGATGATTTATACTGCTTATAATAAAAGAGACATTCAGGGAATAGCATTTGAAGATAGTCATCCAATACAATAGAGGTGAGAGACTGAAAACGTAAAGAATCCAGATCAAGGAAAATATATACGTATATCTGTAACACTTAAAGTATATGCGTGGTGAAACATACCCAAAGAGGCAGTTTGGACATGCTCTAGCACATTTTGTTATTTTTATCTGAAAGACATTGTGTAATTATGTTCATCTGGACAAAGGATCTGGAAGCTGAAATTGCAGCTGGTGTCTGAATTACTGTGCGGATCTGATGAACTTCCCAGGTTGCTGGGGGCGGGGGCTGAGGATGGTAAAATCACTAAACGGAGTTAGGAATAACAGCAGATGCCCCGGGGAGTCATAAAATGAAACGGATCGAACCTTGGGGGCAATGAGTGTCCTTGAAAGTTACCATGCATCTCTGTGACAGAGCTAGATGAAAATGTGAAACCTTGACTACCTAGACAGGATGCCTCCCCTCCCCAACTTCCTCATGGGGATGGCTATAAATCAGACCTGCAAAATGGACATACTTGATAGATCTCCCCCCCACCACATATAACAACATGTACTACGTTTCTTGTATATATACATATACATATATATATCAAGGCCTCTGAATACAGGTCATGGAAATGGAAGTTAGTCTGATGCATATTACTTCCTCCTCCATCATTTCTACACTAAAATCAGAACAGAAGTCTAAATTACAGAATCAACATACTGCTCTGAATCAACTCCCACAGCTGTCAGTAAAAAGTTCCCTATTGCATCTGTTTGCAGGTTTCTGGATCGGGCTCCGAAAAGGGCACAATGAGCTAACTGTGTAAACAAGCATTTCTTTAGACAGCTCTGTTTGGCCACATGGCTTGTTTATCAAGACATCTATGCCTTCTCAGAATGTCAGTCTTCTGGAACATATTTCTAAAGTACTAACGGAAGAGAAAGTGCAGAGCTAAAGTGATTCAAATAACAAAGAGGTCCCTCCAAGATCAATATTACAGATCGCTTAATAAAATTGGAAGAAGGCTTGGTTTCCCACCCCTCTTTAACTGCTGCGGAATGCCATTTATCCTCATGCTAGGGACTAATTATGCCCTGCCCCCCCCCTTTTTGGAAGATCAAGGTTTTGTGAGCTCTGCTTCCTAATAACATGGTTTGCCTGTCTGCCACCTGGGACGAGGCAAGACGCTCTCTTTCACTCTGAAACAGCAGGCACCCGCCTTAGGCCAGTGCAAGTGTAGGCAGGAAACCAAGCCGTGTTCAAGGCAGTTAACTACTTCAGTGCTGCAACCCGACTCCAGTCAGAATCACTGCTCTAAACAGGCAGCAGGCAGCAATCCAAGGTGGAATTCAACGGAGCAAGACCAAGGAGATTGCGACTAGTAAATGGCAGGACCTACCAACAAGTATACCAGACTGATCAGAGAACCACCATGGTCTATTCTAACATGGCTAGAGATCAGGAAACATCATTTTCCTTGGGCTCATTCTGGGTTTAGGTACAGCCCAAATCCTGGCCCTTGAGGAGAGAAGTGATCAAATAAATGTTGCATTGAGCCTTCACTCTCATCTAGTAAGTCATCATATTAGGAATCTGGGATGCATGATTTGCCCTCGGATGTGGGTTCTCTGCTCCACTCAAAGATTCATGAAGAGAATCTTTGCTGCTTAAGAGAGAGAAAAAGAGGCTGCTACAACACACGAGCATTGGGCTGGAGCACCCAAAACAACAAATGAACAAAGCTGCAACGGATTAGATACATTGCCATTTTAGTAAGAGCACCCACAGCAATTAAAGTTGTCTCTTTTGATGTTGACATGTTGCGGACTCTCCAGGTTACAGTTGGTAAGAGAGTGCTGGTATGGCAACAATAAGCCAATCAAATCCAGGGTGTTTCTGTTTCTTCTAAGCTCTGGGAAAAATCAGAATCAAACAGGGCAGCAGAGATTCATCCCAAGCACATTTGTGATTGTCAGGGAAGCAGAGTTATTTTTCAAATAATGTTTGGTTAGTGAACAGGACAAAGGGATCTTAAGTATTTTAGGATACTTCAGTTTTAGTATGATGTACACTATTGGGTTTTTAGAACAGTGAGAAAAAGAAAATCAGAAGACCATACAAGAGATGGAGTGCTCTTTTTTATCAGGAAAAAAGCATCCAAGCTGAAGTGCCCATAGAGGTAAACAAAAATAGAAAGATGAGTCCAGGTAAGCAATCAGTCTCAACCACTGGCAGATGTACAGTGTATTAATAAAACCTGCACTGCTCATCAAATGCAGCTCAGCCATACTTCATAAGAATATATGCAAAATCTACCACTTGAGAGGGGGGAACTGCAGAAGAGTGAAAGGAGAAGCAACAGGACAAAAAGGACTCCACACAGATGCTGCTTGATTTTTCCTTTCCTTTTCCTTGAAAAAGAAATAGCATTTATCAAGACAGACAACATGCTTAGTATCCTTGCCTGAAAATACTTATTTCCATCCTCTTTAAGGATCATGCAGCTTGGGAGAGGTGGGAGGTTTCCCTTACCTGCCAATTAGGGCAACCACAAGTTCCTAAAAACAGGGAGGATTCTCTCTCTCTCTCTCTCTCTCTCTCTCTCTCTCTCTCTCTGTGTGTGTGTGTGTGTGTGTGTGTGTGTGTGTGTGTGTGTGTAACCTCAAGCATTTTATCATGGTTTCAGTAAGCTCTTGAAAATCAGCCACTGAGGGGAGCCACTAGCTATTCAAGAGCATCCAGATATACTCTGCTCATGGTACCTCCTAACATGTTGCCACATTGTTCTCCAAAGCTACTTCTAAAGTATCTGCTTAGGAGTTCTTAAACCCACCCACCTTTAGCACCTTTTCCTTTCCCTGTTCCACATTTTTAACTGAGCTTGGTACTCACACCTTTTTGTTAAGCATCTAGCCCCATAATGCTCCATACCCAGTTTTTTTTCTCAGTTGCTCTGATCTCTTCCCAATTCTGAAGCAAAACCTATTTGTTCTGCTGTTATTCACAAATAAACTGTCACTAAGGAAGGGCTTTTATTGACTAATCAAAACGCCCAAAACATAAAACAGGCTCTCCGTCATGTACTCCATTGTGTTTTGGTAATTGTTGAAAAAGAAGCTTCAAAATCTGAATGATTCATGTTTATGAAAGAGGAGTAAATGAAACTTTCCTGTTTCTTTTGTGTTCTTTCTGTCATGCAAATTTTTGGTGCCCATTTACCCTTCATCTATCAAATCACCTGAGACTTTTCCACTGAACTATCAAAAGGACTGTCAACAACAGCCAGACAGAAGGGGGGGGGTTGAATCTGTGAAAGGGCTGAAACACAGTGAGGATTGCTTTTCGCTTCATAAGTCCTTACAAGATTACTGTGTGTTGAGTTCCTGGTGCCTTCCATTTTGGATTGCTGCCTTCCTAACTATTGTGCCTCCATCTTGGGCCTTTTCATTTCTTGCCTTTTTTAAAAAATTATTTTTAAGGAGATCCCCTTCTCCTTTCTTTGGGTTATTTTTGTTACTCCCAAGCAATCTACCTCTGCCAACATGCCTTTTTACGATTAGTTTTGGGACCTCCCTCCCCAATTTCTTTGGTAATTTTTTTCTCCTTTGGGGGAGGGGGGGTCTTCTCTTTTCCTTTTTGGATTACTTTTGCTGCCACCTGCTGGACTGAAATAAGGGAAGAGAAGGCAGCATAGGGGGTAACAATTTCCCCATATTCTAGTACTTTTGGTTAGGGACTGATTGTATTGTTTGCCTTCATTTGCCCACCGGCTTTTTGTTTGTCTGTTTTAGGGAGAGGCAGCCATGTTTATGTGCATGTGTGCTTAATTTTGATAGTTGTCCTGGAAGAGGGCTTTCACTGTTTTTTTTTCTTGTTTTTGTTAAATAACACAATTTGGTTAATGTACTGTATATTTATTCTGTTGAAGGTGTACATTTTTGAGATATTTAGGGATTGTTTTGTTTGCTTCTGTGGAGGGATGATGCCTGGGGGGGGGCAGGATTTGGTTTTATGACTATTTCAGTGTGCCAATAGGCTGTGTGAGTGGTGGTTGTTGGCTAGTCATAGCTTGGAACATTTCTCTCTTATTGTTCTTGGTTGCTTTGGTGAGTGGATGTCTTTGTGTGCCAGATTACTAGTGCCTGGCATAGTGTCTGCTTCCTTGTCTTCCTTATATTGTGTTCCCCCAACCCAAAGGGTTTGTTGTGCTGGGTGGGTAGCACCGAACTCATACTGCTGTTTTCTGTTTTCTAATATTTGGGTGCTTTCATGCTTTATGAATTGATTGGTTGTTGAGTGAGGCATTTTTTTACTTGGTACAAAGCACCTGTGCTGATGGAATATCTTGGCTAAAGGAGCATCTTTGTGTGGCCTCTGGTGGTGGTATGCACTGGGGATTTATGAATGTAAAAGTATAAACCAATGCCTGCATGGTTTGAGTGATGATTTCCCCTTCTTCATGTACTGTTGCCTTCTTTTGGAGTAGATTGATTCTCTATTGGCTTGCCTTTGCTTTTTAGAAGTAGGTCTTTAATTATTCTATAGGGCTTTTTAGAAAGCCCGAAAATACAATTGGAACACAATGATTTCCCTTTTGTGTAAAATGAAATGAGTAGTGTACAAAAAACACTAAAACAAAAGGTGCTCTCTGAAAGAACCAAAACTGCACATCTCTATCTAAGGAAAGCTGCTACCTGTAGTTTAGTACTTTACCATAGAGGAAAACTATGCTTTGACCCAGTAGTTGCTGACATTTATACTGTTATTCAATCAGTCAAAATATATCCACCTTATGAATGCAGGATATTACATCTGTATCCAGAGTTCAATATACCAGTAACTGGTCTGACATTGTCTTGAAGTATTACTCCTGTGTTGCCAGCAGGAAAAAGGATGCCAACCTTTACATAGCAAACGCCAGCCTGAAGGCAGATGACACCTATATCAAGAGTCTAGAGTGTCTGCAGGATTCCCTCTTGTACTCATGCCCATTCATAAGCAAATACTAAGTGTGGGAAAACCTGCTGACTTTATTTCATCAATTATCCAAAAACAGAAGGGACATGGTGAAGCTGTGGGTTAAACCGCAGAAGCCTGTGTGCTGCAAGGTCAGAAGGCCAGCAGTCATGAGATCGAATTCACGCAACGGAGTGAGCTCTCGTCGCTTGTCCCAGCTGCTGCCAACCTATTGGTTCGAAAGCATGCAAATGCAAGTAGATAAATAGGTACCACCTCAGTGGAGAGGTAACAGCGTTCTGTGTCTAGTCGCGCTGGCCACGTGACCATGGAAACTGTCTATAGACAAATGCTGGCTCTCTGGCTATTTTTCAACAGGTTAACTGGGGTGGAGGTGGGCAGGGATGTTTTTTAAAATGGGAAGTTAGACTTTTAAAAGTCCTTGTCTAACCTTCTCCAAATCTGGCAATCACTTTGCAAAATATGGTCCTGATTCAAGAATCCATAGAAGTTATAACTTTTTGTTTGGATCTCCCTCTGCTATCAGAAATGGCTTATGGATGCTATTTTTGACTAGTCGCTCCTGTGCACCTCTAATTAAATACTTCTCCTGCTTATTAGACTTGTTTCCTGTAATGTCAGTTATGATGCAAAACTGTAGTACAAGCTGGTCCTACAAAGCAGACTACCCTATCTTGATCAAACTCATTTTCCGCTTTTTCACAAGGACCATACTGGATTCCCCCCCCTTGCTTGTTGTCCAAAGGCTATGATCTGGTTAGAACTGCAGGGGGGTGGAGTCACGGTAGGTAAAGGTAAAGGTTCCCCTTGACAATTTTTGTCCAGTCGTGTTCGACTCTAGGGGGTGGTGCTCATCCCCGTTTCCAAGCCATAGAGCCAGCATTTTGTCCGAGGATAATCTTCCGTGGTCACATGGCCAGTGCGACTTAGACATGGAATGCTGTTACCTTCTCACCGAGGTGGTCCCTGTGGCCGCCTCTTCATACGTCACAGAGGGGACGCCACTTCACACTTTCTTTCTCTTAACACGCTGCCACCAACCACACACATATATCTGACTCCTCAGACAAAGGTATGGATTTTAAAATAAAAATTATTGTTTATTGGTACAACTTAATATATAGTAAATCAATGTATGAACTGAATAAGTCAATCAATAAAATAAAGAATCCCTTCAGTCACTCTATCACTCAGACCTTATCTAACACAGTACTTCATAACATACATGCCCTAACTCAAACTCCAACTCTCCTTCTCTGGTTCCTGTCTCTATCTTCTCATCCTAGATCCCTCTTACACATCATTCACTCCCCCCTTATATTCATAGCTCCACCTCCTGGAGTACCACCTCCTGCCCTGCTATAGGCAGATGAGCTCCAGCATAACATTGATAGGCAGGTGACGTCATCGCAGCCGTCACAGTCCCTATTTATCTACTTACATTTGCATGCTTTCGAACTGCTAGGTTGGCGGGAGTTGGGACAAGCGACGGGCGCTCACTCCGTCGCGTGGATTCGATCTTACGACTGCTGATCTTCTGACCCTGCAGCACAGGCTTCTGCGGTTTAGCCCGCAGCGCCACCACGTCCCTGGAGTCACGGTAGAGTTGTTAGATTTCATTAGGGGCTCTTTCTTTCTTTAGCACTATCTCTTGAAGAAAAAGCCATCATCAAAAGGCAGGAGAGGCATTGAAACAGAAGAGCTCCATACCAAAACTTGTGTTATAGAGAGCCTGTTGTTAGGCCCTTTTCTTATATGAACAGGGGTTATTTTCTCATAGTACCCTTGGCGACCTCAGAAATTTAGCCACTCCAGGTTGCAACAACTTACAATCTTACCTACAACTCAAACATGTTGTAAAAGGGAAGATGTTAAGCAGGATCAGACATACAGCAGATAAGGGTGTCCAGGAACGCAAGAACAAGTCACCACTTGGCAAAATAAAAGCCATTCTAAATAAATGTTCTTGGCTCTGAAATCACTTGCCATGAATCTTTTCTACATATAAGTCTTTGGTCATTAAAAAAATGCTTCTCTATGCACTACAGCAATAATTATCACGTAAACATTTGCTGCCAGGCAAGAATCACAGTTCTGATGTATCAACACTCTTAAAATTGCTGTCAAAAGCTGCTGGTGGTTTCACACCCGTAGAATTAATTTACTGATACAAAAGTTCCCTCACTCAGAATCCTGAACATGAGCTGAAAGCTAAAAATTATATTCTTTCTGCATCTTAATTCCACCCTGCTATGAATGCTTCCTTCTGCTTCAAATGGAAGTCTGTTTTGCTACATTTCAATAGACTTTCTCTGTGCTCCAGCTGCTAGATAAACGTCTGAGGATATTTTTGTGACAGGTACAAACCTAGACAGGAAACCTTAAGACAAAATCCTAAATTAATTATATGTCAACATTTAAGCCACAAGAAGGAGCAACTGTCATAAATTTTTGAAGGCTAGAATCCACTTTTAGTTGTGGGGTGTTTGAATATCTTTTAAAAATGTCTGTGGAATCATTTCCAAGCCAGTGCCAATAAAATGGTATCTTTTACATTCTCTAACAGCTTATTTTGGCTAAAGACAGACCAAAGATGTTATGATTTCCGCATTTTGAAAAGACGAATCTTACAGAATGATGAGAGATAACAGAACATTGCAGAATTTGCAATGTAAAATTGCAAGGTTTTCTGCTAGGACAAGTTCTTCAAGGACTGGGCTGCATAAAGTGTCACGTGTGCTATTTGCACCTATTTTAATTCAAGCAGGGAGAGGAAACTTCATTTGAAATTAGAACTGAATAGAGGAAGAAGGTGGCATGTCAGAAAGGCTAAAGGCATGAGCTAGAACTGCTTTCTCTCCTGAAATGTTTGTGGGAGAGGTTCCTTTGGAGACCTTTGGTACCCACTGCTTGTAACACAATTGTCTGAAGTGTAAGAGACCTTTAGTCAGTCAAGGGCTCTGAGAATCAAATTATGCGAGATGCTGAGATCTGCGTTTACAGATGGAATTCCCCTAATTGGGAAAAGATCTTTTTCCCAATTTGCAAATTAACTCATTTTGTTTTGTGATTGGTCATAAAAAGGTAAACACAGACTTCATTTGCAACTCTTATCGCTCAGGCAATAAGAATACAGGGTCAGTTTTAATTTTTTCCTTATGCTTTTTAATGTCTCAATGCCAATCCATGTGTGGTGTCAGAGAACATGATCAACATATTTTCAGTGTCGATGGAGGTGAAATGGACCTGGGTACTGATGGTTTACAGCTCGACAGCATTGAAGGGAATTCGATCTTGCTATCTGTCAAAAGAAGCTCTGGAATATCTCCTGAGCCCAGCGGTCATCACGATATTTACTGTATTTATTTATTTATTTGACTTACATGCTGCCCACTCTACCAAAGGTTTCTGGGCGGCTTACAACAATTAAAATAAAATAAAAAGATAAAACAATTAAAATATATACTCTAAAAACTGCCATCAGGACCCACAGGATCCATATGGCACTAAAGAATGCCAGTCAACCCCCACATAGAATGGTGGCAGGGTGATCACCCTGCAGTTGGTGATCTCAAACTTGATCAAGATCTATGTGTTGAGGCTCAATGTCTTCTTGGTGGCCTGTTCCAATTAAAGTCTTGTCCATCTCAGGTGAACTGCCGAGGTACTGCACTCAACAAGAAGCATACAGATTACTTTGTGGTGACTTATGTACTATATGACCTGAGGGGCTTACTTCTTCTTCTGAGACTGATTCCAGGCATACCGTGTTTCTGGTATCTCTTGAGTACTGTACAATGTATGTGGAGGTGGTGAGGGATGAACTACCTCTGATGAGAGTTGTTTCTTGTCTTTCCCCTTTATTTTCTTAGGTTTTAAAGTCATGGACCCTGTGGTCCTCTTTTCTTCAATACTGAAAATTAGGGTGTCAAAGCTTTCAGTGACTTCAAAAATGAATGCTGTCTCTTTGGTCAATCCAATTCCACAACTAATTAAGGTGGCTCAGTATTAGGTTTGGAGGTATGGAGTCTGTAGATCTGATGGGTAATCTGATCCTCCATAATAACCGCCTCCATCACAGTACTTCTAGATGGGTTTTTACAAACGGTCAGAGTTGAAGTTGAGGCGTGTTCTTTAGAGATGGTATCAATGGCCTTCAGTGATTGCTCCCTCAAGAAAAATTTCAATTGCCACTGCCTGTTCTTAAGGGCAACTTTCACAAAGGTTTGACAGATCTTACAGTTCTGGGTTTGGTAACTGTCATCAAGATAGCAGAAGCGCTTGTGGCTGCCACAAGACACACAGTGTTGAAACAGGGCCTTAGAGGCCATAAACGAGGACAAACAAATGCCGAATGTTAAATTTCTGTTTTTCTTTCTTTTTAGGATACAAAAATGTATGTGAAGTCTCCAAGCCAGACATGCATAAATAGTACCCTCACTCCCTCACACATTCCCTACCAACTGATATTCAGAGATTGACAGTCCTTGGTCCTGGCAGGAGCACATAGCCGTCATTGTTTATTAAATTTACAGCCTATATTTTGCAGAAGATGACTTACACACAATTCTAACAAAAATAAATACAATTAAAACGGAAAGACAGATAAAAATAACAATTAAAATGCATCAAAATTAAATACCACCCTGTTTAGATATTAGCTATGGAAATGTTTCAGTAGCAATAACAAATTTTCAGGGTAGCAATGGGCATGATATTTTGTGACCAATTTGTCCCCAGCAAGCCATCCACCTCACCCATGCCCCCCATCCGGTGGCTCAGAGACCCCAGGAACAGGGTAGTCTGTCGCTGAGTGGTGACACACAGGTGGGAAGAGGAAGGCAGCAGAGCAGCAGCCATAGGATTAGAGCACTGGTATGACCAGGAGGGAGGTGGCCACGTGTGCAACTAGATGGGAAAGTGGGGGAAGACAGAGGAGGAGGAGGACTTTAGTTGGAAGCAATAAAGGAGCAGTTGTCTATCTTCTGTGCCTTGGGCAATATGGAGGACCACTTTGCTCTCTGAGAACCTTGGATTGGGGAGTGGATAACTTTTATTCAGGGCCAGGTCTCCTGAGCCACATGACCCACCCCATGATGTGTGGCCTGGCCAGGCAAAAGAAGTAGTACCCTCCAGCTTCTCTGATTGGATCCCTGCATATGATGCAGAAGCAGTGCTAAAGGTGTCACTGCTAGCACCAGAGACTGTGAAAGCTGGCCAGGGAATACAAGAAATAGCTGCAGCAGGGAGACCTGTGGTCATAAGGGCACACTGACTCTTGCTGAGAAAGCCCATGTGCTAGGGTTAGGGGTGCAAACTCAGCCCCAGTTTTGGACTGTGAGCACTGTGAAACTGGTGGCATAAACTAGGGTCTGTATAGATGGGCTATGAGAGAAGGAACCAGAGGGGTGCACTTGCCCACCAGACTGTACAATAAAGAGTGCTGAACTTGACATGCTGCCCATTGAGGCAATGGAGCCCATGGAAGAGGATGTATTCTGCCACCCCTCCTCCATTTTGGGGTATCGCTGGTACAGTGGGGTCTTGACTTGAGAACAATCCGTATTGGAAGGCGGTTCTCAAGTCAAAAAGTCTGTAGGTCAAATCTCCATTGACCTACAGTGCATTGAAAACCGATTAATCCCGTAACAGGCCGTTTTTGTTCCATTTTGGTTTTTTTTCTGGTCTGTAAGTCAATTCTCAGGCTGCAAGTCAAACCTAAATTTTGCAGCCAGAGAAGTCTGTAACTCAAAAAGTCTGTAAGTCAAGCCGTCTGTAAGTCAAGGGTCCACTGTAATGGCACAGGGATCACAGATGGGCATGACCCTTCATTCTATGCTGACTGGATTTCCCATCCAGCACTTGTATGTATATTTCCATTGCCCACTGCAACTAGAAGAAGAGGAATGCCAATCAAAATACAAAAGGAAATGTGATGACAAGGAAAAGACCTAAAATGAGATCCAGTAAACCTGAACAGGATAAACAGTACTGTGTAGATTCTTCTGAGGATTCTGTGAAGAAGCCAGACTTCACTAGAGAATGAATCTATAATTGCCTTCATCAGCAATATGAGTATGCTTGCACATGGTCTGAATGAGTTAAGTGGGAACAGGGACTGTGACCTCATATTATTGTTACTATTATTTCATATTGGGATGGGTAGGTGGCGGAGAAGCCAGCTTTCACTGATAGAAACAGAGATGAAGCAAAGTAATAATTCAAGTACATATGGTCATTTGTTAGTTCTCCACTGATGGGATGTTACTCCTTCAGTAACACGATTCCTCAATATACCTTTGCATGGCATAATCTCTGAATCAGTGCAACAGATACAGGCTCCAGCAACCACTTGGGAGAAGTCCTCTTCTAAATATTTCACAGCTGCTGTTTGCCTAGCTCCTGACGTCTTCCTAAACTCATGAGCACAGAAGGCAGGGGTGCTATAATGTTCTCTGTCACTGATGAAAACATTCAAAACTGCGGGGATGCTGAAGTTGAACAATAAGATAAGATTGCATCTCACCATTTATTCCAATAGCATAGTTACACACTAACTAGGATGATATTAATCATCAGCACAGATTTATAGTGGGGCTAAAGCTGATCAAAACAACTGTTCCAACTTCCTCTGAAGCTATTTCTTTCAGCATATCTGTGATAACAGCTTATGTTAAAATGAGGCTAGATACTGTGAATTAGACCCTATTCTAGAGCCATTTCTGCCCATATTCTTACTTGCAACTTCATTTTGGCTAACCTGAAACTAACACTGGTGCAACAGAAATATGTTCATTTGCTGATACCTCAACCGTATGCAATCTTCTTTTCCAAAATTCTCCCAGTAACATTTGCACACTGGTTCCAGATGTTTTTGCTGTGGCCAATTTCCATCAGCTTGGCACTGACCCACCATTGTAAGCTGTAAGTGCATGCCAGGCCTCCCTTCAGTTCATACAAGTGGTGTCTCCCTCCCTCCCTCCCTCTCTCTCTCTCTCTCTCTGTGTGTGTGTGTGTGTGTGTGTGTGTTTTAATGCCTCCACATAAATGAACACTAGGAATACAGGTAAATGAAATTATCAGTGGATAGCAGGAGAACCCTGGGAAGGAGAACAATTCTCTTTCCTTGGTACTACCTCCCAGCAATTATTTGATCAGCTGCATGGAATATTTTGCTTGCTTTCACAGCAGTTTCTGTTCACAAGTAGTGTGAGGCATCTGTTCCTTCAAAGAGTTGTTAGTGATCAATACTTAGTGATCTGAACTGTTGAAAATTACCTCGCCTTAAAGGCTTTCCAGCCAAGCAGCACACATAACAAGACGAGGCATATTTCTGTAAGTGAATACATCTCACTGAGCAGGTTACTGTTATTCACTTAGCCAGCATTAAATGTAATCCCCCCCTGATTTTCCATGGCCTCTCCTCCTCCCCTTGGGCTGTCATTCTTCATCTCATGCAAAGGGAGAACTTTTTCCTTCAAAAGCCTGTGGAGGCAAGGCACCTTGACAAACCCACTGCATATATTAGTATGAGATACTGGATACATATGGGCTTCTCACGAACAGGCATTTAAGTATAGTAACCTCTGATATTTTACCTCAGAATCCAAGTATTCCTAGGCTGATTTGTTGGGATCATGTCTATCACTCAAGTTATGTGCTGTTTAACTATGTAACCCAAGCATATTTTAGATTTTTATTTCACATATTAGCTACATTGCTTGACTTTTTGTTTTTAACAGTCATTTTACAAGTATTTTTTTCACATTAACTCATTATATACAGTAATAAAGGAGGACAACATTGGAAATGAGGTAAATACTTTATGTGAGTCTTCAATTCTGAAAGTAAGTATTATGTAACCTCAGCTCCACTTGCCATCGTTTGGGTAACCTTTTGTACCACGTCCTCTTCTACCCTTCATGTCCTTCTAACTTCAAGTAGGGAGGCTGTGGGGATCACTGCTGCCACATCCTTATACTCCATCAGTCAGATAGAGAGAGAGAATGGTGTGTCTTTACTTGTGAATATGAGCTTTCGTGTGCATACTGCCAGCACAGCAAGAGCACAAAGAGGGGCAAGATTTTGCTTTCCACCTTAGATGGTGGGAAGATTTCCCCCATCACTGTTTGGGGCCGGTCCTCCATTTTCCTCCTCCTCTTTGCAGGTCTTTGAAGATAAATTCTGTACTGTTGTTCATAATTACATTTTGTCTTGTGTTTTAATTGTTATGTGCATTACTTGAGAGCAAGGAATTCATATTTGAGGAATAGCTAGTGCACACAGTGCAGCCACCATTAAGCTCCTTTAATTGATCTCAGTGAGAAAAAGCTAAGCACACAGAGCTGTCAGCTTTTCAAGCAGTCTGTGTAATTATGCCATAAAGAGCAAGTTCTCAAGCAGCAAGCAGCAGATAATAAAATTCATTTGTTTTATAATTTATCATCTTGTTCAGCCATTCATAATCTGCCCAATACTTAGAAATCTGTCAGAAAATATATTTATATATATATATAAAATTTTAAATAGTTTTAAAATAATATGGCCACAGAGCCACTAAAGACTGGCATGAAATCTACATATGAACTTGGAGCTAAAATCAGGATTGGCTTTCATCAGATCTCTACAGTGAGGTTATTCTACAACTGGTACATTGTAGTGGTGTGACTACTTTTAGGATGCAAAAAGCTTCACCTTCCAGTTTAACTAGATGTCACGGATAGACTGACAATCTGTTAGTGCTCTAGGCATGATTTAGGCAGAGTGCAACCATGCTTACAAGCAAAGCTTGTATTTTTATTTGAAGACCAATCAGAGTGCAAAGCAAACTAATCTGCAGACTACAAGACCTATTAACAATTCATAGTTCAAGAATCAGATATTCTTAACTTTTCTAGTTAAGTTACTGGTTATCTGCAGCATATTGTCTGGCCCTCAGAAGGCCTTAACTGGGCTGGATTGTGCATTTGAGTTTGAATACTTTAGATAGTGAGCCAGCAAACACTGGAAATGGTCTAGAACAGTTTGAACAGTGAAGTTTCCAGCTCTACACTGGCAAACTACAAGACTAGTGGGAATTATACTGCCAAACATAGCTTTTAATATAAATTTTCTGTCCACTGAAGAAGCTTCAAAAATGTGTCAAGATTCTTAAGAGAATTATGACTGTCCTTCTCTTTGTTTTGTCACAAGGTTTGCAAACAATAATGCCTTACAGGCCAATGTTCTTCTTTTTCTTACAGGGTGACAGTGATGTACTACAAAACATTTGCTTTTGATCCTCATCCATTAGTTAATATTTCTGGGTACGGAAACAATGAATTCGACCCACCCTTTCCCATTTTTAAAATATGGTTGACATTTTGGAGTCATTAATCCCATATGTTGTAGGGTTGAATGAACAGATTATGAAACAATGAGAAAGGGCTTGAACCTCCCTTTTATGAAATTCCAATCTCTCTCTCTCTCTCTCTCTCTCTCTCTCTTCCCCCACCCCTTGCAAATGAAGATTCTCTCTGGCTTCCAATCCTGGAACTTCTGAAGCAATATCTGGCTTTACTGGTGTCATACTTCCTCCACTCCTGTTAATGATGCTTGTAAATACAAGTAACGACCATTTTCCTTACAAACTGGATGCAGGCAACAGTTAATTTGTTCAGGTGATATCCACTTATTTTTTATTGTGGTGTCAGGCACTAATAATTCTTATTACAAATTTCCATCAATGCAGCATCCAATTTATGATCTAGGAAACTTTGACTTGTACCTTTTTAAAGTTAATCTTGTAATCCATTTTGGGCCCCAGTTCTGGGAGCAATGTGGAAAAAGAAAGTAAGTCCCCCATTAGCACTGAGGCAGGAACAGGAAGCTTAGGTAGAACAAGGCCCAGTTAAATCTCAAAGCCTTCCAAATGAGACCTATCTCCCAGATGCAGCACATTTAAATATTCACAAACTAGGTAGAACTCCCAGGATGGAGAATTATGGCATTTGTAGTGCAGAAAAATGTGCACAAAAACACAATAAATGATGAGACTATAAAACCAATTAAATGTATAACAATATTAAAACAATTAATTAAAGCTGTACAATCAATGAAACACCCAATTTTGCATACAAAGCAGTTGACAAAGCTCTCAGAGCAGTTCCCATATCAGTAAAAAAGACAGTTTCTGCTCAAATGATTACAATCTAAAAATGTTCTGAAAATGTTCTGCATCCCCCACCCACTCTACAAACTCAGTTATGAAATTGATACAACCGATCCCTGTGGAAGGCTACGGGTTGACAAAACCAGGTCATGTGAGGGCTGTCATAACCATGGAAGAACGTACGTCAACAGTATTCTTCCAAACAAGCCATGAGGGCTAATGATGCTCATTTCTCCAGCAAAGTGCTAGAAATGCTGTACTGGTCAATACTGATGACCAGTAAAAAGGCATATAGCTTCCATGTGATGATTGCTCAACACATGTGGTCAATAGGCATCCTGTCTCCTCATGACCTGACAAATCTTACATTAAGGTGTGAGTATGTGGGAATTTAAAATTTTCACTTCTTCGTAGAACGGTCAGTCTCATAACTCTGGAATGTTGTGCTATAGGCCTGCCATGCAACACCGGCATTTTTTTTTTGATCTTCAGCTCCTTTGGCATGATGTGGAGTGGGAATGTAAGAGGTGCTATTTCACAGCTCTGAGCTCAGAACAGATGGTTTGCTATAGGAACATTTGAAAGATTACCCATATGAAATAAAATTAAACAAAAAGAGTGCAGTATGATATCATTTTTCTTCTTCTAAGGAGTTAAACCTTTCCTTAGACTAGCTATAAGGCAAACAAAACAGGGTATTTCAGTTCACCTTTTCCTTCGTCCACTGAAAAACAGCACTGTCTTTATCTAACCTTTTCAAAACCACAATTAAAAGTTATATTTTAGGACTCAAACAAAAATGTGTGCTTTCTTGCTCTCTTTTTCTCCCCCTCATATACTTAATAATAAAGACTTGAGGTAAATCTCCCTACAGCTGCTTTCAGTTCATTTTAAGTCAATGAAACCTATATAATCCTATAATACTGTCAATTGTTTCTTTTCCACTAGGCCTAAAGGGCTCCAGGCTTAGAAAGGGAAGAATTACTGTTTTTCTTTTAAGCACCTATTAATATTTTGCCCCTCTAGCATTTCATTTTTCTCTCTCACTCCTTTGAAGGCTTTCCCTCCTGCTACATTAATGTTTAACAATTAAATCAAGCTGAAAGAGATTTGGAGCGATCTAGACAATTACTTATTGGGTAAAAGAACAGGCCTTTAATGTAAATGGGAAACATCTCTGAAATGATGGTATGAGACCCCACAACTAATTACATAATATTCTGCATCTGAGAAAACATAGAGGAGAGAAGGCAAATAGAGGTACTTGTAATATCAGGAAGAAAAGCTGGAACTATAATATCTGCCTATTATCCATGAAAATAGAGTCACTTGTAGGACACTGGTCCTTTTGCTACCAGATATTGACTAGAGGCAGAGAGTGAAAAAATGAGAAAAATAAAAATTCACCAAGGACTACAACTGGTCCATGGCAGCTGGAAACTTTTGCCCATCTCTGTACCAATTCAGTTTTTACGACATAACCCTCATTGATACACACGTTTCTCTTTCCATCTCCCCTCTCCTTCTTTTGCTCACACAGAAACTGTCTTATTCAATCTTCAGTTCTTGCTCTCCCAATCTGTGTTGTCTCTACCTAGGCTCTTTATTCTCATTTATCCCACCAGCTCTCTCCCTACAATAGGCATGCAGTCACACAAATATCCCCATGCACCTCTTGAGCCAGCCAGATCTCTCCTAATACTGTATCATCTCCAACTCACTTGTTCAAACATCAATACTTGCTTATACACCTACACTCCTACATCTCGACTCCTTTGTTTGATCAGAGTTTGGAAAAGTTGTTTTTTTGGATTATAACTGCCATAAAGGAATCTATTTGTACCAATTGTCTTTTCTGAAAAAACAAACCTTTTTTATACAAAAGGTAAGATTGCCCTTCCCTTCCATACACTAGAAGAACAAGAGCAATCAGTGATGCCTTACTGAATGCTTACTGGAAACATTATTTATTTATTATTCATTCATTCATTCCTTCATTCATTTATACCCTGCCTTTCTCCTAAGAAAGAGCCCAAGGTGTCTTACATCTTTAAAACACAAAGCTAAAAAGAGTGAATAATTCAAATACCAAATAAATTTAAAACGTTACATAAAAATGATAGGTAAAACATTACTAAAATGCAAACGATCTTGTTTTAAAACCTCGTCTAGATATTAAGGAAAAGTCTGCCTGAAGAGAAAGGCCTTTGCCTGCTTTCCTGAAAGTTCTGCAATGTGGCATTATATGGGGGTGTTCTTATATATAAGAACACCCCCATATAATGCCATATTGCAGAACTTTCAGATTTTATTAAAATAAATAAATAAAATCTTAGAACTGCAGGGCTGGAAGGGACCTTATGGATCAGAAAGTCCAACCCCTGTCAAGGAGGCAAATTCCCAACATTTGGCTCCACAACTTATAAAGTTAATTTACCTCTTCCCACAGCAGTTACTTATAAACAGCTAGTATCATCATGAGTGCCTGACAATACATTTGCATGTGTCCTTCATTGACAGAGAACAGTTTGGCACAACGCAAAATTATGTCCTATTTCCCCATGACCATTAAACCTACCTTATATGTTAATAGTGAAGTTTGAAAAAAAAATCCTGAATAGACCTGACAATAAGAATGACACGGTAGAGGATTTCCTAAGGGTGTTCTAATCTGTAAGGAACTGCAGCTCCATAGGGCACCATGGTGGTTTTTGTTTTTTTGTTTTTTTCCCTGTTTGGCTCCCACCATTACATGTTATGTTTACATCCATCCACATGCTTCATTTAACCTCTGCCCAGTTTTTCCAGCTCTGCCATTCTGTACTTTCTGTGCCAATGAATACTGACATCTGCTGGTATCAGAATACATTATTTTATTCAGCTTCCCTTTGGTACCAGAATATTCTTGGCAAAGATCATCGAGCAATTCCCAAATCAGTGGAATTTCCCCAAACAATTCTATTCTCTATCTCTGTCTTTCTGCTTGTGTGTTTGTGCACGCGCATGCACGCATGCATGCAGGCACGCACGCACGCGCACACACACACACAAACCCTCATGTACACACACACACACACACACACACACACACACACACACACACACACACATTTCTAGCTTCATTTGACTGAATTCTAATTCTAATTCTAATAATATGGGTGTTTTGGAAAGTTACATCCCTGGATGGAAGAAAGCAAGAAAAGATAGTACTAAAAGAAGACAACATCAAAAACAAATAACAGCTTGCCAGACATCAGAAATTAATTCAAACTTGGGAAAAGATTATTGTGGGAGGGAAGGATCGTTTTGCGATTGAATATCACAAAACTATTCCATCATTTTACTTGGAAGCAAAACAGCCCAGCGTTACATAATCCTGTTCTCGGTGCAATGAAAAATGGTTTTGGCTCAAAATATGGATTCCATCATCTTAAAAAAAGAAAGAAAGAACAAAAAGGATGGTGGGGGGAAGAGAAAAAGAAAACCGGAGATGACAAACAGACTACTATACTGTAGATAGTCAGCCAAATAAAAATCATTATGGCAATTCCAGGAATTAAAATCCCTTGTTGCTGCAACAAGAACAGCAGAAAAACACCAGCGATCTAAGCCTACACTTTCCAAGTTTTTAATCACATGCAAACCTAGTTATTACCTGCAAGTAGTCCATCAACATTGGCTGGGCTACTGGGATGTCAGAGAATGTTCACAAACATCTCAACTGCTAGGAAGAATGTGCAAAACATAGATTGACAAATGGCATGACTTCTGTAACAGAAAACAAGGATTTGTTTGGATGGGCAAAAGGTCTTACATACCATCTTAAAAAAATAAAACAAAATAAAATATAGGGGAAGTAAAGACAGAAAATCTAGAGAGACTGGGGCCATAAAATCTAAGCAGGAAGATAGTTTTGTTGGTAGGGAGAGACAGCAAATACAAAGCTATAGTGATTAAAGAGGGGGGCATAGTTAATGGGTTGCGAAGGGGAAAAAAACTAAAGGAAGAATAGAGTGAAAACAGGCTGGGGTGGGGCAGGAAAAGGACTGTATCCAGAAAAACAAATTTAAGTGGAATTCGATAATACACACTAGGGTACAATATTATTGGAACACATTTGCTCATATATACTTTCCTGGACACCTAAGACAAGAGAGTTCTGTACAGAGACCAGCAACAGTGCTAAGTATTAAGATGCCTTTCCAAGGCCCTCCGTACAGAAGAACCATACCCAACTCTTTCTCCCTGTAATGCAGTTTTAGAGAGCAGCCGCCAACAGGGCACTGAGGGAGAAGAAAATGAAAGGGGAGACAAATTTGCATACTTTTTTTTTGGTTTTCCAATGTATTACTTATAGATGCCAATTCAGAAATACATTAATAATAATTACATGCTGTTGATTGTGACTCATGGCAACCCTTTCCAGGTAGAGAATACCCAGAAGTGGTTTACATACTGGTCAGAATACCCTACTGGTATTTGTGCAGGCCCTTGTACCTTGTCCGTTGCTGCCATATTGGGTTTTCAGGTGTGTTGTTTTCCTTTATGTGATATTTTTATATTGGTGGATTGGGTGGTATGTGGTTATGTTCTTTATGTTTATTTTATTTCTGGAAACCAACCAGAGTAGCGGCAAGGTCATTAGATGGTGCAGTATAAAAAATACACACACACACATAAATAAACACACACACACAAACATTCCAGAATCAAAGCTATCTGAACGGAGTGCACAAGAACAGTGTGATTATCATGTACTACAAACGAAGAAAGCAGAGTTACTCTAAACCTCATTTTTAAAAAAAGCCAGTGGGAAACAAAGTTTTAAAAAATGTATCAGTGATTTAATAATACAGATCTTGACTTTAAAACAGGAGATCAGTGGTCCCGCAATGGCAGCCCAGAAACTGGAAACACTGCTGTTGTCGACTACAACTCCTGGAGTCCTCTGAATGGAATGAGCAGTGCTGGGTGAGGGATTTCGAGACTGTAGTCCAAAACAGGAAGTTCCCAGGCTCTAGTGTTGCACTGTTTCCCAACTACCCCAGAATATTTGCTAAAAGAACCTCAGAAATATCCCTCTGTTTTCTTCCTAGCACCCAGCTCCAGCTATGTCACATCACCCAGTTACCTTACCACCGGGTGTATTCTTATAGTGAGACATGATGAGCCACTATACCATCCATATAAACCCGCAGCAATTGCCCTGGGATGAAGAGTAATGCAGCCTCAGAACTCTCACCAATTTGCGAGGGGATAAGGCAGGGAGATTTGGTTATTGGGCAGCAGTTCCCAGAATCACATGGTCAGTGTAATGGGCAGACATAACATCACATGTCCGTCACAGCTGGGCAGTGAGTCATCAGCCTATGGTGTGACGGAGGGTGGAACTTAAGGGGAGGAGCTAGTATAAAAAGGGGGGTGAAGTGTGTGTGTGGGAAGATTGGAGATGAGAGTCTGAGCTGAGAGTTTAAAGTGATTGTTAGTTTTAGTGAGTGAGAGAGCCTGTCAGTGTGAAATAGTCTGTGTGAGCCAGTGTTTATTAACAGTGATTGATTAATTGATTCTTTACCAGTGATTTATTATTTATTTTTTTCTGTAATCAATAAACCGTATTTTGTTTTGAAAAGTTACACTTGTCCTTTTATGATTTTTAAGGATAAGTTGGTGGCAGCAGAGGATTTTTAAAGTGAAGTAGCAACCACTCTGTGAAGTGTGAGTGTGGCTGTTACAGTCAGCATGGCCAGGGACTCAAAAGAAAGAAAAAGAAACAAACAAAAAACCCCACCACCACCACTATAGGCCAAGGTCCAAAGCACTTCCATGTGAAGGCGGAACATGCTTGGGTGTGTCCTTCCAGCTGCCGTGCTCTTGCATCATGTGAAATGAAACTCTGGAGGGTCTCCTAGGAGTCACTTGTGGTGACGCCAAAGGTTGTACAAAAAGCCATAACTAAAAAGGGAAAGTCATAAAGGTTTCAGTGCAGAGATGCTGTTCTGTACATTATCATTTGGATTTCTGCCATGAAGGTCAATTGACCTAAGAACATGGGTTCGAGAAATAAAGGAAACGGAGATTTCCGGCTCCTTCCAAAGGTGGATCAAGTCTGGCATGAGATTGTAAAGTGGACATTGAATCAGCTGACTGGAAACGTGTTTGAAACATTACTCACTTCTCATAATTAAATAAATATTGGTTTGAAATTAATGCAATAAATAATACTCTTCAGAGTATATCAGATGCCATCACAATTAAAACGTCAACATTTGCCTGCCTCCAACAAATGCTGGCAATTCAGTCTGAAAAAATTTGGATAAAGACACATGTCTGGGGACTGCCAGGCTATAGCTGCTTTTGGCAAGGAATCTTTAGACATTTTAATTTGGTGTTGGGGACCACCTGCTCCTTTACAAGCTATTCTAGGCAATTTTCCTAGAATATGGGGTTTGTTGTTGCCTTTACTGGGGATTTCTTGCTGAAATGGAGTTCATATGAAGATGTTGAAAATTTAGATAACCATACTGACCCACCCTACACATTATATCAAAGGGATCAGTGCAACTTTATGCTCAGTAAGTGGACATAGAATTGCAGCCTAGATTACTGAAATGCACACAATGGTCTCTTGGAGCTGCTTCCAGCAAATGAAAAAAGCTAGAATTATCAGAAGAAATGTGCTAGCAATTTTAGAATGTTTGTGTCATCAGCAGCTGGTCCTGCTTGTGAATTATAATGAAAACTGAATTACCACCACATAGTAGACTGAGAAACTGCAGCAGTTTTCAGTAACTAAAGACTTCCTCATTATTCTGCAGCCTGAATGACTTGGCAATAATGGAAGGGATTCCATTGGGGGATAGGAGAGAAGTCAGAAATTGTTTGTTTCCAAGAAATTGCCATCTTAAGCCTTATGTGGTGTAACTTGTATCAACAGGATTTCAATTAATATTTAATATAATACATTTGAGTGTCTGCACATTTTTTTTAAAAAAGGGTTATTTTTAATTAAGAAGATGAAACTGATTTTATATTAATGTGGGGCCTCATTTTTTTGTTTTCATAGTACACCTTCCTAAAAGTGGATATGTTTACATAAGAAGAGCCCTGCTGGATCAGGTCAAGGGCCCATCAAGTCAAGCCTCCTGTACCTCGCAGTGGCCCCACCAGATGCCTCTGGGAGCACACGAGACCACTAGATACCTGTCTCCTGATACCACGCCCCTGCATCTGGCATTTTGAATAGCCTTCCTTTTAAGCCTGGAGATTATACATCCCCATTGTAACCTGCAATGGACTTTTCCTCCAAAAATCTGTCTAATCTCCCTTTAAAGGCATCTAGGCCAGATGTCATCACCACATCTTGTGGCAAGGAGTTCCACAGACTAACAACACACTGGATAAGGAAATATTTTCTTTTGTCCCTCGCCCAACACTAAATTTGAGTGGATGTCCCCTGGTTCTGGTATTGAGTGAGAGGGAAAAGAGCTTCCCTCTATCCACTTTTTTCATCCCCTGCATAATTTGATATGTCTCAATCATGTTCCCCCCCAGGTACCTTTTCTCTAGACTAAAGAGCCCCAGATCCTGTAGCCTTTCCTCATAAGGGAGGTGCCCCAGCCCAGTCATCATTTTAGTCACTCTCTTCTGCACCTTTTCCAGTTCTACTATATCTTTTTTTTAGATGTGGAGACTAGAACTGTAGGCAATGCTCCAGGTGTGGCCTTACCAGCACTTTATACAATGTCATTATAATTTTGGCTGTTTTCTTTTCAATGCATTTAGATGTATTACATAATTTTTCTTAATACATGTTGCTAGTTCATCATACCAGCAGCATCTGGAAAGCTGTAAAAACATGCAAGTAAATTTTTAGAAGACATCATATGCATGCTTCTGAGCATGGTGCTACCAACAGTGCAAAAATAAATCCCCAAAATACAAGAATGAGATGTATTTCAGGTTTATAAATCCGGGATATGCAAGTTGCAGTTTCTGCTGGACACTATTGTCCCTTTCAGGTATTCAGTGAAAGTATTAATCTTAACTAGAGTTGGGCACAAACCAGGAAAATTGTGGTTCATGATGCTTCGTGGTTCGTTGTTATTTACCACAGACTTTCTGACCAAATGAGCTGTTCCATGGTTTGTATGATTCAGGATTTCCAGGAGCTGTGGAACAGCCTCCGTATAAGTTAGAGACACCAACCTCACAGAGACTTTTCAGCTGACTCTCCTCCACATTTGGTGAAGATTGGATTTGGAATGTCTGAGTTATAGCCCTCCCAAGCATGTTCCCATAGCAAAGTGCTCTTTAGTAGCTTTTTAAAAAATAAACATTTGTGCTGGACCTGTGTTCTTGTTGAATCTGTGGCTACATGGTGGACCTGCCTGGCTTGCACCTGTACCTTTAACTTTGATCTGTAGAAGGTTTTTCAGGCCCTGTTGAAAAGCATTATGGGGTACTAATGGCCACAGATCAAGCAACTGTTCAAGAGTCATGAAATGGAGGGGAAATTAAAACACAATGATACAACTATGCCTTCAAGATCTTACCACCATGAACACTAGATCAGAGTAGGAGACCTATCAGGGTAAAATGATTCAAAGGGTTAGATGGAGCAGTTCTTAAATATATATAAAAAATTATATTAAAAATATAAAAATCCTAAGTAACAAGCAACAAAAAAACCATTAAAATCTTGCCTTTTTTCAAAATTACAAGAGGGGTACAAGCAATCTATTTATGGGTCTTTGCATCTAGTCAAGGAAAAGAAACACAAGGAGGCTGAGGTACGTAGGAACTGCCAATGCGCAACATGCTTGAAAAGTGAGTGAGATTATTCTGCAGATTCAGCAGTCAAGCGTTTTGCATTCTAGGCAGCACTCACAATCTGCTGAAGGGATTCCAGTAGTCAGGACAAAAACCCAAGACAAAATAAAGTCAAATATAAATTATTTCTGTTGCTTTTGGATAGGTTCAACGGGAAATGGGGCCAGCTTCTGATTTTATTCCAACATCCCAGCAACGGAGCAAAAGTAAACAGAACCTCAACAAACAAGATCTTCAAATGCTACTTGGGCCACTATGTGTATGTGGCTGTGTGTGTGCGTGTGTGTGCATGCGCGTGCATGCGCGCGCACACATGTGCATGCTGTTTTATTACAGTGGGAGCATGTGTTGTGTAGGTTTCTGTGCACAAAGCAGATAGATAATCTCTAAAAATAATGCTTTTTTCTGCACGCTCCAAGAGACTATTTATGTCAACAATAGCTTGGAAAGATAATTGTTGCTGGATGTCCAAAAACGGATGAGGCAGTCATGTTCTCTGAGAGTAAAACAAAATCCAAAATCCACAGATTGGCAATGCCTTAGATTAACTGTGAATGCATGAAATATGCAAATGTTGGAGCTCTACATAGGGACGTGGTGGTGCTGCGGGTTAAACCGCAGAAGCCTCTGTACTGCGAGGTCAGAGGGCCAGCAGTCGTAAGATCGAATCCACGTGACGGAGTGAGCTCCCGTTGCTTGTTCCAGCTTCTGCCAACCTAGCAGTTCAAAAGCATGTAAATGCGAGTAGATAAATAGGTACCACCTCGGAAGGAAGGTAACGGCGTTCCATGTCTAGTCGCGCTGGCCACGTGACCACAGAAAATGTCTTCGGACAAACGCTGGCTTTATGGCTTGGAGATGGGGACAAGGGACAGGAGACGGGGATGATGTGAAGGGGAACCTTTACCTTTACTTTGGAGCTCTACAGAACTCTTCATTAGGGTAGATGGTTAAAATTTGCAGGCTGTGGGGGAGAGGCGGGAAAATTTGAATACATAGCTTGAAGCCATGGAGAATTGCAAACAAAATCTCAGAATGGAACTTCCAACCTTGGACTATGTTCAAAGTTGTCCAGGCCTTAACACACCATGTTATTCCAACTTCCATGCCTCACACACACACCCACTTTGCCATCCAGTCTAATAAGAGTTATACAGCACTCACAAACCTACACATTTAATGCATTTACTGTTGAATCCAGTAAAGGTATTTCCCACCCGTGAATTTTAGATTTTGTTTTAGTTTGCATCCGCATCTGCTGGGTAATATTCCTTTGGAATCTGCTGCTTAAACTATGGAGTTCTGTTATGAGAGCCAGCCGTTTACCCAGCTTTATAATCATTTTAGAACTGCAGAGCTGGAAGGGACCCTATAGATCATCAGGTCCAGACCCTGTCAGGGAGGCACAGTGAGAACCACTGAGCTATCCGGCAGCTTATTATGCACTCAGGCTAGACCTGAGACATGTTGCTTTCCAGGGGAAACAGCAAGACGGTGCCTAGACATTTCTTCAACACTTATGATGAGACAATATCCTGTACCACACCTGAGAGCAGCAGCAAACACAGAGAGTACTGGGCAGGTTAAGTGGGAAACAGCTCTCTCCTCTAGTACTTTGCTACTGCCTCACCTGTTGCTTGAGGCAATGGCATTACTCTGCCTCAGATCAAGGCTAGCCCTGTCAAGTTCAACTTCTGAGTAGACATGAGATATTCGTATTCATATCCCTGGGGGTACAAATATGAATACTGGCACCACAGATGCCTGGGAAAACAGAACCCTCCTCCCACCGAACCAGCAGGTCCACTTATGGTTTGCCACATGGTTTGTGCAGCCAGTGTAATTCTTGTCACGCCAATCCTAGAAGCAGCCCAGATGGCACTTCCCTGCCTCCCTGAGCAGCTGATCACTCCATTGAGGAGATGGGATGACAAGTCTCCCCACTCAACATTCACCAATCAGCTGTGCAGTGAGGTGAGGAAGCACCAGCTGGGCTGCTTCCCGGATTGGTGCGATGAGAACAATCCTGGCTGTGCATGCCATACAGTGAGAGGTAAGTGGACCTGCTGGTTTTGGGAGGATGGTTTGGTTTTCCCAGGCACCTGTAGTGCTGATATTTTTATTTATATCCCCGGTGATACAAATATGAACACCCCACGTCTACTTGTGAGAATAACTCATGAGATACTCTCCCTCCACCTCCAGGCTGCAAACAAAAAGATGTGTCCATTTGAAATTCAAGTTAATTAAGTAAATACCTCCCTATCATATTTGTAGAAAAAAAAAACATGCTTGGATCTCAGAACCCTTTCTCTTTCCTCCGGACATTTATTTATTTGATTTCTGTACCACCCATCCGGCTACCGAGGCCACTCTGGGTGGTTCACAACAGAAAAAAAAGACAATAATCTACATCAAGAAAATAAAATACATAACGTCCAATAGTAAAGAAAAATAAATATACACTAAACATTAGAAATCACTTATAAACATTATGAACTTAAATTAACCCACAAAAACAACAATTAATAAAAACAGTCAACATGTCAGGATCACTGACTTTATGGTTGGTAGATGCCCCGTGTTCTGTTGGTGGTATATTCTCAAAGGCCTGTCCCAATGACCAGGTTTTTAATGGTCTCTTAAAGATAACCAGGGAAGGGGGCAGGTGGACATCAGGCAAGAATTGACTCCACAAATGTGGTGGAACTGCTGGCAAGGCCCGATTTCTGGTCTTTTCCTCTCTTGGGGTCAGATCCCTCAACTGCCCCACCTGAAACAAATGAGTAGGGCAGGCGAACTCATTGGAAGCAGGTGTTCTGCCAGGTATCGAGGCCCAAAATCATTTAGGGCCTTGTAAGTTTATTGAAGCTGGCATGGAAATGAACAGGTAGCCAGTGTAAGGAGGCCAGAGTGGGGGAAATATGCTAATATCTATTTAACCTACCTAAAGGCCTGGCTGCCATTCTCTGTTCATGCTGAAGTTTCTGTATCAGCTTCATGGGTAGTCCCACATAGAGACAATTACAGTAGTCTATTCTAGACACTACTAATGCATGGACCAGCATAGTGAGGGACCAGATATCAAAGTAGGGATGCAGCTGGGCAATTCGCCTAAGATGGAAATAGGCAGAACAGACCACAAATGCTATCTGGGTATCCATCGACAGTGCTGGGTCTATTAGCATTCTCAAACTGAGCACCTCATCCCCTCCAAAGGAAAGAGATGCCCTCAAACCACAGAAGCTGGGGGCATCCACCTGCAAAACCTCCACCTTGTCTGGATTCAGCCTCAGTCTGTTATCCTACATCCAGGCACCCTGTCCACACAAGGGACAGGGCAGCATCCACTGCTGAAAGGTTGGAATAAGAGATAGAGTCGAGTGTCATCAGCGTACGGATAACACAAGACTCCAGAACTCTTGATGACCTCCCCAGTCACCTCATATAGACATTAAATAGCAACGGAGGGATGATTGACCCCTGAGGGACCCCACAATTGAAGGTCAAAAGGGTGGATACCATCTCTCCAACTTGCACTCTCTAAGCTTGGTCCCTGAAGAAGAACTAGATCCGGGCCAGGGCCTGGCCACTGATTGCCAAGCCCATGAGCTGCCCCAATGGTATCAAAGGCTGCTAAGAAATCGAGGAGGAACAACATGGACATTTTGTTGGCCTCCCTCAGAACAACATCTTGCAGGGTGACCAACATTGTCTTCCATGCTGTGATGTGGCCTGAACCTGGACTGGAATGGTACTCCTCCATTCAGCTGATCGGCCACTGCTCTCTCCTCTAGCTTGCTTAAAATGGAACATTGGCAACAGGTCTGTAGCTGTTATAGTTATTTGCTGCCAAGTTAAGTTTTTTGTGAATGAGCCTAATGAGTGTCTCCTTGAGGGCTGGGGGAATCTACCCTCAAGGAAAGATGCATTTATGAAGGAGGTGTTCCATTCTGTTGTTATTGGCCTGGCAGCTTTTATGAGCCAGGCTGGGCAAGGATCTGGGGGGGGGGGTTGCGGTGGCCCTGTCAGATACCTTGTCAACCTCAGATGATGTCACTGCCTGAAATTCTGTTAGAACCATCGGACAAGGTGGCACAAAGCAGATGGCCTCCACATTGTCTTTAAAGTAGGTTGCAAATTGGTCGCAGATGATGCTATTGAGAGGCCTTTGCCTGTGACCAATTCTGGATAAATTGTGGATAATACGAAACAGCTCAGCTTGGTGATTTGGGGCCTCACTTATCCAGACTCATCCAGTCAGCGTAATGTGATCTTCTCGTGGCCTTCACTATTGCTAAGTAGATGTCAGACATTATTTTTGTGGCTTTTAAATTAGATTCTGTCAGGACCCACCTCCACATGCTCTCCAGCCTCCTCCTATTTTGCTTCATCACCCATAGTTCTTGGGTATACCAAAGGGCAGGGTGGGCTTGACTGTGGAGAGGGTGTTTGGGTGTGATCATGTCAGCTGTCTGGGTTGCAGTGGCATACCAACCAGAGACTGGGGTTTGATAGGAATGCCAAACAGATCAGCTAGTATCCGCCCCCTTTGCATCCTGGAAGTCAATTAGATCCAATAGCCTGTGTGGGTGGACCATCTTAATGGGTCTCATCTCCCCATGAGGGGGAAGCATCACTTAGAGGCTGCATTAGATCAGGTGGTGATCCATCCATGACAGAGGGATGAACACAAGGTAGGTCACTCTTTCCCTGCCCCATTGAAAAAAGAGCTCCAGCATATGACCTGCCACATGGGTGGGACCATTGACAAATAGGGACATATCCAAGGAAGTCATGGTTTCCAAGAACTGAAGAGCTGGCCCAGTGTTGTCAGCCTCGATTTGAAAGTTGAAACCACTCGGAACAATGATGGTGAGGTGGTGGTGGTCACAAAATCTTCTGCAACATCAAGAACTCGAGGTTCTCATACAAGTAGGCAGAGGGAACTGAATGCAGCCCACAGGGCATATGTTCCTCACACTTGGTGTAGATTTGACTGAGCTAGAAAGGCCAGTGGTGTTGAGCAGCTTCCTTTCTTCCTAAAATGGAACCATATCAAAAATTTACAGAAAGACCCTTCTGTGTCTCAAAAGAAGCTATTAAATAGCAGTTGACTTGGTTTGCATCAGTCACGCTTTGTTCATCCATTACAGATGTTGTTAGGTCATCCATGGCAGAATCTTAAGGCTTTCCCATTTTGTGTTGCACGCCCTCCACCCAGCCATATGATCCGGTGGTGTGATAAGAGTAAGAAGACATATTGCTGAGATGTTCGACAGCATGTTAATTCTACATAATCAATACAGCATGACTGATGCAGGTGGTGGAGTGCACCCCCAATGTTGGGGTGTGCCCACTTTTTTGGTTCACAAGCTACCTATGAAACAAGCCAACTTGCTTCAGCTCAGGAGTGCCAGCAAGGCATTTTTGTGTGACAGAAGCAGTGGGAGTTATGACCTAGGAAATCTGTAAGGCTTTAAATGTCTTGTTCCTTTGTTCTATTGCTGGGCCATTTGTTTTTATAGCCTATTGTTGCTAAGGGGCTGCTCTGAAACAATGCCAGTGGCTCCCATGGGCATCTTTATTCAATGTACACTCAAGGAAGATGTAATGAGGAACATGTAAAAATATTTTCTATTACAAAATAGATCAGGATTTTTGTTAAAAGGCTTACTCTCAGAATAATTAAGATTGATCAATCCCACCCAGAACAGAAGGAAACCACTTGGTTTCCTTCTGTCTGGCTGAAATTATAGCAGGGGACAGAAAAGGACATGGCAGCCTTGAACAGAGAGCGGTTGCCAAAGAAGGCCTAAAACGATGGGAAGAGAATTGAACAGAATGGGTCTATTAATGCGCATGCTGTGACAATCAGTGCACCATGAACGTGTGCATATTTAAATAACATACATCATACTGAACATAGAAATTTTGTCCGTACAAGACTCTCACCCCTACCTCTTTCAGGAAGGAAAGTGATTTATTCCTTTAGAGTGCTGTTTTTAATTGTTAATCTTAAATTACTCAGCATATGGAACCAACAAGGGGGCTGGAGACAGAGATCCTCCTGTGGGATAATCACATGGTCTGAAATATGGAAGAGGAGGCAGCCCTTTCCTCTCCTGCCTAGATGGTGTCCGCCCCATTCACCACCTGACTTGGGGTCAAACTAGACAAGAGAGTCAGCTCCACATTTAAAAGCAGTGCTTTCTGCAGTGAGGAATGGTGCCTGATTGTCCTACTGTGAGCTCTTCTCACCTCCGAAATTTGCAGATTAGTTTGCTTTTTGTCTGATTGCTCAAGATTGCTCAAGTGGCAGACTTGTGGGGGGCACAAAATCAGCATGATGGTCCAGTCATTGGCAGGAACACTGGGAGGAAAGTTGAAGCAGTTTGTCAATGAGGAGAAAGCTGTTCATGGTGAAGATTGCTAGATGTCATTCCAGGATCAGAGGCAGTGTCCCTGAATGCCAGGTGCTAAGGAATGTGACTAGTAAGGTCCTGGGGCATCTACACCCTACCTGTCAGCTTCCCATAAGAATCTGTCAGATTGATATTTGCAGAGCCGGGGAGGGGGGAGATGGGAACAGGAAGCTCAGATATACAGACTTTGGAGTGAACCAGTAGGACAATAGTTATATCCTTCTATCGCCTTACCCAATGGTGTCCTTATGTTTTATTCTTTTCCCACTCTTTTATGTGATCCTATCCAAGACATGTGCCAGGACCTTTCTAAAGATAGGAGAGAAACAACCCATGCAGACACACCCTAGAAGAAGCTGATATTCTTGGAAGGGAAGGGTCAAAGAAGGAAAAAATGAAAACAACAGCATGATCATTAAAAGAAGAATTTCAAAATATAAGAAGGAAAAAGAAAAGGCAAAAACCGAAAGCTTGAGATGCAGTGGCAAAAGGCCAATAATGAATCAGACAAAACATCTTGAGGGGGGAAAATAAAAGTCCTGGATTTTATGGAAGAAACATGTCTGTTCTAATAATCATATGGATTCTAACAAAGTATGTGACAGGCAAATCCAATGGTAGAGAATCTTCTTTTCATCTTGATTTGGCGAGTTCTCTACACTACGGCACTAATTCTTAACCACTGCTATGCATACAATACAGGACCCAGAGGGAGACTAGATGGGACACTGGGGTTTGGTAGCAATTTCTAAGTACCCACTCCCTTTCAATCCACATGTCCCCCTGCATGTGTGATGTACACCTCCTATAGATCCTGCCTGCTACAAATTTGGGGCCATGCCAAATAATTTTGCTGCCAGAGGCAAAGAACAATATAGCATCCTTCTCCCAGTCAATGCAAAAGCTGACTAGACTAGCAATGAGTACACTTCATCAATGGTGATAGGAAAAGTTTCATTAAATAGTCTCCTGTAGCAAAACCATAAAGAGTCAGGTGGCACCTTTGCAATCAGCAGATGTGTTATAAAACTGCTTCACAATGCGAGGCAAGGTACTTATCATTCCACCTAGTGTTTATTTATGTTAATATACCATCACTTTTAGTAACCTTCCATTTCAATTTGCTCTTACTCGATTGTCTATTTCCTCCCCCCTCTGTGTGTGTCTTCTCAAAAGCTCATGCAATAATAAATTTGCTTTATTACAATGAGCCATATGACTCTCGTTGGCTTGATGAGAGGACAGCATCCTTCACTGTTCCTGAGGGCAGAACTATAGCACACAGTACTCTTGTCCCACATCTTGTTGCTGTTCCTACCTGCCAATTGAGCAGGCATGTGCCTTGCTTTGCCTAATTACAGGGTGGATTATTCACCTGTGATTTTGAGGCACATGGTGAGAAACTTTGGACACCAGTGTTTCTCCTAACCTCCTCTTGTCCTTGTCCACAAAAAAAGTGTCTTTGATATGCTGCTTCTTGCCAGGAATTCCCCATTGAGCTTCTACCCAGGAAAATGTAGACTCAATGGTATGATTGTAATTTTCAACAATTGATGTAATTAATAAGTTAGGTTGTTGTGTTTATTCCCAATGCTACTACGGCAATTTTATGCCCTTAAGAAGTCTCCATAAATTATAAATATAATCACAAATGCCTATAAACATATAAATGCCCTTCTTCAGATTTCTGTTTCTGTAGCTATGAGACCCAGATTCTTTGACAGAGTGATTGATTCAGAACCACTGCTTTATGAACCATTTCCACATACCCAGAGACCTTAGATTTTCAGAGAGAGATGTTTAAGGAAGTCGCTTCTGTCCAGTCAGGACCATCTAGCACTCTATTGTCCAAGCAACAGGGTTTCAGAGAGGAGTTCTCCAGCCCTTCTTGGAAGATTCAGGGGTTGAATCTGGGACCTTCCACAGGGAACACTGAACACACATTCTTCTAGGAAGATGCACAGACCACAAGATTTGGTTAGGATCTCATTTTAGGGCCCCAGAAAAGGTCCTGTTTACACTCAAACCAGCTCAAAGCCAATCTGCTTTAACTTGGGTCCAATACCCAAGGCAACTTTCAGAAATTCTAATTATGCCTCTAGTGACTCTCACTAGAAATCACAATATGACAATAATTTTGTTTCTTTGTCAACACTGGAGCAAAATTTGCTTCTATGATAGCTATCTAGAAAGGGATGATGCTCATCAAATTGTAGACAAATAGCTACAGAGATGCTTGTGTGATGCACCTTTAGAGTTTGATTTATTTAAAAAAATGAAATTACTGAAAAGCTTTTTTATTTCTTGGCAGAACTGGTAGAATTTAGTAGATTGCAGGAATTTTTGGCTCATGAAGGAATCAAGGCTGCCAAGTTTTAACTGAAAAGATACAGGATTTTTTTGTACAAAAGCAGCCTTTCCATTTGGAAGACTTTCAGAGAAGGACATACTTATCCTTGTAGGTTCCTTGTGGAACATCACTCTGAAATTTTCTAACAGAAGTGGTCTAAGTAACAAACTGGCAAAGTTCAGTGATGTTCATGTCCTTGACTGGGGCTGCTACTTATTAACAACAGATACCAACACTACTTCAGGTTATTATGACTACAAGAAAATTGATACAAGGGAAATTTACAAAATACACTGAGATTTTAATTTCGGGAATATTTTAAATGGATATATGTGCTCTACCTCATATTTAAAGTACATGTCTATACAGGTACACAAACTATGCCCATAAATATGGGTAAATTTAAATTACATCTGCCTATTCAAACATAGTCCTGTGGTAGCTTGTATTCAAGTGCTCTTCCTTCTCCAGCTAACCAACAGAGCACTGTTTTGCTTAAGAGAAGGTTATCATCCCAATGTAAGGTAACAGCTCAATATTCTAAGAATTTACATGACTTTAATGAGTTACTACTTAAATCTCTAACAATTTTATACATAGATACTTGAGCCTAGGTTTGTTGTAATTCACAGAGTTTCCATTTATGGAAACTATTCTTCGGCTGTTGTTTCCCTTTCTTTGCATGACTGCACACTGTTTCTGTACAACCAGCCTGTTCGTTTTGTGGGTAGCTCCTCATATTTCTTCAATTTTACCCTATTTTCTTGGAGTCTGCTTGGAATGCCTGAAAATGATGTTTACATCAGTATATGCATAAGTCTTAACATTTGCGCAAGGAAGCCAGTTTTACTGAACTCAGTGGAACTTAGTTCTGAATAAACAAGTGTAGGCATGCACGGCATAGTGTGGAAAAGCATTTTCACTTTCTTCACAATGTCTATTGTATTAGAAAACTCAAGAGACCCCTTCACAATGTCTAAGAAAGTTTTGGAAGTGTTGAACTTGAACTGGACTGTGCACGGGGTCTTTTGCTTATTCCCTCAACTAATCTCAAAATTGGTCTAATCAAGCTTAAACCTGTCTTGGCACCGGCTTTCCCTCTTTCAGTCAAACCATTTGTACAGATCCTCTCTATATCCACAAGTTCCCCACACTCTTTTGAAAACCCTGGTCTCTCAAAAGTATTAGTAAAATAACCAATGCAAATGTTTACCTGAGGGGAAATGGAAGTTCTTATTTAATTAAGGCTGCGCCAGAAATATGTTTGCATTACCCAAACCAGTATAAAAATCATGTCACTTAGAGATCTATCACATTAACATTTAAAATAAAGCTATTGTATAATTATGATAAGGCTACTGTATAATTACTTCACATTTCCTATTTTGAACCTGCCAACCTTAAATATAACAGGATATTTTAAAGTAAAATACTACATGCTTTTATTAATGTCACGAAGATTAAAAGCAAATCAGGAAGTCGAGCAGCTATAATATCCAATTTACACTTAACCAAATACCTGAAATATTATAAAGGCAATATTTGTATGATAGTGATAAGGTTTGGTTGGTGGTGAATTAAGTAGCGGGAACAGGGGGCAGAAGCTACAGATGAACAAATAAAATAGGTACAAAAATGTGCAGGTCATTTGAAAACATACTGTACATCTCCTTCTATAAAGAGTTTTGAAACACACAGAAGCATGCAGAAATCAACGACAAAGAAAAGGCTCCAAGAATGTTTTGTGTGTGTGTGTGTGTGTGTGTGTGTGCGCGCGCGCGCAGGCGCACTTGGCTGTGTGTTTTGTGTTTTTCTTTAAGTAAAAGGAATTTCTACATTCTTAGCTGAAAGATGGAAGTCCTCCCTTCTCAACCATTAATCTTGGTTGATGAAGGAAGAGTGGAATGGGGGTGTCCAAAGACACAGTAGTCAGCCAAAGATATGTTTGCTTAACTTTTATTTGTCTCAGAGCCAGCATAAAACACCATAGTGCTAATGTGAGGTCTTTCAAAACATGTTTCCGTTCTTTAGGGATACAGTAGGGGAGGACTGTTTCATTCAAAAGGGAGGATTACAATGTCCCATATTATTTTTCTTCATTACAATAGCATCTAAAGAACAGAGATTCATATGGAGTCTTATTGTATTAAGAACTTCGAGAAGCTGTTCTTACCCCCAAGAAGATACTAATTCAAAGAGACACAGCCAAGTGATGGATGGAAAGGGATATGTCTAGGAAAACAAGAGTAGGAGTTCGACTTTACACACTGGACTTCAAGAAGTCAGAAGCTAAAAACATAATCACTTGATAAATAAAGAAAAGAATCTATTCAGCTGGCCCTGGATACCTTCCCTGCCATCCCGCCACTTTTGAAACATGAAACTACCTTTTCAACCAATATTAAGCAGAGCTCTGCTGGATCAGCCAAAAGGCATACCTAGTTCAGCATTTTATTCCCAACTGTAGCCAAGTGAAGGCTTGCTGGAGACCCACACAACAGGAAATGAGCACAACAGCACCCTTCTGCTGGTGTGTCGCCAAACAACTCTTAGCTCGGAATCATACTGTGTTTGATACTAGGATGAGATATTGTAGGGATGTGCACTATCTTCAGCCAAATGGTAAAACACTACTTGAACACGAACACTTCCAGGGTAGAACACCCTCCATGAGTCGTTCGTATTAAATCCAGCATTTGTGAGGTGAAAAATGTTAACATAAAAAAAGCATGCAATAGTTAATTAAGTAATTAAATTTATTTATTTATTTAACTTATATGCCGCCCACACTACCCAAAGGTCTCTGGGCAGTTTACAGTGGCTAAAAGCAAAAAGCATGAAAATTAAGCAATCATCATCTTACAAGCGGGATACTAAGCCAGCACCAAAGGAAAAGACTGATAGCTGTGCCCCACCCCCCCATGAAAACAAGACCTGCTCAGCATATGCCAATCATAGAAGCAGAATGAGGAAGGTCTCTGAATGAGGTCATAAGGCTGGTCACCATATGTAGCTGGATACAGATATACATTATAGATATAGATGTATATGCAATGAGAAACGAGGGATTTCTGTCAATGTAGCGTATTAGCTCAGCTTTAGAGTTTTGAAAAAATTTTTTTGCCTTCTTCCTTTTTAAAAAGGTTAGCTACATTACTAGGACTATGTGTGCACATGCATGGAAATGCCTGCATTCTGATGGCCAGATCACAATGTCACCTTTGGGTTTGTTTCCAATCCCCTCTTTGGCTTTTCTTTTCTTGTTGATGTGATATTGTCACTGCTACATTTCATAACAGCTATCTCCTGCTTCTCTTTCTTTAGTGTTCTGCGGGAAAATAATTCTTCCAGAAATAATTCTGATGGCACTGTATAACCAACCGTTCCACTGGTCCTAAGTATTTGTGTTTCCCTATTCCTGCTTTTCAGAGAGATCCAGAAAAGCAAAAATATTGGCACAGATATCATAAGAATTAGTTTGAATGGCTGAAATTCTGTTTGCACATAAGGCTGATGATGATATCAGCCTTATGCAACATAGTTTATGGGACAGGATTACAGCCAATGAGCTTTATGTATAACCTTTCCTCTCATGATTCTTCCATTTCTATTATGCCACTAGAAATTTTCTAAAGCTGGGTCAAAAGCAACTCTTGAAAATGTGAAAACAGTGTTAGAATATTATTCTTTTTCAACCATTTGAGACATTTAAAATTCTGTCCTGTATCAGAATCAAATGAAGGGATAATATACTTTTGGGAAAGTAGCTTGTAAAGCTAGAATAATTTTCTGCTTCTGACTTGCTTGAATTTAGTCAGTACTTTCTCATGAAGCTTGGACAATTTCTTAGCTTTCCTTGTGAATCTTCTGGGATTCCAGTTCTTGAAGTCCATTCATGTTATGCTTTGTTATGCTAGGAAACCTGGCACAACCTAGCACAGACGACATATATCATTCTGCAGGAAATGGAAGAAGAAACAAACTGCTAATTTGGTTGTTTATATGGATGAGGGGAAAAATGAACTGACTGAGTGTGGAAGGGAGTTGCAGCTACCATGCATCTCAGACAATCATGTCTTATCAAAAAGATAGGAGCAAATCATACAAGCCAAAAGCTGGCAATGTGAGGTATTACACGTGGTCCATAAAAAACTCTTAACCCAGAACATGACAAATCATTCCATTAATACATTAAAGGAAAGCAAAATGTTTCCACTTGAAGACAGTCTATTATCTCTGCAGACATAATCTGCCATAAATCAGCACTATCTAGTAGAAAGCTGCCATTCAATGCCTAGGCATTTCTACAAATATCCCATCTAATTTTTTTCTTAGCATTTGGAGGCTCCAGATTACCTTTCTGTTTTTAAGCAACTGGCACAGATCTGTTTCTGATATATGGGCACTAGATACGAGCATTTTGTCATTTGTATCTAGAATGAAGCATGGCACCACATTCCTTCCACCACCACCCGGGCAGGGTAGGCCAATAACTGGGCTCTGCAAGCCGCTGGGTTCCTTCATCGGCTTCATGGAGAGACTCCCTGTCCTGCCTCCTCACTGGAGTGCTCGGCTGTCTGGGGAGATGGGGCCGGGTCAGCTAGCTCCTGCCCAGATTGGTGTGCCAGTGGGTGGGGGTGGGGGAACTGAATCTGCACCACCTGTGGTGCCACACTTCATCCTAGATATGAATGATGAAGCGCCCATGTCTAATGGGCACTATTCAGACAAATGAGTTTGCTTAGTTTGCTGATGTTTTCAATGGGATCCCCCTTCCTAACAGTTTAACCATAGAGATACCTAAGTACTATGTATTTCTATCAACACTCCATTTTGCAATGTTAGTTAAACCTAGTGCTCACATGCTCATGGGCCCCAAGTACCTTTACAGGGAAAGAAAAAGCACCAACAGACAACTACAGCAAGCCAACACCTGTCCCATTTCTGAAATGAATCGTAGAATTTTGCCAAGTGAATCTAGAAGGCAGATGGAAAGAATGCAGAGCAGAGCCAGGCCAAGCCACAGAAAAGTGATGAAACTGAACTAAGGTACATCTGCTCATCCTTATTTGTGGCACAACTTGCTAATACAGTGCATGTGAAAACAAAATAAGCAGGAAGTTGGGAATGTCTTTAGAATCAAACCATTCCCTCCTCCACTTTCCTCTGATATTTGTCTCCCCATTTTCAGAACCATTCCATTACCTGATGCCACCATGAGACTTGGCGAGCTGACCAGATGGCTACATAAGTAAAACCATGCAAATGACCAATTGCATTTTAAAATATCACTTGAGTTGCATCTTGTCCTTATGCTCCCTTCTTTGACCTATACAGAATTCTTAGATTCAGTTCTAAAGGAAGACCTCAAATTGCACACAGTTTTATGTGCATAGCATTGCCGCTAGATATTTATAAGCTAGTGGTATTATTGAGGATGCTAGAAATCTTTTGGATTAATTCCAGAGTGAAGCTTATCTTAGCAAATTCCTGTTCTCAGCTACAACAGCTGCCCTTTACTTGTGCATGATTATTGAGCTGCCTGTTCTTAATAAGATGCTAAGATTCACAATGATGGTTATATCATACTACCTTGGGAAATTATTCTGTTGTACAGAATGAATATCCTCAGTTTAAGCATTCCTTTGGGATGAGCACTTTATTACCACTAGCTAGGCTCTGTGCTATGAATTTGATTATTGAAGGGCTTTCTTTGGTCACATGTACTTCGTAATAGGCACGCTGAGATGCTTGGGTGGGGGAGGATGCAGTCCCAGTAATCTTCAGTTCAGAACTGCTTCAGAAGGTACATTTTAATCTCTTAATGGTCTTCTTTCTGACAACCTACTAATCTTTCCATTAAGCAGGCTTTTCATCAACTCTATTTCACACATCACTGCAACTTGAAGGGTTAAACAACCTAATTACATAGGAGAAGTTTTAAAAGCACATTAATTGTTGTCTGGAACTTTGGGTGTACAGCACATTCTCACCCATGGATCAGTTCCTGACATTTACTTTACAAACAAGCAGTGACTAAGCTGCAAGAAATGAATGCAAATACAAAGCCTAGCAACAGCTGACAATGTGTACAGACTTGAGGAACCTGCTATCATGAGAAAGATGCTGTGCCAAATCAAAGTCCTGAAGAACTTGGAAACCTATCTGCTGTGCTGATTTCTTCCCCGTCCCCGGCCCCTGCAGCTGAAATCTAGAAACACTAGGAAACGATGATCATCTAGAAGATCTCACGTGGAGTGAAACATCTTTGCACATCAACCATAAGGCTATAAATCTTGCTGCTAGCTCTGCATTTTCATTCTGCTGTTTGTCTCCTAACACTTTAAATCAGCTAAAATCACAGGCAGAACTTATTGTATTCGAGTTCTTCATTTTCCTTTAGTAATAAGCACCAGACTTATTTGTTCATTTTTCTTTCAGACATATTTTATTTCTTATGGCTTGCATGTCGTCACTTGTGATGGACAAGCCTCAAGAGTTTTGTAGGTTCAGCTAAGCCCTTAAAGATCTGGACAAATAAATAGGGATTATCTACAGCTTTGGAGGGCACGTCTACCAATTATCTGTATTTCATTTGTCTTTCTCCCACTCCCCTCTTTTAACTATCATCTTTTTTCACTTGTCTTCTTAACCCAAGAATTGTAAGCAGATTCCAAAGGCCGGCTGTGTTTATTCATACAGCACTGAAAAAGTTAATCCAAGTAGCCTTGATTCTCAGTCCACTAATATAAGCTGGTTTCCCATTAGATATGAAGAATGAAATCACTGGTGTAAGTAAGACTAGCAAGCAACTATACTAGTGTTCTTGATTCAGACAATAGGGTCTAACAGTATATTACTCATTTAGGAATTGAAAGGCAGCATATTCTTAATTATTTAAGTTATTAGGCTTTGATTTTGCTGTCAGGAAGGAGGGGAGGTGCTTATGCTTGAGGTTCAAAATAATTTAGCAGCCTATGGTATTATGCTGTTGTCTAATAGCTTTGTGAGTGAGAGCGCTCTGTGGTGCTCTCAGCCTCTCTCATGGACAGACATTAGTGCCATTCCTCTGATGCCTCAGGCTACAAATTTTCTTGGGTTGGATCTACCACCATCAAAATAGAAACCTAATAAGTCAGAATTTGTGTCAGTGGTTGGATCCAGATCCAGGCCATAGCCATTGCCAAAGCAATCAACAGCTGGTCTGGTCCTGTCCCAATCCTTCCATATAGCATACCAAATGACATAATTCCAGTAAAGAGAAGGCATCAGTTCTCTCCTCTCCAAATACAGTGGTGCCTCGCTAGACAGTTACCCCGCATGACCGTTTTTTTTGCTAGACATTGACTTTTTGCGATCACTATAGTGATTCGCAAAATAGTGATTCCTATGGGGGAATTTTGCTGGACAATGTTTGGTCCCTGCTTCGCAAACCGATTTTTGCTAGACGATGATTTTGACAGCTCCCTCCGTGCTTGCAAAACAGGTGTTTTCGGGACCTATGCTTTGCAAGACAGCGATTTAAACAGCTGATTGGTGGTTCGCAAAGTGGCTTTCCTATGGCCGATCTTCGCTAGAGAACGCCGAATCTTCCCCATTGGAATGCATTAAACAGATTTCAATGCATTCCAATGGGGAAAGGCTTTTCGCTAGACAATGATTTTGCTAAACAGCAATTTCAGTGGAACGGATTATCATCATCTAGCGAGACACCACTGTAATAGCATAGTTTACCTCTTCACTACCCGTCTCCAGTGCCCTGCTCTCCCTGTTCACATTACATTGCATACATTAATATGCTATCTGTGTTCATCTGCATGAGTTCTCTGAAGGATAATATTTGGATGAAACAAGGCCAGGCCTATATGACCAATCTCAAATTCCAATAAGTTGTTGATATGAATGACAGGTTCCTGTGAAATCAAGTATTTATCAGTGATGTAATCTGTTTTGGATGTAAACTGAAAATTGAACCAAAACACTGACATCCAGGTTGTTAGCTTGAACTTGATACATATTTTGAACTTTGGAATTTGGTTGAATGGAATCACACTCATGCAATAAAAGTCAGAATAAAGATGGCCTGGAGCAGCTTTCTTCAGGTGAAGAATGTGAATTTTATGGTGCTATGCATTCTTGGTCTATTGTATGACATAGAATAGTAGACTTCTAACACAGGCATATTTATAAAAAAAGAAGCATTTGGAATTTAGATTTATTACAAGAGACATCAGATTTCTCGGATTTAAAGGACAGCCAATTAACAGGTAAAGCAGATGAATAAAAACAAGAACAATTTTAAAAACTCTCATAAAATGTGAAAAGTTGTATAAAGAGAAACAAACAATCTAGATTGTTGCAGCTGACCATTCATGTTGAAATAAATGGGAAAAGACATGCGGGAAAGAAAAGAACATCTTGGTGAAAGAATTAGGAAAAGAGCTTAGATGTAGCACAACATCACTTTTAGAGCTGCTGGATTCAAAGCCCAGATAGAAACAATGACATCCAACCGACAGAAGAGGAGGAGGGATTCCGAATCTGCATAAAATTAAACTGATTACAATAAGATAACAAGAGGAAGGTGAGACAAGGAAGGACATGACTGACAGCTGCAGATTCTAACTGCAGAAGGATTTGATCGGATTTTAATTGAAGCACTTTGTGAGAGACAGTGAAGTGGTATTTCAGAATGGGGGAGTCATAAAAGGAAGTGACTTTCTCTTTTTTGGAACAGCAAAAATACTTCTAACAGCAATTCAAGGCCTCTCCAATGCCGGCACACAGACATTTCAAGAAGCCCACATGTTTTCAAGTCTCCTTTGCCCCATCTGCACGACTTTGTGTCTGTCTGGAGCTGGAACTCAGCACTAGCTATGCTTAGTATGATTGTGGGCAAGGTCAGTAGATTTCATGGATCTGGTTCTCACTGATGTGAGCTGTGGCATTTGCCCAGGACATGAATATTCATATGCTATTTGTATAGACCAGTGGAAGTGCTGGAGGGGCAGGGTCATGAGGTATAAGAGACTAAGCAGGAGGAGGAGGAGTTTAGATAGGGTTTTGAGATAGAGAGATTTTGAGTTTAGGCTGGAGAGTGGTGGTTGAGAGGGATAAAGGAGAATGTTTAAGAGTTAAAAACATTGCTTGTTCTGTCAACACCTGTATCAATAAACAATTTCTATTTGGTTCTTTTAAAATAACATATAGCCTGGACCTTGATTATTAATAATAGGTATTGTTGATGTAATCGACTGGTGGCAGCTGAGGGGCACATAGCGTGAGCTCTTTGTTTGGTGAAACAATCAGGGGACACGTGGGGATTGTGACATGAGCCAACACTAGTCTCTCCAAAGGTAGTTAAGACCCTCACCATAGTTTTATGTTCAAACATTTCCTCCTTTTAAAAGTTGGTGGAGGCTTCACATATCAAACAGTTTACAGAGATAGCTTAGGAACAGGTTGTGGTCATAAGAATGGAAAACCAACCCTTTCTAACATTTATACAGTGAAACGACAGAACAAAATTAACATTTCTGTTCCATACCCATAGCAAAATGGGTATGGGTCATTGTCCAGGTCATGCTGCCTGAAGGATACTGGGAATTATAGTCCAAAAGATGACTTTTCCAAGCTCACCCATTTCCAACATCAGCTTCACAAAGTTCCTTCTTAAGTCTTTTGCATCTAATTTCTGCATTAACCAGCAGTTTAAACAAATCTGCATTAATTTTGCATTATTTTGGGAAGGGGTTTGTTCTGAAATGTGTAATCTTTATATGAAAGAATGTCACGGGAAAGATGATAACAAAAGCAGATGAATGTCCTCCCCCCCCTCAAGGTACTTTTGCATTGATGAAAATTGTACTGGCAATGTGAAGAAACCAAGGGCAATTGTGCCCCCATCTGTGTATTACTCTGGAAAGTGCAAATCAGGTCAGCTCACTTAAAAGATCAGACTGAATGAAATCCCTGAACATTCCTGGAAGGAACAAGCCCACACTTCTTCTTGTGCTTCAGGAAAAATTATCTTAGGCAAGGGAGCTGGGTAATAACCTAGGCAAGGGTAAGCTTTCAAGATCGTTCTGTCCAGGACTAACGGATGCATCATCTCATCTAATGGCACACTCAGACGTGAGTGACAACACAGGGCATCTAAAGAAACAACCATTACAAAGCAGGAAAAGTAATTTTTCAACATGTAGAAATGAGAGACGGCTGTAAAAGAACATATTTGACTGTTTTTTGCCAGTCAAATATATAACTATATAGGCAATTTGGAAGAGTAACTCCATATATAACTATGTAAATAGTTAAAGAGGAACTATTGTTGCTGAAGCGTCCCTTTCTTTACATTCCTATACTTTTAGTACATGATTAATTTCTTCCGTAGCTTTGCTAAAAGAGATTTGAGTTGGGCATCTGTCTCTTTAAAGAAAAACAGATGTGCCTGAGGAAGCCATTAGCACTCAGTAAGGTGTCTCATGTCTGATGAGCAAACAAGCCCCAATAAACTTCCCACCATTTTGATTACACAAATAAAGGAGAAATACAGATCTGGCTTTCAATATTAACAGATTTTTAAAGCTCTTCACAGAGACCGTGATCTAAGCAAGATCTGTGAAGAGAATCTTTGCAGAGCCTAATAATGTGGTAAAGGTTAAGTGCTTAATATTGTCATAGTTTCAAAGGAGACTCTCATGCAAAGGACTGGAACGCCACATATGTGGAAGCTACAGCTTGCAGAAAAATACTTCAGTGAGGGTTAGAACCTAGGTTCATGGAAATGTTTCTCTCTGACAATCTTTTTAAAAATACCAATTATTTTTCAAAGCTGTAACATTAACATTTTTTTGCCTAAGATGGTAATTAAAGCAGGCGAGTGTTTCTCTCACAGTCCTTTTGCATCTGTACTCAAAAGTTCCTAACTGCCACTTTTAGCCTGCCACATGTGTCTTACTCTGGCGCACTAAATAAAAACTGATTTCAATTAAATGAAGAATTTGAAAACATTTCAGCTTATTCATCTATTTCTAAAGTCATCACAAATTACTACTTGCTACAACTGTTGTTTCTTGGTTTCAGTAATTATTGCATGTCAAAAAAAAAGGGGGGGGGGAAGCTTCAAGCAATCCTGTATTTTCCTGTCACATCTTCCAAATTGCTTATTTTATTTCAACTGATCTTCTCCTAAGAACAAACAACAGAATGGCCAGTGCAACATCACTAAAAATGAGGTCATGCATGGCAAATAAAGAAGACAAAAGAGGGCATTAATGTACATAAAACCAAACAGACTAATTTCTGCATGCTAGTACAACATTATTTTATTTTATTTTAATTGTAGGTTATACACAACTACAGCATAGCTCACTGAAATGGAGAAGATTCTGCACCTGCTGAATCAGCTGTGTAGGTTTTACCTGTGAACTTCAAGATCCCTGATCTCCCTCCTTATGGGCTTTTTATCATTAAAAAAAAAGAGACTGCCCTCAAATATAGAGCTACGTTTTGTAAAAAGGACACATGGCCACCCAGGAAGATAGTGTCATAAAATCCACTCTCAAGACTGTGGCCTGCATGCAGCATAATACTGAAAGTGCAGGAACCTAAAGTATTGGGAACATATTAAGTGACACCCACATAAGGGAGAGGAATACATCTGAATGTGTGCTCAACTGATTTTGTCCACACACACACACGCACACGCACACGCACACCCCTACCTCTCTCTCTTTTTTGGTCCTTCATAAAATGACCATCCATTCATATATTGCAATTAGAATAAAAATAAACAAAGAAATACAATCCTGGTGATTCAGGTTCTCCTACCATCTGAGATATAGTGATGAGGACTACGGAAATAAAGTCCATAATGTCTTGTAAGATTCCTCACTACTGTGTGTCTCATCTGTCCTTAACAGGGAGCCCAATGGATGGAAGGAGAGGACCATGTTCTCTGACCCTGCAACCCTTTCTTTCACTTCAGGCCCTCCCACAGGTCAGCCAGGAGGGTGCTTAATCACTCAGGCTGTGTTTTCTGAAGTAGATGGCAGCCAGGAGTATAAAGGAGATTTGAAAGAGACCAGGGATGGTTGCTAATTTAATCCTTTGTTCCACCAAGATTCAGATCCAGATCCTCCCTCTGGCTGCTACTCACTGAACACAAATAACCACCGCCAGATGAATGATTATTGGCACATCTACCTTGGCCTTGCCTCCAGTGGCATTTAAAGAAACAGAATTCTCTGGCAGGGAAATTTCAGCCTTTCCTGTCTGCCTTCAAATAAGGGTGGGTGGAGCATCCTTTGTGTGGAGGGAATTCTGTTTTTAGTTGCTTAGCTAAACCTCTGCTGCCTCTGCTGGTTTTAGCTTTCATGCTCATTTGATTTTTCTAGGTTGCTATTTTTGATCATTAGATTTCCTTGCAGGATAATTAGCATTAGCAAACTTGAAGTGCCTTTAGCACAAAAGCTTTAGTGCAGAAATGCTTGAATCAGGACCAGTAGTGTTAACAGAGCCAAGGGTCAGAGGGCTGAAGCCCTGGGACTTTTCTGATGGACTGTGGCATCATCTGCCATTGCCCTTAGACTCCTCTGCTCTTTCTCAGTTTAGCTGCAATGCTCACAGTACCTGGAAAGAAATGGATTTCCCCAAAACAGTGTACCATTGCAAGCTACTCCTGTCACAATGCAAAATGTTGAGGATACTTTGGCCATGAGACATTAATTACAATTAAGAGCCATCAGTTTTGCAAAATACCTGCTCCTTCTTTGTTGATATGCACTGATCCAGCTGCCTGGACTTTTAAGCTCTTCCTGATGGGGGCCTAAGCTATGGAGACTGTCATGATGAGTACCTCCATTTCCAAATTTACCACTACAACATTGACCACAGCATCAGAATTCTTTCCTGCTGGAGCCGAGAAAGGCAAGTGGAAAAAAAAAGTTTTTAAACTGATACACGATTAAAAAAAAAAAATGTAATTTTTGAACTCAAAATCCCTCGGCGGGATCTTTCTCATAAAGAAAAAATCCACTGCAAAATCAGTGGGACTTAGCTGTACGTTAGTGAGAATGGAATGTCTCTGTTCTACAATAATAAGTGTGGACCAAGCCACCTGAAAGTATTATAAATAGGGAAGGGTAATAGTTTGTAATAAGATACTTATTCTCCTTTCTTCATCATTGTCTGATTACCAATAAATTAAGTTCATTCATTGAACAAAATCAGGACTGAACAAAGAGCTGAACAAGTCTACTATATTTTTTCGTGTATAAAATGACACTTTTTCCTTAAATGATTAGACAAAAAAATTGAGGGTCATTTTATACATGGAAGGCAGCTGCTTTCCCTGCATTTTGCAAAGCCATGGGGCTTAGAAAAAAGGAAGGGAAGGTTCCCTCTGGGTAAAGCAGCCGAGAAAGGGCTGCATGATCTCAGCCCTTTGATCCTGAAGCAGCCATGAAAGGGCTGTGATCGTGCAGCCCTTAGACAGCTGCTTTACCTACTTCCTAAGCCCCACGGGGATCAAATTTTCTAATGTGGGGGTTAGAAAAGGGGGGGTGTCATCTTATACATTGGGTCATCCTATAAACGGAAAAATAAGTATATCTTTTCTGGGTACATATGAGACATATTCAAGCATAACTCTGTTCCATCCGACATCAGTACCATTACATTAAAAAGTATAAAAATTAATGAAAATTCACAAGTATGCTTAATATATACATTTTTGTATGCAGTTATTCCTAACTTTTTTTTCATATGCACATTCTCATTTAATACATATTTTGCATGCCAATCTTGATTTGAGGACTGCATTGCTAACTTCGAAAAAGTGTGCAATCAAAAGTATAGCTGTGTTCCATATTAGTCTGAGGAGAATAAATTAGGTTGATAGTAAAATATAGGCTTAGAACATTTTTCAGCACATCTAGCCATACTCCCAAATAGTTGTTTAGTAGTATAACCTTTGGTCTGTTTTGTTCTGTACTTGCTTTTATCTGGTTTTATCTGTAAGTCTTCTTAATCTTGTTGTAAACTGCCTTGAGTCCTAGTCCTGGGAGAAAGGAGGGCTATGCTGTAGGTCAAACAAACAAATAAATCTTTCACCTGCTTCAGTCTGCAGTCCCCAGACCTCACACTGTGTCAAACTGCTGTGACAAACAAATCCGGAGGGTGGTGGTGGTAAGGAACTCAGGGCAGGAAAATGATACAGTAAGAAAGGACTAAATGCCCTCTGCTTAAAGTCTTCACTAGATCTAGAGATCTCAACAGATCCTTTTACGTGTGACCAAAAGTTTACAGGAGACCCAGTTGTACATTTCATGGCATCTCATCATACGTCTAATTAACTGTGAATATTTACAAGAGACAACGACTTCAGAAGGCCAATGTTACCAGAATTCCTTGTTCTGGACCACCGTGGAAAGTGGTCACTTTGCATAACTGTCTCTTTGAACGGGCATCTTGGACCTTGTCTGCTTCCAAAAAACATCTATTCCATCCTTTCAGTCTTCCTTTTCACTCAGTTATCAAATATTTTGTCCACTTTCCCTCCTGCCTCCTCTCATTTGTCCCTTTGTCTCTTGTTTCCCCAGTCTCTTTTAGGATTAAACTTAACATGATGATAAATATGTAGCTTTTGTAAAAATGAGAGCTGCATCAGCTGAGGGAGAGCAAGTTGATTCTAATAATTAATGGGAATAGAGAAGGCATGGATAGGACTAACTTTTCAAGGGTTGTATTGGAGATGTGGAGTGGGAAGACTGTTGGCAAAGTAGAGTTCTCTTCATGCTTCTTTACATTCAAGCTATGGTGCTTGAGATCAATTCTAAAACTTCTTTGTTTGTTCAGTCGTTTAGTGCAAAAGTTTTAAAATCAGGGCCAGTGGTGTAGCAGAGCCCAGGTGCACAAGACTGGAGACCTGGGACTTTCCAATTAATAGCAATTATGACACTCTCCACCAATGCCCTCAGGCTCCCTGTTCCCTCTGATATTAGCTGCAATAATCATCACGGCTGATTTCTCCAAGAACAGTTCTTCACTTGCAAACCATTGCTGTTGTAGCAGAAGGAATTGAGGATACTTTGGTCTTGAGCCATTAATGGTACGTAAGAGCCATCAGTTTTATAAAATACCTCCTCCTCCTTTCTTGATATGCACTGATACAGTTGCCTGTATTTTTGGACTCTTCCTGTTGGGAGACTGGCAATAGAGACTGTCATGATGAACCCCTTCATTTCCAAATTTACCAGTACACCATTGAAGAGGGCATCAGATCAGATTGGAAACCAAGTTACCATATACAGTATGTGTATGAAGAATACTTAACTCCCTGCAGTCCTTGCAATGCTGATAATGAATTCCCGGACTTTGATGCAGGGAAGTCAGACTCAGAAACCAGAAAGTTCACTGGATGGCCTTGAGAAATTTACCATCTCTTGACCTGGGCAACCTCACAGGGTTGTTGTGAGACTAAAATACTAATCTTAGCTTTCTGGGTGGGGTGGGGGAATTAGATATTAATACATAGTCAAGTTTATAAATCTAAAAGTTGTTCAGATCAGTAGTCCCCAACCTTTTCCCAACCACAGACCAGTTGGGGGCGTGGCACACTTGCGTGGGGTGTGTGGCATGCCCACAGGGGGTGGAGCATGCTTGCACGCATGTGTGCAGTGCTGCTCAAAGGGGGTGTTTGCACGCATGCACATGGCATGCTCACAGGGGGCGGGGGGCGCTTGTGCACATGCACGTAGTGGCACTTGTGGGGGGGAGGAAATCTGTGTCCCCATCCTGGTCCTGCCTAGCCACGGACCACCACCAGATCACAAGGTTTGGGGACCCCTGGTTAGAGCTAATGAACATTTATTCTGTGTTTTTTACTGCCACAAAAGGAGATTATGAATTTAAAAGGTCAATTCTAACATTAGTGTGCAGTATTATCTGAAGATATATTGTTTCTTGGCTATGAAATTAAATTGTCTTTTAAGTCAGGTTTCCAGACATTGCACATCAAGCTGCAGTGCTTAATTTGATATTGGCAGGATGGTTGCATGGCTTTTAAACAAGAGACCATGTTTTGCTGGAGAAACACAGAAATAGAATTCAGAAGATAATCTATTGGGAGGACAATTGCGAATGTGAGATGGGGAAGAGCGCCCCTTTGCCACATCTGCCAGGAACTAATGCAGTCACCATAGGAATATACTACTTCAGGTGCTAAGGATGAAAAACTGTCCACACCACTGCCATGATTCACAAATGTTGCCAGCACAGAAGATGTTTCAAAGCCCTTGCTGCCTCTGGCTGCCCCACCCCACCCTCAATATCAGCCACCTGGCTCAGGGGGAGAAGGGATTTTTATTGTGATTATCAATTGCCATCAGGTTACGTATGTAGAGACCCACAGTGGATCTGAGGGAACAGGAAGGGGGGGAGGGCGTTGGACGGGGCAGCCATTGAGGTGGTGCTGGGTAGGGGAAAGAATGGTGGTGGAGGTAGAACATGCCCATGTAGGAGAAGAGAGGTTAGATATCTTACACCTATCCCCTCTTCTAGTCCCACCACCAACCAGATGGTATCAGGCGACCATATCAGCAAACCCTTGGGCCACACGGTACTGTTGATAAACGCCAAATCAGTACAAAATAAGACTGCCCTCATCTATGATTCTGGATGGGGGTGCTGACCTGGCGTGCATTACTAAGACCTGGGTGGGAGAGGAGGGTGGTGTTCCCCTCTCCCAGCTGTGTCCGCCTGGGTACTCAGTCCAGCACCAAGGTCGCTCGGAGGGTCGGGGAGGGGGAGTTGCTATAGTCTATAGGAGTTCTATCTCCTTGACCAGGCTTCCTATCTCTTTGAGATGAGGTCTTGAGGGCCCGTATTGTGTGTTGGGCTTACAAGACAGATTAGGGATTCTGTTGGTGTACTGCCCACCCTGCTGCATGCGAACAGTCCCCCAGCCTGAGCTGATGGAGGTAGTCTCGGACCTGGTGTTGAGGACTCCCCGGCTGTTGGTGCTGGGGACCTCAACATCCATGCTGAGGCTGCTTTGACTGGGGCAGCTCAGGACTTCTTGGCTGCCATGACAACCATGGGGCTGTCTCAATGTGTCATCCGCCTGACACATGAGAAGGGCCATGATTAACTACCAACCAGTGGTGAACCTCCCTTATTTGGGCAAAGTGTTGGAGCGGGTTGTGGCCAGGCAACTCCAGGCGCTGCTGGATGAAACGGATTTTCTGGATCCATTTCAATTGGGTTTCAGGACAGGTTTTGATATGGAGACTGCCTTAGTTGCCCAGTATCAACAGGGTCACACTCCCCCTGTCTCTCTGACCTTTGCCGGGAGAGAGACAGGGGGAGTGTGACCCTGTTGATACTCGTGAACCTCTCAGCGGCTTTCAACACCATCGACCATGGTGTCTTTCTGGAAAGGCTGGGGGTTGGGGGCACTGCTTTATGGTGGTTCTGCTCCTTCCTGGCTGACCGTGTCAAGAGGGTGGTGCTGGGGGATGGCTGCTCTGTCCCATGGTGTTTATGTCATGGAGTTCCTCGGGGCTCAATACTGTCCCCCATGCTGTTTAACAACTACATGGAACCACTGGGACAGGTCATCAGGAGGTTTGGGCTGAGGAGTCAGCAATATGCTGATGACACTCAGCTCTACCTCTCATTTTCCACCAATCCAGGTGAGGCGGTTTCTGTGCTGAACTCGTGTCTGGGCCTGATAATGGACTGGATGAGGGTTAATAAACTGAAACTCAATTCAGACAAGATGGAAGTGCTGTTAGTGGGTGCTTCACCAGACAGGCTAGAGGGCCATTTTCCTGCCCTGAATGGGGTTACACTCCCCTTAAGGTACAGGGTCTGCAGCCTGGGGGTGCTCCTGGACCCCAGTCTAACTCTGGAAGCCCAGGTGGACTCGGTGGCCAGAGGCGCCTTCCTTCAGCTGCGGAAATTATACCAGCTGTGGCTCTACCTGGACGAGTGGAGTCTCACAGTTACACACACACTGGTAACATCTTGTATAGATTATTGCAATGTGCTCTACATGGAGCTGCCTCTGAAGACGGTCCGGCGAGTGCAACTGGTCCACAATCGAGCTGCATTTCTGGTGAGTGGTGGGGCCGCTAGGGGACACATCAAGCCGATTCTGTTTAAATTACAGTGGCTACCAGTTCCTGCCCAGTCTTGTTTTGACATATAAAGCCCTAAACGGCTTGGGCCCTGGATACCTGAAGGACCGCCTCCTTCCATATGAACCTACCTGGCAGTTAAGATCTACCCAGGGGGCCCTCTTGAAAGAGCCGTCCCTCAAGGAGGCAAGAGGGATGGCTTGTAGACAAAGGGCCTTTTGGGCAGCTGCCCCCAGATTATGGAACACCATCTTTATTGAGATTTGTTTGGTGCCGACACTGATGACATTTTGGCGCCAAGTCAAAACCTTCCTGATCATAAGGCTTTTAATTGAAATAATATCAACTGTGGGTCCTGATGGCAGTTTTTAAAGTATATATTTTAATTGTATTTTAATAGTTTTATATTTTTTACTGTATTTTAATTGTTGTAAGCCACCCAGAGACCTTTGGGTAGTGTGGGTGGCATATAAGTTAAATAAATAAATAAATAAATAAATAAATAAATAAATAAATAAATAAATAAATAAATAAATAAATAAATAAATAAATAAATCTTTGTATTTTGTAACATTTTTGTGATCCAGAGGAACTGACCAATCTTGAACTTTGTTCCAAAAGGTACATCTCTCAATATCTTCTTGTACCAAAGGTGGGCAGGTTGTGGGTAGCACCACTTGCTTCTTTGCATGTTCTGTATATAGATGGAAAGAATGAGGTGATAGGGTTGCGGTCCCTCTTTGTGTATATTGGGAGATCAGGCATTTGTATTCAACTCAGCACTGACACATGGCCCCAATCTACGTAGTTGTTTAAGAAGTCAGCATATATATAAAAAAGTAAAGTCATTTGTTGGTGGTACAGTTATCTGGGGGCATGGTTATACTGCTGAAATAAATACTACTGAAATAAACAGGGAGCTGGAATGGGTTTAATAAATTGAGTTAATATCACATGGTTTTTGTTCCAGTGTGCGCATCTTCATGGTCCAGACCATAGCAACAGCAGCAGCAGCATCAAGGGCTGTATGTGGCCCACAATCTCAGGCAGCAAGAAGGGCTGGTCAGTTGGGAAGAAGCAAAGCTCCTCCCCTGCCTAAAAAATGTACCCAATACATTGTTGTTGTACACAAACATGCCACCTGCCTTGCCTGCTGCAGTGACATCAACATCACCTCCTCATTGGCTCCTGCACCGGGAGAGTACGTTCTGGCTTGGTCTTAGTCCCTGCTGCTCTAGCTCCCTCCCTCCCCACTCTCTGTCATCACAATGTGTTGGGTGGCTTTCTCTGAACTTTTTCTGCAACAAAACACAGCTGGGTGATGGTGACGGTGTCTCCTGTCCCCTCACATTTTATCTAATTTTGAACTGGGAACTGGCATAGCACTAGATCGAAAATAAAAACAGGAAAAAAATGAAGTGTTTTTGGTATACATTCAGCACAAAACCCGTTGGACTTGGCATCCATTTCTGCAAACCCCACAGACCCCCCACAGACACTATTTAATCCAACACAGGCTCAAAATAACAAAATAAATTGTGTTCACTACTGAGTTAAAATAAACAACCCCCTCAGGGCTGTTTAAAATTACTGACTTTCCAGCCAAAAAATAATAATACATACTGAGATATACAATGTGTAGTCAAAAAAATTTAAATCAATTTCAAGCATGCTAAACCTAAGGCAAAAACAGGAGTATTATGATGTTTAGCTGTACACTTATACTCTTCAATCATTTGCATCTATTCTTATTTTGTATCTTACATATACAGACAAGCCAACCGTCTTCGGGGCCTTGCTCACTCTGCAGAGTGGGACTCTGGACTTCTTTGACCAAACATTGGCCTCATACTATCACTTCTCTTTTTCTAGCCCTGTTAAAATTCTGTTTGTGAGGGAATCTGAAAAGGGGATTTCCTAAAGAAAGTGACACCAAGGAATTCTAGAGGTGTCACTTGGAACCACGCACAGGGGAAAGATGATTATGTATTTAAAAAATTGAATCGTGGATTTGGTATATTAAAGATATAAATGACTATAATTTCTTTGAAGAAGGATGGCTGTTTCATGGATGTGGTTCTAATTATGATGAAATATTTAATTACCTCTTTCTCCAATGTTAATGTGCAATCCTTATGGTGTGCTTGCAACATCTTTGCATTATTAAACGTAGCCACAACAAATCTTTGCAAAATTCTTTCTTTTCTTAGCCTGCAGAAAGTCAATGAACCCTACCCAGCCACAATGACCGGTGATCACTGAACACAAAAGACCAGCTAACAACTCTCATCAAACCACAGTGACAGAACATCTCTCCCCCTTATCACAACAATACATCGGTAACAAAAAACACGGTGATCATCATAATCACCCAATCTCCTGAAAAGGATAAAAGCTGATCCCACAGGTATAAATACTCAACTATCCCACAAAACCGCACCAGAGCACAAGCAGACTCCTGTCCTCTGACGGCCACAGAGATTGGTAAAATGTTAGAAAGAACAACCTTTAGAACACAGCCAAACAGCCCAAAAAACCTATAATAACCATTCTTTTTTTCCTTTTCTTTTCAATTTATTCCTTTTAATCTATATATTTTTAATTTATTTTAATTAATAAAAGATAAATTACTAATAATAAAATTAAAACTAAAATACAAGTGCAATATTGACTACACACAATAAACATTGAACTTTCTCTACCCATACCTTCACCGTTGGGACTAGGTGACCAATAATATCAGTTTATACCTCTTTTCACCCCATACATCTCCAAAAATACAGTACATTGATTTTTCTGCTGGCATATACAGTAGTCTTTTTCCTTTGACAAGACATACTCCAAATATAAATTCCATACATCTTTGAAATCATTAGACTTTACCATTCTTCTTCTTATTTTCATTTCACATGTTAACTTATGATTAATCGCCAAGCTCCACAATTCTTTATACTAATCTTCAAGATTAATTTGTCTCTTTTCCAATTCTTTGCAAATATTTATCTTGAAACTGTAACCATTATACCAACTAACTCTTTCTGATCTTTTTTCAAATGATCATTTTTATTGTGTTCAGGAGGGCAATAATTGATGATATCTGAATATCACATTCAATATTTTTTCCAATTTCCTTAAAAACGAGTGCCCATTGTTTCTTTCTTTCTTATTTTACAAGTCCACCACATGTACACATAGGTCCCCTTTTCCTTTTTGCATCTCCAGCATTGAGATGGTATATTTTTTATTATATTCAGTCTTACTAGAGTTAAACACCATCTCCATACTATCTCATAACAATTTTATTTTACCCTTCTTCATTATTCTTTGTGACCATATCTTGTTCCAATCCTCTCATTTAATCTCTTCCTCAAAGTCCTCCTGCCACAGATTATTCATTGTCGCTTGTTCAAATCCCGAACGTACTAAAATATGACAAATTACACTGTTTCCTTTCTTTTGTTTCGTTCTTCTTGATCTTGTCTTTGTTTGATAATCTCCTCAAGTTTTGTCAATTTTCTAATCTCTCCTTTTCTTGTCCACTCTCTAGTCCAACTTCCCATGTGGAGTATGTTTAACCATGATATTCCCTCTTCTTCCCCAAAGATTTTCTTTATATTATTTTTATCCTTTATCTTTTTCATCCAACTCTTTATTGTATTTAACCCTTTGTCCATTAATACTTAAGTTTAAAAGTTTTGGGGAAGCTCTGGACCTCCACTACTTGTAGCAATGGTGGAAGAGGTGGATGTAATCTATATTTTTGAGCCCTGTTTCTTCAACAGCCCAACCTTTCACTACCACAGCCACCGATACATGGCTTTCTGAAGCCAGGGCTAAAGAACAAGTGAGCAAGCCTGCAGAAGTCTCCCTCCCCTCCCTCACTGTCTGCTCTCTCTCTTCCAGAGTGTAAAACCCTCCAAGTAAGCAGCCAACAGCACAAGTTACTCAGAGGTTGAAATCCTGTTGCTCAGCTTTGTGTGATGTCATCACACTTGGTGGCAAATTGCCACTGTTTAAAGGCTCCCATTGATTATTTCAGTATCCATGTGACTTTGACACATTGTGTGCAAGTCATGGGCACCCCAAAATTGACTTTAATGTGTGGTAGTTTGCCTTTAATCGGCAGCAATTTGGTGCTGATGATATCATCATGCAGAGTTGCATGGCAGTATTTCAGCCATTGTGTACCTAGACAAAAACAATCACAGTCATTTGCTACCACTTTAGCTGTCATGGTTCCACCCTATGGAGCCCTAGGATTTGTAGTTTGGTGAGGTGCATATAATTTTCTGTTGTAATTCAAGAAATGGCACTTCCTCTTTCTGGCAAACCATGCTGTAGGTATCCCCACCAAACTGCAGACTCAAGAATTCAGTTCTGTAGGATGGAACCATGCAGTTAAAATGGTATCAAACCCCAGAGTGTAGAATCCGCCATTAGCACACACTTTCTCCCACCATTAGCTTTCCCTGTCTGCCACAGTCTTTCTCTCAATAGAAGTAGTGGGTGAACGAATAACTCTCAGTGGCAAGAAAGAGCAGAACAGGCTCTGGATGGACAAAAGGAGAAACCTGGTTGGCCAGCACGACGGAGCAGATGCTTCTTGCTAATCATTTCTTCATCTATGTTCACAAATATCAGCCCATTTCATCTTTTTTCCCCAGGGAACCCTAGCAGTCCCTTCTATATCCCTAAGGCCTTTCTGGATGTGCATGAAATACCAGCTGCTGTAAATTTGACCAGGTCACTCTGAGATAGCAGAAAGCCGGCAGGGAGATTCTGGGAGCCATAGGCCAAAAATGTAACTATTCCCAGCTCAAATACATGTAATACAAGCATCATGGACTAGAAGAGCATAAGTTGTCTTTTCTCATAAACCTAATTCAAGCAGAGTATCAGGAAACAGGATTTAGTACTGATACAGACTGCTAAAACATTTAAAATACACATGTGTTTTATTTAAATAGTGCTGAATTTCTGGGCATGCTTTCCAAATTCCTTTATTTTGCTCTGCAATTAGAATCAGATTTGGCACATTTCTGCAGCAATGCTGGAAAAAAAAATTAAACAACAAACCATATGTGTATAAAATGAATATATATGAACACAAAGCTTACCATGTACCTGGGATGGTTGAGAAAAACTTCTACCATAAGTAAGAATGTGTGCATTTTTAACAGACAGTTCAACTGCAAACAACCATGTCAGATACGTCTAATGGCAATCGACACCAAGAAACAGTCCAGTGTAACAGTATTTACATCATTCACAGCTTTGCTAAAGATTTCTGTTGGACTAAAATATATTTCATTTGTTCAGAAAATTACATACTTATTAATAGCCATAATCATGGAACAGTTTTACTGAATTTAAAATAAATACGTAACAAGTATCTTGCTATTCTAAATCTTTAAATTAATTCACAAAAAAGCTGAAAGCTCAATAGCTGTGATAATTATTGGACATCAAGTCAATTGTGACTTACAGTGAACCTCAGGTTTATCTAGCTATAAAGGGTTAATCAGTCTCGCTCTGGGACTATGCAGGTTGCCGGGGGCTGCCACAGCTTGGCTCTTTTCTCAGAAGGCACAGTGAATAACAGACATTGCACAGCCAGTTGTTCCAACCCACTAAGCTATCTATCCTGCTTGAAAGCTCAGCATCAGTGTAAAGTGTTGTTTTCCTCAGGCTAAAAATATCTGAAGTCTATATATGAGGAAGTATTTTCTGAAGCAATTACGTTTTGGGAATAACTGGACATAATGCCCTCAATCCAAGTGCTAATACCAACTAGATCAGACGCAGTGAATTAATTCATGAATAGTAAATCAAACAGATTCCTTGAACCTACGCTTCACCTAAATTCGATTTAGGCCAGCAATTGCACTGCTACAATAAAATATAACCACTAGGAAGGTAATCCACAATGCTGATGTGGGAAAGGTTTGAGAATGAGGAAAGAGTTGCCTCAAGTTTGCTATATAGAAAGGTATCCTACCTCATTTCAAAAACTGCTGTACACAACACACAACATTGTGTTTGTATTTAACCACTACTTTGAAATATATGTAAGAGATTAGCTATGAGCAGGCCTTTTGCCAGCTGCAACCCCTTTGCAACCCCTTCTAAAACCCCTTTGCAAGGAAGCAGTTAAGGCTTCTGGAAGAAGGAGATATAAAGAGAGAGAAGAGAGGGACAGAGTTAGTGCTCCTGTCACTTTTCTGAACTTTCCAGCTTTCACACCCATACATGGTGATCAGGAATACAAGAGTGTATTGGTCATCCTTACACTCGATAATCTTTTCTACGTAGTTCCTTCAGTGCTGCTCTTCTGAGTCTCAATCTTCTTTTGATTCCTTGGCTATAGTTTCTTTTTGGACTGATAATTGAACCAAGGTAGATAAAATCTTTAGAATTTTAATTTCAATTTTAATTTCTTCATTGACAATGTTAAAGTTGTATAGTTCTTCTGTGGTCATGATTTTTGTCTGCTTCATGTTCAGGACTCCTGCTTTGGTACTTTTTTCTTTCACTTTCATCAGAAGTTTTTTCAAATACTTGCTGCTTTCTGCCACTATGGTGTCATCTGCATATCTTAAATTACTTGTGTCTCTTCCATCAGTTTTCACTCCTCCTTCATCTGAATCTACTACAGGTTTCCCTATCATATGTTCTGCATACAAAATGACCAGCTAGGGAGATAAAGTGCACCCTTGTCATAGACCTTGGCCGGTAAAAAAACAATATTCTCCATATTCTGTCTTAATGGTAGCTTCTTCTCCACAATGCAAGTTACACATCAGGACAATTAAGTGTTGAGGCACACTAATTTCTTTTAAAACCACCTATTGTTTTTCTTGATCTATACAGTCAAAGGCCTTGCTGTAGTCAATGAAGCATAGATTGATCTTCTGAAATTCTTTGGTGTACTCTAGCAGCCAGTGGATATTTGCAATATGGTCTCAAATGCCTTTTTCTTTTCAGAATCCAGCTTGATCATCAAGCATTTCTTACTCCATACTCCTTTGTTGCAACACCATGAGCATCACTTTGCTTGCATGGGAAATTAGAGTAATGGTCCTACAGATACTGCAATTCTTGGCATCACTTTCTAGCGGATTGTAATATGTAATGAACATTGCCAGTCTGTGGCTCATTGTTTTGTTTTCCACATTTGCTGGCATATTCTTGTTAGTATTTTGACAGTTTCAGACTCTGTCTTGAAATAGTTCTATCAGTATTCCAGCTACCTCTGATTATTTCTTTCTTCCCAGTGCTTTCAGAGCAGCTTTTACTCCAATTTATAGAACTACAGGTTCTTCATCATAGGATTCCTCTTTAAAGGAATCTGTCACTCTTTTATCTTATCTGTTTAGATCTTCATCTATACTGTTTCCACTTTCTCTTTGTTTTATCCTCGTCAGATTGTGTGCTTCCCTGCTGGTCTTTCAACTTTCCTAACTAGACTTTAATTTTCTTTTGATTTCTTGGATCTTCTGGAATATGTGTCTTATTTCTCCTCTTCTGTTCTCTTCAGTTTCTTTGCACTGGCCATTATAATTTTTTTTTCATGTGACAATTGCTGAAAATTCAGGATTCTGACCCTACATCTGTTACCTTTTACTTTTGCTAGAAAAAGTAGGTTTTCTTGCCCTATTGTGTTCAGGAAACGCACCTTCATATGTAATGTTATCTGATATTGTGCCATCTGCCATCTACACGCCAATATGTTTGTCCCACTTTGATGAGATTGTTCATTCCTATACACTATATTCTCAAAACAATCAAGGTGCCTAGCAATTTCTAGGAAGCTACATAAGTTAACAACTAGTTATCCCCAAGTTACCACATTTTGTAGTTTTTACTGATTTGGATTACAGTATTAGAGGCCTGTTTTAGACATAGGGATGACTCATTACCAAGCTTTCAGATTTATATATTGCTTTTTTAACTTTATATAATTCAAGGTATGTCTTAGTCCCACCATGATGATTTTGACATATTTGCAGATTACAAAAATGTTGGAAAAGCATTTTCTTTTCTTTTTTGAGGAGGAGGAGATAATTGACAATTTATTTATATAAATTATGAATATTAAACAAATATAGAACAAAAATGAAGATCAGACAACTACTTAGTAGCTTCGGGGAAAAGCACAAGTTAAATAGGTAGATTCCAAAACTATCAGTAATTCACTATTTAAGTACAGAAACGGCCTAAAAGTCCTTTTATGCAAGATTTATTACAGATAATGCCTGGTGATATTTTAACACGTATGGCTAGACTTATGCCACTTTTAAAATCAATGGAAAATTACTTCTGATCAGTGGGGTAAAATTTAAGATTATGAATAACTTAGGTCCACTGTTTACTGCTATTCTCAACAGATGGCTTTAGGCCCTCCACCATTAAATTAATTGTGCACTACAATATTTGTAACACTTTCAAGCTACAGATATTCCAATTTTATTTACATAGTGTTCACAATTTACCATACTTAGACTCATATACTTTTTGTTATACATTGCCAAGTCACATCCAACTTATGGTGAACCCCATTTTTAAAGATATGCGAGATCTTAAAAAAGATCTTAAGGCATGGTTTTATCAGTGCCCCGTCTGCCCCATGAATTTCTATGGCTCAGTGGAGATTTAAGTCTGTGTCTCCTGGGTTCTAGTCCATCATTCTGTCACTACACCATTCTGACTCTTATTTATACACTAGGATTGAGAAACATGTATGGAGTCACTCATCCAAATATTCAGTGACATAAGGCGACAACTGTAAACACATCCATTATTGTCTTTCCTAATTACATTTTCCCTGAAATATAGCAGAATGGGGGGATGAGTTGTGAAGTTTCTGAATTACTGATGAAATATGATATCTGAAATTTAGAGCAAACCTGGCTGGCAGAGTCAAGGTCAATAAGATTTCACTATACTGTACAGGTATCAAGTATGCATTATTTCCTGCTGTTAGAAAACTGGATCCAGGTAGACTAGCTGGTGAACTGACAACTGCTGTCAATTTCCATTTCATAAGGAAATACGAAAAGATAACCCAGGAGAAGACATATACGCGGGGGGACGCTGACTATGGTTGGAGAACTATTTTACATCTACTGTGGCTAATATTTACATTCCACTAGAAATTCATAATTTTATACTGAATCTAATTGGCAGAAATTTCTTTTAGTGGTTGAATTCCAGAGGTTTCATCATCAGTATTTGTCCATACTGCTGTGCTAGGATTTTAATGCCTTTATTTTTTTTAACAATCACACTTTTTATAATGGCTTCCTTGGATGATTTGATGGTACAATACTGCACTACACATCTCAACTTCAGAACTTTCATCTCCTGTTGCAATGGTTAATTTATGACCAGACATGGTTAAATATGTTCTGACTAATCCCTCATCTCTCTTGTTAAACGTGATGGAAACAGGAATGCTGTACTTTGGTTTGGCACCTTGGTATGCCAAATTTAAGTATTATCAGCAAATATTATCAATACTCATTGTTACCACTACTGTGAGTCAACAAATTTACCTTTCTTGGATTTAGTGTAATGGCATTCTGAGCTCTTGAAAGAAGGTATCAAAAAGAAGTTAAGGTGTGTTGTTTATATGTATATATTATTAATAATAAAAACATAATAATCATAGAACTACAGAGCTGGAAGGAACCCTATGGATCATCAAATCCAGACCTTATCAGGGAGACACAATGCGAGATCGAACTCCCAACCTCTGGCTTGTGTACCATGTCAATAATAGGTTTTGAAAAAATTATATGGCAGAAAAAATTAAATAAATGGAATTTGACTGGGAAATATAGAACGTAAAATTCAGGAAGTTGGCATTCAAAATGTATTACACTGCTCAAATATGGTTTTAAGGAAGTTACTCCAAGTGGGGACATTTTTCTGATTACTTGGCAGGTAGCTGAGTCAACCCATAGCTGTCTTGACCCAGCTGGCATTGCTTACCCATGGGAAAGCCAAACTTTGGCATCATCATTGTTTTGTCTAAGAAACACTGAGTGTATACAAACAGATATTTCCATCATGTTTAGAAGGACATCTCCAAAACACACAGTCACCTGCTTTTTACAAACAGGGGAGGCATCTCTGCTGGGAAAATATTGGGTGAGAAATATCTAATGCAATGTGACTTACTTGTAAATGTTCTTGCTTATGCTTTGATATAATTGTTTACTAACAATTTGTATTGCAATAGAGTTTGTTTTTAAGTGACTGAATAAGTTATCTAAGAAAATAGCTCTTACCACAGAAAACGGGTTTACCTTGTATTTTTGCACCACTGAGCCTAAAAAGTTCTTATTTTAAAAGAACCAACGTTGCTTGCTTGCTGAACCTTTTAAAGAAGAAAAGGGTTCATTTTTGAATTATTATGACAAAACTACTACAAGGTATCCAAGAATGAAGATGTAAAAGAAACATAACAAGGTACAATATCTTCTGGGGGCAGCCTGGGACTATGCAGCTTGCCCATGTCTGCACAGGCTGGTTCTGCTCAGTGGGGAATCAAACTGCCAACGTCTGTCTCTGCAGCCAAATACCTAAGTCACTGAGCTATCCAGCGAGCTGTAGTATTTATAGTACTAGAGTAGCTGAGATGCATATTATCTGTTTCTTGTTTCTGTTTCTGCTGATGTTCAAAAAACCTCCGCCCTTGCTGCTGAAACAAGATGATTTGGGAGTCTGTATTTCAAAAGATACATTGCTTCTGTGACAAACATCATATATCATTCTAATGATGATTTGTTTTGTCTTTCTCTGATTCACTTCTGTTATGAACTGGCCAAATATAGTTAACATTAGTTCAGATCATGTACGTCAAAAATTCAGGCAAATTGTTGAATTAACAAGAATGAAAAACATAGATGAGCTAGAGCTCGCAACACTTAGAAGCTGATAGCACAACCATTCTCTGGCAGCACAATTCCCTGACAGCTGTGTTCCTGAGCAATCAGATTTGTAAAGTAAGTTTGTATTTAGCTCCTAATGACTAATCACAAAATAAAACAGACCAATTTGCAAAAGTAACAGGCTAACTGTATCATCTAGTTTAATCCTGATATCCATTTCAGATCTGAAACAGTACAACAGAAATTGCTGACAGATTCTTATTAGAATTTTGATAAATTCAATCTCTGTAGCCTGAAATAACTCTATTGGCATCTCATCTCCCCTGGTAATTTATTTCTTCTAAGTGTTTTCTAAAGAGCTTTCACTGCTTTTTCTACAATTGAGAGTTCATCATCAAAAGCTTCTTAGTGTAACTCTTTTTTTAGCAATCTGTCATTCTTGCTTCTCTTCCATATAACTCTTCAGGTTATTGTTTCCATTTCCTCTCACACAGTCTCTCAGAAAGGTTTGCCTTGATGTATATTCTATCCCTAAAAACTCACTCATTGAAGCAAAAAGGCCATTATCAGTTCCAATAAAAATTCTGCCAGAAAAGTAATTTCCAATTTAGGAGCAGGTGACACCAAGATCTCTCCCAAGGGCAGTTTATTTAGTCTTTATACATAACCAAACAAAATAATTACGATGAAAGCCGGATGTTCTTCAGCCCTTGGATATAATGAAAATGTCAGCATTCTACATAGCTTCAGAGCTAACAGTTTTACTAGAATCATTTAATATTTATCATCACCTTCTGCAAGGGAATTTTAAACAACAAGAACAGTTACATAAAGCAAACCATGCTTTCCTGAACTGTGGCTTCACGAGGAGGCAGATCTGTTTTTAATTAATTTGCATCTTTTGATGGAATTGTCTGTATAATGATCCCCCCTGCCGCCGCCCCCACTTTTATGAAGGAAACGAACACAAAAGTTTAAAGTATGACAAAGGCGCCCTGTGTAATAGCTTTGCCTGTTCATTGTAATTCATTCTGCTTACCCTATTTCTCTCCTTGTTCAGTGGCGCCATTTTCCTAAGCCTGTGAGTGAATTCTCTCTCTTGCTCCATCTCCTTTCTTTATGCCCTGAATTTCTCATTCCTTATTCTTTCATAGCCCTGTATATAAAGTCATAGTTTGGCTACATGGACATATGTGTGTTTTTTAAATTTATATCCCACTTTCCTCCCCAAACTGAGACTGAAGGTGACTCATGACAAAATAAATTAAAATGGTATAGATAAGGTTGCCAAGTGAGGAAAATCCTATTCCCTAAGATTTCAAGGCCAAAGCAGGAGACATAAAGGGATTTAATCTTGCTGAATTACCCCATCCTCTTGCAACTGTCTATGCCCAAATCAGCTTAGGAGCCCAAAGCAGTGCAGAAGAGGGCTGCAGAAGCTGGTGGTAGTGGTGAGGACAATGCACAAAAATCAGGTCATTTCTTCTATTGGTGCAAGGGTTCTGAATGGAGCTCTCCTTGGGGCTGTGTCTGGATCCAACCCATCAATTCTTCTCGGATAACTCAGATGTCTGAAGCCACACTTCACTAAACTTGCAAGGCTTGGAGAGAAGAGTCAGGGGAAGCTTCCCCATGCATTTAATGTCTCTAGGGGCTTGGGGGACATTTTATAGGGTTTTAAAGTAAAAAACAAATTGATGAATCAATTCGTTGATTCATTAGGAAAACATTATAATTTGTAATTAGTGATTCATCAACTTTGATGAATCACGAATCAAAACAAATCGCCATTTTTCTCATTTGTACCCATCTCTGGTATGCAAGAGCTTCTAAGCCAGCTGATGGTGGAAATGAATACAAGGGAAGAGAATCTGGGTAAAAAGACCCAGATTCCAGGTAAAATCTGTCTAACCAAGTAATATGGCCACCCAGGGCTGGAGAAGAGGGAGAATTAATAGCAATATATGCCCTAGCAACTATGGTGATCATTTTCACTCCCTCTACACCTCATATCCTTTGAAACCTTACCTGCAGAACACACGACACATGGAGTTTTCAGGCTTGCACAGCTGTTGGGGCTTGTGAGAGGCTCACAGCCTACATGGAGAGTTCTCCATAGGCCCTGGTGTACTCACCAGTTCTCCTGTTTGTGTGTATTCACAACTGGGCATGTGCACTACATAAACAAACATCTTGTGTAACAAGAAAGCTCATCAGTCAAAACACCAGTCTTCCATTCCATGCCTTGCTCCAAAAGGCACAATGAATCCAAATGTGTATACCTACCAGCTCACCTGTGTGTGTGTGTGTGTACATGTGTACGTGTGTGTGCGTGTGCATGCACACTGACCCTAATGGAAGTGCACCACATACACAAACATCTAAGCCAATGATGGTTTGTTGGGATGGAGATGAGTGCTCAGGCTTTAAAGCATAATCAGTGCAGTGGTGGGAGGCAGAAGGATGTTGGCTGAGGATTACCTCTCCATCTGGAGAACCACGGAAGCATAGCAATGCCCTGAAACCTCAGCCAACATCCTTCTGCCTCCCACCACTGCACTGATTATGCTTTGGAAAAACAGGGGGCAGAGCAAAGGATCTGATGCAACGGCATTACTCCTTCCAGTTTGTTTTCCTTGTTACTTCAACTTCCTACATCAGTCAGTCCTCAGGAAGCCAAGTCTCTCCTTTCTGGGGAGAAAAGTCCCTTGCTCTTCTCCCCCAGAAGGATGTCAGACCACTTTCTGAATAGTTTTTTTTCCCTTATGTGCCTCATGGCAGCTTGGCACAGGGAAGCTTATGCTCTTACTCTAGCATATGCTAGTTATTATTCTGGATATGTTGATTCAATGCTTCAATATGTATTTACTGCACTTCAGTATTGCTTTTTTGATAAAATCTCCAGAAAGGGGAAAGAAAAATTATTTCAGAAAAGCAGAATAAGAGGTCAGCCAACCAAAGCCTTTTCACCAAGGTCTGGCAGAACAGAACTGCCATTAACTGATGTCAAAAGCAAACCACAGAAGGCAAGCGAGGGATTTCAAAGGGAATGTGCTCAACCATTCTCATACAGTACAGTGTGCAGTGATAGGGAACTTAGTCTTCCCATAATATGATATACAGAGCACTGACTCACAGTCTCACCTTCTTATCCAAAGAAGTGGGGTCACATAAGGTAGAAAGTATTCCCTGCAATAAATCGGGACTACAACCAAAAAACTAACCCCTCAAATTTAGCTCAGAAACAAATAGGCAGTCAATGAAATTGCTTCAAAGTTGGCATGATACTGTTATGCAACGTAGCCCCTGAGCTGCAACCCATTGCTAAAAAACCCTGAATTTTTATTACTGCAACTGCTGTTCTTAGGATGTCTTTACACACAGGTAGCACTGCACATGCCAAAAATAATAGAAACCTAATTTCTACAAGTTTTGACAATCAAGGAGGTGTTTTGGAGCCCCCCTTCCTGCACAACACTAATGGGTAGGGCATGAATCTTTCTGCTCAGTACCTCCCCAACCTCTGTGAGAGCACCCCAATCCCCATAAGGTCAATACAGCAGACCCTCCACAGTAGTAAATAAAGATGTGCTTTGTATGAGATTTCTGCAAGAACAATAATATTCAGAGGCATGTCAAGGTCAGTTTTGTGTGAGTTCTTTTACGCCCTTCAACAGTCATTACCACTTAGACTTATGAGACTACGTACATGTTTCAGGCTGCTCGAAGCTTTAACACTGACTTAAGATTTTACTACTTCTAAGTGACCAACAATCCAGGCACTTGGTAGTACCATACAAACGAGTGAGTGAGAAGATCTGACCCTCATATGTAAGCTCTATGCTAAAAGATCCCATGTCTGAGGAGATACAAGAATGCCTTTTCTCCTATGTACAGCTCTGTGGGCAGCAGTATAAGACATAAGACATAAGAAATTTATTTGTCATTGCACTCACAATGACACTCCAGATGTTTTTAAGTACAACTGTTTTCCATCTTAGCCAGCAAAGCTTATGGTGAAGAATCACAGAAACCACAGCACAACATTTGGAGGCCACACATTCTCTATACCTGTTCTGAAGAATTCCTGTTATGGGACCACATAGAAACCAAGCAGAAGCAGGCTGAAGAAATATCTTTGACTCATTGCTTATTTAAACATAAGGGAATATATGAAATACCAAATCTTATTAACTGACCAATATTTTTAATGGCTATTAATCTGAGGGAAAGTTGGTTTTAATAAAATTCCTAATGCATTAAGAAGGGAGGTAGAGGATGCTGGGGATCTGGATTGTTACAAGGGTGACGGAGTATAAGTGAGATGGATGTGTAAAGCACTTTAAAAGAAAGGTAAAGGTTCCCCTTGACATTTAGTCCAGTGGTGTCCAACTCTAGGGCACGGTGCTCATCCCCGTTTCCAAGCCATAGAGCCAGTATTTGTACGAGGACAGTTTCCGTGGTCATGTGGCCAGCGTGACTAGACACGGAACACTGTTACCTTCCCACTGAGGTGATACCTATTTATCTACTCACATTTTTACATGTTTTGAACTGCTAGGTTGGCAGAAGCTGGGACAAGTGATGGGAGCTCACTCCGTCGCGTGGATTCGATCTTATGACTGCTGGTCTTCTGACCTTGCAGCACAGACGCTTCTGCGGTTTTAACCGCAGCGCCACCATGTCCCTTTTTAAAAGAAAACAACTGGCTAAAAAATTTATTAATCCCATTTTTAGCATCTGAGAAAAAAGGATATTAGAACACAAGAATAAAGCTTTGTCATTTTGACTGCACATTTTGCAAATTCTGCTGGACAACAGTACAATTCTTAGTTAAAACAGATGGAAAAAATGACTTTAAAATAAAGTTACAGAAATATATGTTAATCCATTTAGTGGAATTCCTGTTCTTCCTCACGCATTTTGTTTCTTAATGCTGGCTTTGATTGAGAATGTTAATGTACAGAATGAATCATTATACAAGAAGGCAGATCTCCACCAGCCTTTTTTTTTTTGCAAAACATTATTTCCAGAAGTGTGGCTTGTTGTCATTAAGTGTATTTAAACTGTTATGCCTATATCATGAATTCATGAATCTATAATTCACTTCCCTTTCTCTAATCATCCATTATTTTGGAATCCTGCCTCTATGAGAAAAAGCAGATATGCATAGAGATTTACCAGTATACCACTAATTAGAATACGAAATACAAGACTGGTGTTGAGGCATCCTGATACATATTTTAATATTAGTTTGACAGCTACATCTGGGAATTGATTCATGTTAAAGACAAGAGATGGTAAAACATAGGCTTCTTAAATAGATAGCTGAAGGTGACTATTTCTTGAACACAACTCTTTTAAACAAGGCAGCATATTTCTATTCCCAGTGCAACCCCATTTCTCTTAATTTTGTTCAAATAAGTGGGAACACATCTTGGAAATATGCTCAGGCAGCAGATAACTGTATTTCACAGAAATAGAGCTCAATGTAAAAAGCCATGTCACACATGAAAAGTATGTACATATTTCTTGATCTTAATTTTCACACCACCTTGGCCTAGCAAGAGATAATATTCTTTGTCCCCCTGGGAGTGGCAGCTTTTGGTCTAGGTGGGTATTAAAGATCTATTGACTGTTCATATATACATACATATATGTTCTGATGACTGTAGCATAAGAGATTATTTGTATGTGTGAATGAGCAATCACAGATTAATCACATGGGCTAAAGCATTTTTACTTCCTACATCCCACTGAACCCGTGTATTTTCCAATGGAGAGTATTGGCACGTTCACTTCATTGTCAACAGTCAGTGTTTGCAGAACAATCCTTCACTCAAGCTCTAACTTTATGAAAGGAGTTAAAACTGGAGGTGTCACTCAGCCAGTTCTACCGTCAGAGTGGCTCCACTGACATGAAGGCCCTTACTTCACTTACAGAAAGTTCCACGGACCCAGCTGCACAACTGACAGTGTTCCCTCAGGCGGTAGTGGGACATTACAGTTGCTAAATGGAGAAAGCCTTGGATTTCCCCCTCCCCACCTGAGCCAAAGATCCAAAGCCACGACATTCTGTTGAGGATTCCGGGCTCTGTCTTTTCACTTCCACCCCACTAGAGCTGCGATAAAAATGTTCTGTGTCATGGTAGCCTACAGGGAAAACAAGTGTAGAAACGTCCACCATGTCTTGGCTGCTGTGAGCTGTCACAACTTTGGCTGAGGCAGCAAATCGACCATGCTCTCCATCCTCACTGTGGATTGCAGTTTTAACTCAGGTCATGTATATGCATGTGTGAACCAGCCTCACAGTCATTTGGAAACAGATTGTTCCTATTGTGTTGAAAAACTGTTCTCCCTTAATTACACCAGCCTTATAGGCTCAGGTAGACCACCCACTGTTTTAAGTGCTTATATAATACATGTTTATGAAAATATACTATTCTAATTATACGACTCTAAATTCTTTATTGCAAAAGAACAAAACTATATCAGATCCAGGTACCAAGCATGCTTGATTTTAACTTTACTCATGTGAATTGCCTGTTGATTGGGGGGGGGGGTTAAGTGACAAAATGTTTTGCTTTCAGTTAGTCTAATTGCTAACATGCTGAAAGAGATATATATAAGAATATATATGAAGTCAATAGGTTAAATAACTAGCAGCTAGATATAAAACATTTTGCTGCTCATTCCTCTTAGGTAGCTTTCCGGGAAAATAGTTTGTCGTGTTCTCTTGTAATGGCCAATCTTCCTATTCTATACTAATTCATTCTGGAAATAGACTATTTTGGTCATCCTGGTTTCGCTTAGCGCTTTAAAAAAATTCTTTTTCTGACCCCTGCTATTCCCACTTAGGAATAAACTCACATACTTCCTAGTAAGAAAATTACTTTCAATTCTACTGCTTGTAAACCAGAATGAGGCACCTTAAATGAAGCAAAAGAAGGAAATTAGCCCCAGATATAGCTGTACACTGGCCATGTGTTTCTGAAATAGGAATCTACAGGCCACTCCAAGAGTTCCCTCATCCCCAGATCACTAGACATATAAAATGTGAAAATCAAGACATACTCTGGGAATGAGCCTGTTGCAATACAGCAGACAGAAATACATCATATTTTTTACAATTTTTTTTCCAAAGGGCAACATTTGGCCAATGAATAGAATGTTTTAAAAGACCCTTCCAGCCCCCAATTTATAATGAAAGCTTTTCCATGTTTGAGATACTATATTTACTTAGTTCAAATATTTATGGGTGCAATGTATATACAGTATTGAACAAAACAGAAACCAGATTCATTCCTTAATGAGCAAGAAGGAATAGACTACGTACAGAACTAAATATACCATAGTGTGAAGTTGCAGGGGAGGGGCTTGGCTAATACTTTGTTAAAACTAGCAATACTAAGAAAATGTATGCCTTCACAACTACTGAATGGAAGGCCAGAAACAAAATAAATCGGTATTTGTTTTTGTTCATTATCAGAGGGTTTTTTTTAAAAAGAACGGTTAGAATGTTCAAAATAACTTTGCATTTCTTCAGCTGTTCTGGTAGTTTCAGGTTTCACAAGGAGCTGCTACACTATCTGTGTTCCCATACAACTCGATTAAAGCTATCTGACAAATCTAGTTGAAGTTATTAGGCTAACACTGGGTGCTTATTCAAATCCTTGGGCCATCAGTCATTGACAAGTTGCTATATCCTGAATGACATCTCAATTTTTCTAAAGCAGAGCCTCAAGATCAACATATCATGGAGGGATACATTGTAAAGAAATATTTCTACTTACTAATAATTGTAGAAAGATAGGCATGCCTAGCATTAGGAAAGTAGCAGCACTATATTTGTTAGCTGTGCATCTGATGTTTTCTTCAGGGACCCCAAAGCACTGCTTTAGCCCCAAAACAATCCTATGAGGTAGGTTACTCTGAGATACACAGGCCAGAATCCTGTTTCTGATTTATACTTGCATAATGAAAATTTTCAAAGGCTTGGGAGCAAATTACCACTCATTAACAGGGTGCAGGTGGAGTTTCCTGATGCGTGCTATTGGGGAACACAACCAGATCTTCCTTAATGACCCTCAATTTGCCACCAAAACGTAACACAATCTCCTTTAACCAAGTTTAAATTGGCAGAAGGATCCTGGCCAGCTTTAACAGGGATTAAATAAATTTGCCAGTATTGTAGATCTCAATGGCTAGATCATCTCTATTATCAGAGGCAGTAGGGTTTGCAGGAGATCATGAGATGAAGGCAGGCTCCCCATAGGCAACTGACGGGACACTGTGTGGACAGAATGTTGGACTACATAGTCCCTTACCAGAGTCAATAGCACTTTTTTTTTACATTTTATGGCTTAAGTGGTTTGCCTCAAGGGCATTGAGGTTCCATTAAACAGGTACCTAGAAGTTAGCCCTCATTTAACACAGGGACACTTACTTCTGAGTAGATAAGCCCAGGATTGAACTACCATGAAGTTTCAGTGTTGAACCTAGGTTCCTTCACATTTGCACACATGATGGCCGCTTAACTGTGCAAAAGGTTTCTGGCCTAATTCTGTATGATGCGGGTATTCCACCACTGGTATGATGTATCATCATTCCCCCCCCCCAGCTCTCGGAGCCACCCATGACTCAGGCTGGAGAACTGGATGGGTATCTTTATGAATCACTTCAGATTTGGAGCAGGGGGGTGCTTTGTAGCCTTCACTGTGCCCTGAGTAAGCTATGACTGCAATTTCTAACACTACCTTCTTGGACAGAATGGGGCATGACACAGAGGAATGGAAAGAAGATGGTGATTTCGCAAGCAGGTAAGTTAAATAGAAGTAAATTTCTTCCCTCCCTCTCCCGAGTACAACATCTGTTACTGGTTGTGAGTCTATTCAGAATTCAGAATAAATTCCAGCTGCTTTATAGTGGAAAAATGAACATGTCAAAATTACATTGCAAATGGTGTCTTTGCAGATCATCTCAACAGAAACTACGTACAGAAATGGTATGAAAGTTAACCTTAGCCCAGCTGCTAGATTTTGTCTTGACAGATCTGTATTTAGAATTTCTGCTACAGCCACAATTACAGTTCAATGATAATTATATCAGTTTGTGTGTGTGTGTGTGTGTGTGTGTGTGTGTGTGTGTGTGTGTGTGCACGCGCGCACACGCGTGCGCATTTCTAATGGTGCATTTCCACAGAGAGTTTTTATTGCTCCCAGTGTGCACTTCATCTTACAACCAGAAACACTGGAAGCAATAACGGTAAGAAAAGGTAGGATCTGAGGTGATTTGGTTTCCCTCCTCTCTGTCCCCCTGCTCTGCTTCCTTCTGCATAGCGCATGCAAATTTCACAATTCTTTAAAGAACAGAATACTCTTCATGGCCACCATATTGCCCATAGATCTCAAATACATGGATCGAACAAGTCCAGGGTAGAACAAAACAAAACAAAACAAAAATACCGTAACGTTCCAGATAACAGAAACTGCTGTCAAGAACTGCGATTCATCTATTTTAAAAATGACTGAAGTCCTAAATTTGACTAAAATTCATGTGGCTGCATAAAATGACAATTTCAAGTCAACGATCATATCTTCTTTGGGTGAGTAAAGAAGGACAGAAAGCTGAAGGTGGTAACAAGTTCTGCGCTAGTGCCACACATAGTTTAAACCCCTTTGCACACAGATATAAACCCAAGGCCTCCCATACATCCCATATATATATCTCCCATTCCTGTTCCAAAAAGCTTTTAATTGAAATAATATCAACTGTTGGTCCTGATGGCAATTTCTAGAGTATATATTTTAATTGTATTTTAATTGTTTTATGTTTTTACTGTATTTTAATTGCTGTAAGCCACCCAGAGACCTTTAGGTAGTGTGGGCGGCATAGAAGAAAGAAAGAAAGAAAGAAAGACAGAGAGACAGAGAGACAGAGAGATAGATAGCCAGCCCTTTGGTGGCAATACTTCAAAAAGAATACTAGCACACTGCCCATTGATGATGGGTACAAGTAGCACCAGTTTTGACCTTTTTATGATATGTTACTGCTTGAAAGTGGAAAACTGCTATACTATTCAGTGGGAGTGAACATGATAAAGATAGATTATCCTCCCCCACACACTTCTGTTTACACTTCATTTTTTAACATCTTCATTATAGTTTTCACATTTCACATCCAGCTTTCTGTAATATATCCAACGTTCCCCAGATTCATCACAACCTGAACATAAAATATGTATTTAAAATGTACTCGCTGTTTGCTTATTTCCACTTTGTTCAGAAGATACTGAAGGATATTCCTTTGTTTAATTAACTTCGCTTTCCCTTTACAAATGGAAAGTTATATGCACAAAATCAAGGTTAAGGTATGCACCACTTGATAAGCAATTTTCTGTCTAAAAGGTCGTAATGACCTAATCAAACCAAAATTAATTGTTACTCCTACCTCCCACAGAAAGTGGTAGGAATCGAAAACATAAGCTATGTTCTTCCATTGTTTTCAGTTACAAATAAATGTAGCTGAATCTTGCATGGAGTTAGGTTGTTTAAATTCCATTCAAGTCGATGGAATTCATACAACCACTGTACAGAAATGTTGCCTAAATTAATATTGCCAGGTGGACCAGCAACACATCTATTAAAGATTATTTTCAATTTGGCTTAGCAGAGAAGTCAACATTCTCTCTTAATACTTATGCATAATGATTTAAGAAAATACATTATCAATATACTTTTAATTATTAAATTATATTGTATTGGATTTGATTGTGTTAACATTGCATAGTGTAATACATATATTTACAGGGGACTCAAGTAGAGTAAATGTAACTGCAGTCCTTATTTCCTTATCTTAAAATAATAACTTAGCAATATTGATGTCAGGATAAAATGAAGTTGCAGCTTTCTTGTTCTTTCAAGTTAAAGTTATGATTCTCACTTAACCCAGTATACACGTTTTCACTCCCATTCACTTAATACAACCCTGTAATCCTTGTTGCAAATCTTGCATTTAAAGTGCAAACAAAAATGTGTTTACAGTACATCGGAATCTTGCAATTATTTAATGGAACATTTTGCATTTGATTGCCCATTAAGATACTTGACTCTACTGAAGCATAAATCTATCTGAAAGAGTCTCTCCACGTGTCTGAACAATATCGCAGGTATGGAAATGTTACATGAAAGATCAGCACGCTGACTCTGACACACCATCTGTGTGCGCTACGGTCTTTGGAACAAAACCTCTTACACACTGAAATCATTATCTCTCTGAAGTCTGCAGCTGGCATTTAAAACTTATTGATGGCATGGGTATCAGTGGCTCAGTAGGCAGCTCTTTTGCCTGAGGCTTGCAAGGTCACAGGTTCACATGCTGCTTAAAGAAAAAGTTGGACCTTTTCCAGGATTGTGTGTGGGCTGTGCTAGTCTCCTAGGGGGCAGTCCTCACGACAGTAAGTGAAACCATGTCTGCTTTGTAGATATCAAAGCTCTCTTCCAAATGGCAAAAGGAGAACTGGTCAAGGAAGCCACAGTTCTCTATATGCCTAGAGCAAGAGAGAAAAAGAAGGCTACATAAGGGTAATTTACTGTCATGAATTTGGGGACTTCCTAGAAAATTAATTCCTAGAAAATGAATTCAATAATTAGGCACAGAAACATATTCACAAAGATCACCTGTGGTCAAATCTCTGTATGGGGTAGGACATCAGGTAGAAACACTCTTATACATTGGAATGTAACCTGCTCTGGTGTTAATGCTCTGATGCTTGGTTATTCCAGATGTCTCTCTCCTCCTCTTCTTTATAGACAGGTAAAGTTGGATCTCTTGAAGGAACTGGGGATCACACTCTAGGCAAAGGTTGGACAGGTGATCAATGTACAGCATGAGATTTTGCCGTGGCAATGTGCCTCCAACAGTGACTGGATCATCTAGTCAAAAGAAACAAAGCCAACATGTAATGGTTTGTTTGAGAAAAGAACCCAACAAACACAAGTGCATCATGATCAAAAATGGTTTATTCCTAGAGCAAGGACTGTATTTATTTGAAAACATTTCTCCTTCTCTCGTAATTTCATAAATTGCATTTGTTGTGGCCAAGTTATTTTGCCTGGCAGTTCTTCAATCAGAGATTCCTATTCTATTTTTTTTCTTTCCAAAGAAAGTAGGGAAAGAAAGCTGGTGAATGGGAGTTTGGATTAAGGCCCCATCTAAGGTTGGGGTGAGTTGCTGCCCCAACTCTCCAACATAAATCCCCCCCAAGCTACTAAGTTTAAGCTACTATTAGTCCCAGAAAGGGAAACACTCATGTTTCAGACAAAATCCAAGTTCTCACCCCAACAGGTTTGCCGCAGAAATATCATCTGCCATCTTGTTTGGCCCTGGTCTAGCTCATCAAAACCCAGTTTAGTTAATTTGTATTCAGCCGTTAATGAAGAAAAGTGTTGCACAACCTGGTATAAAACTCCTTTCTCCTCACTTCATTTGTTATTTGCACTATTACATTATTAAGTCCAGAGACATCAAAATATAAAACAGTCAGATTCAGAATTTGCTGGGACAATGCAAGAATTCCTGTTCATTTTCTTAAATACTACACCGTATCATGAATTAAACTTTTATTGAAAAGTATCTCTGATAAAGACAGTATCAAAAGGCTGAAGAAATGAGCTTCCAAATTAGAAATGAGCTCTCAAATTAGCTTCCAACTTGAGAAGTTCTGGGACCAATTTCCAAAAATACAAAATCAGTAAACATGTGGAAGAGATCACCTTCCCACTTCACAAGTAAGCTCTGACAATCTATGCAGATATCCGGGGTTTGTTTCTTGGTCTCCAGGCGTTTGTTATGTGATAAACACAAACACTCACTTATATACAGAACATTCTTGGAAAACAGCAAGTAAGGGCCACTAAGTAATAGATCAACTTCTTGCAGACATAAAAGAAGCCTAGAGTAACCCAATATTAGACGTAGTATAGGCAAACTTTTATGAGTACTATTAGGCTTAGCCATGGTTGGAGCCAACTTACTGAAATCATAGCTAATTTATTTAAGACTCTTAGGTATCATATCAACTATCAGTCTGGACCCAATTTTATAACTTGGAATCATAGAATCATCGTAGGGTTGGAAGAGACCTTGGAGGTCTTCTAGTCCAACCCCCTGCGCCAGGCAGGACACCTCACACCATCCCAGACAGATGGCTGTCAAATATTTTCTTGAAAAACTCCAGCAATGGGGCACCCACAAAATCAGGAGGCAAGCTGTTCCACTGCTTAATGGTTCTCACCGTCAGGAAATTCCTCCTTATTTCCAGGTTGGATCTCCCTCTGATGAGTTTTCACCCATTGGTTCTTGTCCTACCTTTAGGCGCAATGGAGAATAAATCAAATGCCCTCTTCCCTGTGGCAACCCTTCAGTTATTGGAAGACTGCTATTGTGTTTCCCTTCAGTCTTCTCTTCGTTAAGCTAGACATACTTAGTTCTTTTAGCTCTTCTTCATAGGATTTAGCCTCCAGTCCCCTTATCATCTTTGTTATTTATTTATTTATTTATTTATTGCATTTATATGCCGCCCATCTAGACATAGTCTACTCTGGGCGGCTCTTCTCTGCACCCCTTCCAGGGCATCAGCATTTTTTTTGTATTGTGGTGACCAGAACTGGACACAGCACTCCAAGTATGGCCTCACCAGTGCAGTATACAGTGGGACTATCACTTCCCGTGATCTCAATGCTATCCCTCTGTTGATGCAGCCTAGGACTGTGTTGGCTTTCTTGGCAGCTGCAGCACGCTGCTGACTCATACTTAGGTACATCAAAAACAGGTACATCTCCTGATTTTTATACTAAAAAGAGCTATTTGCCATGAGATAGGAGCAATTCCATCCTCCTCAATGTTTCTTTATTTTATACCAAATGACAATAATGTAAGAGGATCTCTTCCATACATAGAAATGTATGCTAAACAATCACTTAGTCTTGGATCAGAGAAAGTAAAAAATGTTAATGGAGACTATTACTATTGCCTGGCTTACGTAAATAGGTCCTGGTTAAAACGTAACAGAAATGTCTTAATAATAATAATAATAATAATAATAATAATAATAATAATAATAATGATGATGATGATGATGATGATGATGATGATGATGATGATGATGATGATGATGATGATGATAATAATAATAATAATAATAATAATAATAATAATAATAATAATAATAATAATAATAATAATAATAATAATAATAATAATAATAATAATAATAATAATAATAATAATAATAATAATAGGATTACTGCAAATACATTAGGCAGTAGAGAAGTAAAAAAAGAAGCCAAAATGACTATACTAGGACAAATAGAAAAAAATTATTTAAGGCAGTGAAATTGGAGAATATTTTGAAAACAACAGAAACAAAGACTCATTATAAGAATCAACAATTTAAAATAAATTAAACAGCTGGAAAAATAAACCACTACATGGAAAACCCCTGAAAAATATTGATAGAAAGCATGATAATAACTCAGCATGGGCATGACTAAAACTGGGGACCCTTAAGAAAGAAATTGAAGGCTTGATTTTTGCTGCACAAGAACAAGCACTCCAAACCAAAGTGATGAAAGCTAAGATCCAAGGAATTAATGCTAACAGGAAATGTCAACTCTGCCAAGAAAAATATGAACCTGTGTCATCTGCAAATGTCCAAAGACTGCACAAACAGATTACAAAATTAGACATAATAGAGTGGCAAAATTAGTGCACTTGTTGATATGTAAAAATTAAAACTTGCCAGTCTCCAAGAACCCATGGGAAAATCAGGTTGAGAAGGCATCAGAAAATGAGAAAATCAAGATCTTGTGGGATTTCCAGATCCAAACACCTTGAACATAATACATCAGACATAGTAGTAATAGAACAATGAAATGTCTGAATCATTGTCATTGCAGTTCTAACATCTATATGAGGCCGCTGGGGGGGGGGTCATCAGGGGGTGTGGGGCTCTGTGCCATCAATATGCCGATGACACGCAGCTCTACATCTCCTTTTCTCCAACCACAGGAGATGCCGTTCTGTGCCTTCAGCGCTGCCTGGAGACTGTACGGGAATGGATGCAGGAGAACGGGCTGAGGCTGAACCCGGACAAGACGGAGGTACTGAGGGTGGGCGTTCCCACAACTGGGGATTGGGGAAATTCCCTCATTTTTGGGGGTGTGACCCTGCCTGCCAGTGATGGGCTTCGCAGCCTGGGCATCCAGCTGGACCCAGCGCTCACCATGGAATCTCAGGTGGCGTCTGTGGTCCGTTCCGCATTTTTCCATCTTAGGCGGATAGCCCAGCTGCGACCCTACCTTGACGTGGGGTTTCTCACTACGTTGATACATGCGCTTGTAATCTCAAGATTAGACCACTGTAATGTGCTCTACGTGGGGCTACCTTTGAGGCTGCTGCGGAAACTACAGGTGGTGCAGAATGCTGCGGCCAGATTACTCAGTGGAGTGAGAAAATACCAACATATCTCCCCCACTCTGGCCGCACTGCATTGGCTGCCCATCCGATTCCGCATCGACTTCAAAGTATTGATGCTTACTTATAAAGCTCTAAACGATTTAGGACCTCAATACCTGGCGGAACGCCTTCTCCCACCAAGATCTACCCGTGTCACTCGTGCGAGCCAGGAGGTGAGGCTGAGGAGCCTGATGCCGAGAGAGGCCCGGAATGAAAAGACTAGAAATCGGGCCTTCTCGGCGGTGGCTCCTCGCCTATGGAACAACTTACCTCCTGAGATTCGCGCGGCTCCCTCGCTGGGCATTTTTAAGAAACAAGTAAAAACACTCATGTATAGGCAGGCCTTCCCAACAGCTTATCCCTGACGATCTTTTTTTTTTTTTAATATTCCTTTGATCTCTGTCTTTGCTCACTTGTAATGTAATGTTTTAAAAAATTATTGTTGTGAATTGTAAGCCGCCTAGAGTGGTCGAATAAGACCAGATAGGCGGGATAGAAATCAAATAAATAAATAAATATAAATAAATAAATTCTAGGGGATGCCAGAGTTGAAAAGAAAGAATTAAAAAAACAGAGATCTGGCAATAGAAACATCCTACTTGCGGATGAAATACACTTCAGTGGTCCACATCATCATTGGGGCTTTGAGAACAATATCAAGAAATTTCACACAGTATTATAAACAGTTGCAGATCTCAGAAAAAACACAGAGTTAGAAAAACCCCCAACAATATTAGGAACAGCATACATACTACACCAATATTGAACAGATATTTAGGGTTTTGGTTAAAACCTTTACCTGTTATATAATACCAGTCAATGTTTTTATAATTTTGATTGACTGTGTCCAGTATTCTTGAAGAAGAAGAAGAAAAAGAAGAAGAAGAAGAAGAAGAAGAAGAAGAAGAAGAAGAAGAAGAAGCAGTAGTAGTAGTAGTCGTCATCAACCTAGCCTAAGCTGCTATTTGTCCTTTGGTGTGCAAAACAGCCATTTGACATATTAGCTATACTCCAGCTTAGAACAGGAGACTATGAAACAGCTCTGAAGCAAAATAGAAAAGCTACACAAACACACTTTGCTACATAACAGAACACTTCATAAGAGGATCACGTCCTCTTAACCTGTGACAGCAAACTTATTTATTTAGTTTTCTTCTCAGTAAGAAAGCAATTAGTTTTTTCACCCAATAAAAATATCCTTATGCATTTATAAACACTACTGGTAATTATGTAATTACCTTACCCAATCATGTTAAATTGCTGTCAGTTAGGTTCCCACCACTGATTACCTATGGAATATACGAAACCTAAATGAAGTCTTTGCTGAAGTGCACTTAGTGATTTACAAAGGTGTCTCTATGATTCCAAAAATATAACAGCACTATATTATTTGCTATAATCACCCAGTGTCTAAGGTCAAGGACAGATCTCACTGAAAGTCTTGTATAAAATCAAAAGAAACACAGAATTAAACACATAGCTTATTTTTGTTTTCTTGTCGTGACGTCTACATCTAATAGTAACCTTTCACCTCCACATAGTAAAAAAACCCTCTGTTATTATGTAATTAAAACTAATTATGTAATTCAACCTGCAGATTTTTATCCAACAGGATCTAGATCATTCAGTGGTCTTGGAAGAATTATCACATAAAATAAAACACTATGGCTTAAAATGAAGGAATAGGAGAACTGCAAATTAATAAAATCAATGCTGCCAAGGGGAATAATTGCAAGTACAGTACGTAATTCAATGTAAAATTATTCCAATGGTGATTATTGGTTTGGAAAGCCATGAATGAAATATTTTGCTTCACAAATGCAGGAAATACTCACTACCGTTCAGAAATATTAATGCCTACAAAGATGTGGCTATCAAAACAAGACATATCTTCTGTGCATATTTTAACGCTCTAAAGTTCATATGATAAAAACTACAACAGGAAATGTCACAGTAACTAAATAAATGGCAATAAATGTATTAGCAGAGATAATGGAAAGCTGTGTTACTCTGATCAATGTCACAAAGCAACCGTTTCACGCACTCCTGTGATTTGTAAGTGCCCACCGACTGGTACACAGAATTGGAAATGTTGAGAGGAAAACCAAATGGTCTGGCAAATAAAATGCTAAATAAAGTACCATCCAATTGAATGGCACTGCCTTCTTTCCCACCAGACTTTGCCAGAGCTCATTCTCAGTCCCTCATTTAGGGCTGGCTGAATGAAGGCATCCTCCAAAAGCCCTTTATTTTACTCTTCTCTGTTTCTCCACTTCCAATGTCACAAAGTGACTTTTCACATTGTCCTATCAGAACTACAGTCTCAGCATATTAACCTGGGAAAGTGGATCACTGCAGATGTGGAAAAGGTCAGAGTAACAATGCCTAACAAAGAACAACAAGTTGTTCATAGGCCTGCTTCTGGAGCAAGCAGTTGAAGGAGGAGGACTCTCTAGCTCTGGTGCCATTTCCTCATCACTCGCCTTTATATGTGTCAGTATAGCACTATTTTTGGTAGGTGTGCCAAGAAGATACAGCAGGAGTCAAGCTAGAACAGTTTCTGCATGGAAAAATTTAGGTTCCTCACACCTTCTGCAGTGGTCACAGCTTAGAGCTTTTTCTTGATAACAATATTTGCATGCTGACAAGGCAGTTCTTACGGCAACCCTTTCCAGGGTTTTCCTGGAATAGAAAACTCAGGTTTGCCATTCCCTCCTTTTGGGGGAGCCATGGGACCGTGCAGTTTGCTCAAGGCTATACAGGGTGGCTCTTTTCCTGGGATGCACAGTGGAAAACCATACTCCCAGCCACTGGAAGATACCTAACTTACTGAGCTATCCAGACAGTTATTCTCTTCTTGATATGGAAAGACTTAAAGAAAACTATGATCCTGTCCAACATTTGGGACATAATCCCAGACAATAATGCTGGGAAAAGTTGAAGGCACCAGGAACACAGCAAGACTGAATATGGGATGGATTAACTTAATATAGGTTAGTGCTTCCTTGAACTGGCCCAATCTAAACAGGGCTACTACATTGTAGGTTGTTAATTCATAGGCGTCCCATAAGTCAGAAACAGCTTGACTGCACAAATAATCTAACCTTTTATTTTGTGTTGAGTCCTTTCTTTTCCCTCTGTTTCCGAAAATGTTACATTCTGCACCTGCACATTTACTAACTGTACTTCTCTATATCCTCAGATGCTGAGGGTTAGCCATATGTGAATGGGATCACAGCCCAACCTCTTATGTAAACATGATCCTGGCATAGTCCTGGCCAGGAGCCACTTATGACTGGGAGAGAGAACATGTTACCCAAAATGTTAGGGTGTGGGACCATTCTGTCCTAGTCCACACACTGACTCAATCTGGCTGCGGTTGAACAAATGTATTCAGATGCAGATGTACAGATACAAAACAAGATGTGCTTTGTTTAACAGTCAAGAATATGTGCACATTTACACCAATTCTTTCTTCTTTTAAGTGTGTGAGTCCTGTTTCCAGTCTCCGACTGTTTTTATGTCACTAGAACAATTAGCAATTTAAAGGTAGCCACATCATTTTCAGCTGACGTGTGGGATTTTCTATTTTGTACTAAGGTATCCAGATCTAAGAGCAACATGTAAAATGAGATGGGGAACTTTGAGGGACCACTGATCTGTCCCAGCATGATCATTTTTATTCACTCTCGTATATTTTCTCCAGTCACCATGAGAACAATCTTCCATAAGTTTAAATAAATCATAGTAACTGCTGCTCTTTCTCTATTCCACCCTCATGCCACACTTTTCTCCTCTTCCTAACACATGAAATGAGTTGCTAAGTCAAGAGGTGCTATTTTACCTCAGCGATCCAAAACATGCCTCCCCGCTCAGCAAACCCAAAGCACTAGAGGTAACCAGTGAAAACAAACAAAAAAGGTGCAATTCTCTCCCCACCCCCACCTCCCACCTTGATGTCTTGAGGCCACGTTTTAAGCACAGTACCAGAAAATGTGCATAAGGGAGCCTAAATACTAAATTATGCTACTATATATCCAATTTGATTTTTTTAAAATAATAATAATAATGATTTAGTGGTGCATCTGTTAAAATCATATGGCATACCACATGGCATCTCGATCACATTGTATTTTATTGCAAGTTACGACAAAGGGAAATATGACCTTCTCTATACACACAGAAGAAAATCCTGCTTGGATCTGTTCTATTATTAGCTGGAATTTATACAGTTTTAATTTGGAGGGCAACTATATGCATGACTTCATTTATAGAGAGAGTTTTTCCCCGACCAAAAAGGCCAGATGGTAAACTAAGGAAACATGAACAATACACATGCTGCTTCCTAATGGGTAGAACTGAGGATCATTTTGTAGATAATTGTTGCTAAATGAAAGAGAGTATGAATTTGTCACTAAGCACATTTGCTCCTTTTGAAGCTAGCTCACTACTTTATTCCAAGCCTTTCATCTGAGTCCATTGTTCCCATTATGCAGAAAGTGATTACTGTATTAAATTTTCATAATATGACACCTACACATGTTTTTAAAAGTTTTTTTTATACCCAATGCATTACCCATGGACATTTTTTTATTTAAAAAAAACTTACTGTATTATTATGACTGATGTGCTTGTATAATATTGCTAACATTTTTTCTGTAATGTAATGCAAAAATCTACAAAAATAAGTTTTTAAGCACACATTAACAATAAAGTTATGACATGATAGATGAACACAGTTATACCCTTGTTATTACTCCAAAACGCATTACATGTAACTCTATCAGTTGCAATGTACTACTCCAAGTTCTAAAATACACAGTACACCTGGTTTGTAATGCAGATTTTTTTAAACTGCAGCTTAATCAGAAAACTATGGATAAGAAATTAATTTGTTGGGTTGTCATTTTGATGCCAAAACCCCCCACAAAAATACATTTATGAGACTTATGACGAGTTTCTTCAATAACGCACACAAAACCGTGCATGCATTTGAAATATGTTCAAAATTGCATACAATTTTTTAAAATGCACACAAACATGCTTCACCTAATGAAAATACGTACAATAATAAATAAATAAATATTTAAAAATGAACATAAAATGCTTACCAGAGAGCACTTTTTCTAGTTCTGCGATTTTATAGCTGGAATCTAACTGAAAATGGACACTGGCATAACACCATCAGTGTAAGCGTCAGCTGTGAATTGCCATAAATTAAAAAAAATGGTGTAGGCATTTGCTGTTGCACAATAAAGCAACTGTGTAACTAAGAGGACTCTGGCCTGTGACTTCTCTAAATATCTAAATATTTCAAGGAACAAACTCCTAAATCTCTTTACACACCTCTCTCTCAGGTTTCTAGATTCCTCTGCAAATCCTGGCTTACTCCTTCCCACAAATTACTCCAAAAAGAGAACCAAGATTTGAAGACCCCTATTATAATCTGAAATACAGAAGCGGCTTGTGAGAATAGTTCATTATTTAAGCTCATAATGTGGAAAGCTAGGATCATGGGGAATTCATATGTTACACACTGAAAAATGAATTATTGATGAAAAATGAATAATTAATACCCATAACAAACAAAAAGGAACAACAGCAGTTCACTGTCAGTATTCACACAAACTGTGATACAGTTTTTCATATAAGAGCTCCAGTACAGAACTGTATATTAAGAGAAGGTGCCACACACACATGGGATTCCCACTGTGCTGTAGTGGACAGAGTGATAGATAAGGACTTTGGATAACAGGGTTTGATTCTTCGCTCAGCCATGGAAACTGACTGGGGGAGTGGAACTGGTTAAACTTTACATATCTCATTTCCCTTGAAAACCCTATTAGAGTTGCTATAAGTCAGTTTCAACTTGATAGCGAGTGCACACACACACACACACACACACACACACACACACAAGGTTTATTCATGCTACCAAAGTATGATGTAGTACAGTACGGAGCATGCATGTAAAAAGATGGTGATGGGTACAATTCATGAAGAATGGTTGTATCTGAAAAACATGTATACATTTCTGCATATTTTTGTTGTTGTTCAGTCATTAAGTCATGTCCGACTCTTTGTGGCCCCATGGACCAGAGCACGCCAGGCCCTCCTGTCTTCCACTGGCTCCCGGAGTTTGGTCAGATTCATGTTGGTCACTTCAATGACACTGTCCAATCATCTCGTCCTCTGTCGTCCCCTTCTCCTCTTGCCTTCACACTTTCCTAACATCAGGGACTTTTCCAGGGAGTCTTCTCTTCTCATCAGATGGCCAAAGCATTGGAGCCTCAGCTTCAGGATCTGACCTTCCAGTGAGCACTCAGGGTTGATTTCTTTCAGAATTGATAGGTTTGTTCTCCTTGCAGTCCAGGGGACTCTCAAGAGTCTCCTCCAGCACCACAATTCAAAAGCATCAATTCTTCGGCGGTCAGCTTTCTTTATGGTCCAGCTCTCACTTCCATACATCATTACTGGAAAAACCATGGCTTTGACTATGCGGACCTTTGTTGGCAAGGTGATGTCTCTGCTTTTTAACATGATGTCTAGCTTTGTCATCACTTTCCTCCTAAGAAGCAGGTGTCTTTTAATTTCGTGGCTGATATCACCATCTGCAGTGATAAGTTAAATAAGCAGGGAGACTATATACAGTCTTTTTGTACTCCTTTCCCAATGTTGAATGACAGTTGTTCCATATCCAGTTCTAACTGTTGCTTCCTGTCCCACATATAGGTTTCTCAGGAGGTGGATAAGGTGGTCAGGCACGCCCATTTCTTTAAGAACTTGCCATAGTTTGCTGTGGTCCACACAGTCAAAGCCTTTTGCATAGTCAGCGAAGCAGAAGTAGACAGTTTTCTGGAACTCTCTGGCTTTTTCTATAATCCAGCAGAGGTTAGCACTTTGGTCTCTTGTTCCTCTACCTTTTGAAATCCAGCTTGTACTTCTGGGAGTTCTCGGTCCACATACTGCTGGAGCGTACCTTGTAGGATTTTGAACATAGCCTTCCTAAAGTGTGAAATTAGTGCAATTGCCCACAATAGTAGATATGATAATTGTCTGAATTGAATTCACCCATTCCCATCCATTTTAGTTCACTGATGCCCAGGATGTCAATGTTTATTCTTGCCCTCTCCTGTTTGACCATATCCAGCTTACCAAGGTTCATAGATCTTACATTCCAGGTTCCTTTCACTTCCAGGCATGTACGTGGCTGAGCCTCCTTTTGGCTTTGGCCCAACCACTTCATTAGCTCTGGAGCTGTTTGTACTTCTCCTCCACTCTTCCTCAGTGGCATGTTCGACACCTTCCGATCTGAGGAGCTCATCTTCCAGTCATATCTTTTAGCCTTTTGTTTCTGTCCATGGAGTTTTCTTGGCAAAGATACTGGAGTGGTTTGCAAGTTCCTGCTCCAGGTAGATTGCGTTGAGTCAGAACTCTCCACTATGACCTGTCCGTCTTGGATGTCCCTGCACGGCATAGCCCATAGCTATATGGGCCATATACTGCATGTGTTTACATTTTAAAAAATGCATCTGATGTGGAAACAGGATGGATTTAATGAATTTAAGATTATAAAAATAACAAAGTGAGCATAACTGAAAAGTACAGATTTATATTTCCTTGCTGGGATGGATTTTGTTATTGTACAATAGCTCCATAATCTTTGTGTTGCTCACATTTTGGCTCTCAGCCTGTGCTCAAGATTATTCCTTATCCTTTCAAAATACAAAAATATATTTTCAAAAGATGCACCTATAAAACTCACCCTGACTATTCCCTGATTTCTTTAAGTAGGTCATTTCTAAACAGAAAGCACACATTTATCAGCTAAGCATCCCACCTCATCCCCCATTTTCCTAGCAATATGTCATTCATGTCTGCAAAGAACAAGATCCTGCTGTTTTTAAAGTTGAACCCCTGCTGATTTTTGGCCACTCCAAATATTCTGTCGTAGTTCATCTAATCCGATATTTTTCAATATCTCCATATTTGGATTCCTTTGCAAATTCTTTTTCTGCTCTGTGTGTGAGGTTCTATAAACTGGAAATAAAAGATTTAATGTGTTCTTTGAGAACTAAAAGAGTTTCCTCCTTAAAAAGAACTTAAAGAAACAGTCTACAGTGCCCCAGTACAAAATAAGTACACAGTACAGTATTATGCCTAGTTTTATAATCCACAGATTTAGTAGTTTCTGCCTCTTTAATCCTTTTGAAAATCTAATTTTGTTGTGTTTTTATTATTGATTAAATCTGCTCACTAGAATTTCTCTCCCCTTCACGGATTGCTGCCTTGTTGTGGTGAAGGGACTTGAGTAATTCAGAGAGGCTATGGGTTATGCCATGCAGGTACACCAAAGACAGACAGGTCATAGTGCAGAGTTCTGACTAAACGCGATCCACCTGGGGTAGGAACCGGCAATTCCACTCCAGTATCTTTGCCAAGAAGACTCCATGGACAGAAACAAAAGGCTAAAAGATACGATGCTGGAAGATGAGCCCCTCAGGTTGGAAGGCGTCCAACATACTACTGAGGAAGAGCGGAGGACAAATACAAGTAGATCCAGAGCTAATGAAGTGGTTGGGCCAAAGACGAAAGGATGCTCAGCTGTGGACGCACCTGGAAGTGAAAGGAAAGTAGCTTCAGAGTTCTGCTGTCAGAAGGATCTGCAAGCAAAACACTCATACTAAGTAAGATCAGTCAGCAGAAGACTCTAAAAAGGAGCAGAGAAGAAGTACAAAGGAAAGGACTTCAGTTATGGCAAATCAAAGCCTCCTCCAGTCCAGGGACACAGTAACTGTTCAGGCCAAGGTGGGAGTAGGTTTTTAATTTCCAACATACTTCAGGCATGAGGGTCCTGGATTCAGCTCACCTATCTCAGGTAACCTGGAATATAACCATAAAAAGTGGAGGAAATCTGATTGGTAAGGCCAGTTGGTCAGCTTTTGAATCGGAGTTGTATCCCCTGTGTCTGATACTGTAATGGAGTCTACTAAGCACAACTTGTTGATGAAGCTCTCTTGTTTCTTCAGTCATTTCGAACATTATGAATTTTTTTATAACATTATGATTTTTAATGGGAATTTTTAAGAGATCTTTGAAAACATGGCTGTTTAGACAGGCTTTCCTGGATATTATATAAACAGAGTGCACTGGTGCCTCCATCATCTTATCTTTTTAAATTGTTTTTCAATTATTTTCATATTTTCACTTTGACTTTTTCCTAGTTTTAAGTTGATTGATAAGTTCCATTTGATTTCCTAAATTGTTAATATGTTTGCTATTTTATTTAAAATGTTAGGTGTTGTTTATTATGTTGTGAATCGCCCAAAGTAGCCTTGATAGTCAGATGGCCTGTATAGAAATTGAATGAATGAATGAATGAATGAATGAATGAATGAATGAATTCTGTGACATGGAGCCTGCAGATGAGGGCAGCCCATTGCAATCATGCAACCATATGACTGGTTGCACATAGATGTCTGAAAAAGAAGGGCAAAGATCTTCTCTCTTTCCACATCATGCCAGCACCTCCTACCCACTACCACCACCTGTGGCAACATACTAAATAGATGGACTGGCACTGTAATGCGTATAAGGGAGGGAACTGGATGAGAAATATTTTCCTGATTAGAATCATGGTTGAAATAATGCTATGTGGATCTTGAAGCTTCTATTTCTGCAACCTGAAACATGCATTACTGCTATCGATGAAATGTCTACATAGTCTTGAGATGAAGCCCCACATAGAACACATTACAAAATACTCCTACATGGGTATTGCTAAAGATGTAGCTAATGACTGCAGCCAGGTATCAACAACAGTTGCCAGATATGGGAAAAGATTCTTTTGTGGGTGACTAATCCCCAAATACCCTTGCCAACATGACCACCAGTGATGCTGGTGCAGATATTCTGGTGTTCAAAAATGTCACATTCCTCATTTCTGCTAGTTCCGTGAGCAAACCACAAACTCTGTGTCTACCAACAGTACAATCCTTATACAAGTCATTTCAAAAGTGAATCTCATTGAGTTTGGTGGAATTTACTCTCTGATAAATGTGTATCAGGTTTCAGCCCAAAGACAGATTTAAAAAAATAATAGAGGAAAACAAGGTAGGTCTATATATTGATCTATTCTACACTGAAAACTTTTCCAGCATTTTTCTTTTTCCTTTTCTTCAGTCCTCCTCAAATCAGCACAGAGGGAGGACAGCTGGATTGCAATAGACTAACATTGAGGGACTTTTCACTTTGTGCCTTTCAAAGGTATTACTTATAATTTCATGCAGATCCATAGTCTTTGCCATATATAGTATTGCGCCTTAGCTTTTGGATGCTATGTGATTAACTCCTTGCGTCACAAAACACAAACAGAGTTATCCTCAATCTTATTAGATTTTTCTTTACTATGAACTCATGCAAATTATTTTTGTTTGGTCTACCTTGTGCTGACAGCAATTAATTCTAAAGCCTAAAACATAAAGGGATACAGTTAACACATGTTTTCAATCTGTAAGCAAGTTATCCAATTATTTTAGGTAAACGTTTATGATTACAACCATTCTACCAACTCCTATATAATGAATTATTTTCTTCTAAATGGACTTAGGAGCCATGTCGATTTTTAGGTGGAAATAAATGGTGATGTATTCCTTTCCAATCATGAAATTATTTAATGACTGTGCATTTTTAAAATTTCCATGTTAGAAAGAGGATACTAGGAGCATGACTGCGGAAGATCTTTCATGCATTAAGACTATAATTTATCGTTATAAATTGAGCCTGTACAAGTCTTGGCTAAAGGTGAGTAACTTGATTGATTGGTCGTGGTGAAATATAATAGAGTCAAAAGATCAGATTTTCAACCATTTTCTGTAATTTCAAAGACGAATTGCCTGGTTTGTTGCTCAATGAGCAGACTGGCTCACAAGATATCGAAAAACATCAGCAGAAATCCTGCCCATTGAAGTTCCTGTCCTAGTATGTATTCTCAGCTTTGCTCTTTTGCCAGACGAGAATTAAGCACTTAGTTGTAGTTTGAAAGAAGATACTGTTCCCTCCGGCCCACTGGAATACTAGTGGCTGGCACAGATAGGGAAGTGTATCAAGCAGACATTCCTTGTAAACAATGCACTCACTAGTGCAGAGATAATCGCTAGAGATGAGAGTGAAAGGTCACTTCCATGACAGTAAAAAATGTACTACGGTCAACAAAAGTGCATTGATTTATTGAAAATATGCCTATACTGCTTTTTGATTAAATGATGATATAATGTAAAATATTAAATATATAATATAAATCATAATTAGTTAAAACATACAGCATCAAAAAAAAAAGCATTTAATGTGAATGTATGTTTAACATCTATACCCACATACAACTGAAGTTCAACAACAATTTAACATTAATGTTGTTTAACTTGAATTGCATGTTTATAGTGAGCGGCCACTGATTTAGAAGATGAATGAATGAATGAATGAATGAATGAATGAATGAATGAATGAATGAATGAATGAATGAATGAATACAGTGGTGCCCCGCTTAACACTTACCCCGCATGATGTTGAAATCGCTTAATGATGGGTTTTTTGTGATCGCTACTGCGATCACAAAACAATGGTTCCAATGGGGTTTTTTTGTTTGACATCGATTAGGAGCCTGCTTCATGAACTGTTTGTTCGCTTAACAACAATTTTTCCACCTCCGCAAAATGGCTTCCCTTCATAAAATGGCTTCCCTCCCTTCGCAAAATGGCGGTTTTCCAGATGGAAGCTTCATATTACAGGGAATTAGAAAAGTTGATCGGCGGTTCTCTATGGCAAATCTTCGCTGGACGATCAGGTATTTCCCCCACTGGAATGCATTGACCAGTTTTCAATGCATTTCAATGGGGTTTTTACTTTCGCTTGATGACGATTTCACTTAACAGCAATTTTAACGGAACGCATTATCGTCGTCCAGTGGGGCACCACTATAAATAAATGCTATGGATGGCCATTTGAAGAGGTGGCAATTGTGGCATGCTATTAGAGTGTGCATGCTCACATACTTTTGTGTTTGTGTGTGTGTGTGTGTGTGTGTGTGTGTGTGTATACACACACACACACAGTGGTGCTTCGCTTAACAATGTTAATTGGTTAAAACAAAACATCGCTATGGGAAAACATCGTTAAGCGAAACACCATTTCCCATAGGAATGCATTGAAAACCGGTTAATCTGTTCCAATGGGAACGGATTATTGTCCTTAAGCGAAAATCCCCATAGGAAACATCGCTAAGTGAAACAATGTTTCCTCCACCGGAAAGCCATTCAAAAGCACTGAAGCTGGCTTCAGTGCTTTTGAATGGCTTTCCGATGTCTGTTTTTGCTCATTTTTAAGTGTCTTAAAATGTCTGAAACCTGTTTTAAATGCTAGGATTCGGTAGTGCACCTTGTGAAACATGTGCAAACTTAATTTGGCTTTGTTCTGAGTCTTCGTTAATTTTTCGTGAATTTTTATTTCCCTCATTGAAAAGCATTGGACGGACATATATATGCCACCATACTACTGACAAATGATAGCAACACCATGAAATAACTATTGAAGAAGATGGAAGAAAAAAAAACGGAGAAGCAGAATTACTGGCAAACATTAAGAAGGCAAGATTAATGACTACATAATTGTGTTGTTTTTATGTGCTGTCATGTTGCTCTTAACTTACAGCAACCAAAATATCCTGTCCTCAACAACCCTACCCAGCTCTTACAAAATCTCCAAAATATCCTGTCCTCAACAGTCCTACTCAGCTCTTATAAATTCAAGCCTGTGGCTTCATTTAGGGAGTCAATCCATCTCTTATTTGGTTTTCCTGTTTTCCTGCTGCCTTCCACCTTTCCTAGCATTATTGTCTTTTCCAGAGAATCCTGCCTTCACAACCTCAGTTCCAAAATGTTTGCCTTCAGAGATAGTTCAGACTTGATTTGATCTACAACCTAGTTGCTCATCTTTCTGGTGGTCCAGAGTATCCACAAAGCTCTCCTCCATCACCACATGTCAAACAAATCAATTTTCTTCCTGTCAGTTTTCTTTACTATCCAGCTTTCCCACCCATACATGATGATCTCGAAAAAAATAGTGTGGATGATCTTGGTCTTGGTCTCCAGTGATAAGAAGATATTTTCTAATTCCTCCGTTGCTGCTCTTCTGAGTCTCCATCCTCTTCTGATTTCTTGGCTGCAGTCTCCATTTGGCCTGGCAGATGAGCCAAGGCACATAAAATCTCTACTTCAATTTCTTCATTGTCAAGTTATGCGCCTCTTCTGTATTCATGATTTTGGTTTTCTTTGTGTTTGATAGCAGTTATCTTCTTTCACTAAAAATTGTTTCAAGTCAGTGCTACTTTTTGCTAGTAAGTGTATCATTTACATACTGAGGTTTCTTCCACCATTTTTATTTCTTTCTCTGCCACACACACTCATACACACACATAACAATGTTTGGTCATTGTGGCGTTTGCCGTAGTGGCCCTTGCTTGTTTTTCCCTCGCAAAGGCTCATGTCACATTTTCTTCTCGCTGCCACCAGTGGATTACTTTAATCCACAAGATAAATGACATTTGTCAGAACACTTGTCTTGTGAACACAAACAGAACTTATTTATTGAAGTGAAGCCGATTGAATAATAACAGGAGTTTCTCAGATATACATTATGCATAAGCAAATCATCAGTTCTCTTAGCACATACTTCTTTTCTCTTGCAATATCAGTACCACCTATCTCTCTCAGCATCTCATCTTTATCTCTATCAGTATCAGTTTCAGTTCTCTCTTTCACTAACCCGCCCTATCTATATATCTATCTATCTCTAACTGCCTCTCATTCCAATCTCTATCTGACTCCTCCTTCTCCCGCCAAGCCTCATGTTGCTGCTGACTCCGCCTCTCCAGCCCTCTCATAGGCTCATCCAAATCAGCCTATGAATATGAATAGCATGAGTGACGTGGGGGATTGCCACGGTCATATTTTATCATAGGTTTTTATTATGAATTACATCAAAACTTTCACGAAGTGGAATAAATCTATTAATTAAATAAAAAATAAATGCTGGCTGACTGCTTCTCCCCACAATATTTTTGGCCGTGTGCCTGCATTCTTCTTTCTGGCCAGTTGTGTCCTATTTGCCTAGAAAGGCAGCATGGTTGCTTGACATTTACAGCCCTCCTTTTCCTTTATCTTTTCAACAACGAGCTTGATATACATCCTGGTCGTCAATATCATATATCTAACTGGGGGATGGATATGTCTCGGTCTTGTTTCCTTTGTATGCAGTCCTCCTGGGTTTTATAGGATGCTCTTAATAAGAAGCACATTATGCTGCAGAGGAAGTCCTTGAGCAGACTTTGCAGATCAGTATGGCAAATTAGTTTCAGAATGTGGAAGGTCAACTTGGAAACAAAAGCTGAAGTATAACTGTGAGTTTTGAGGCTAAAAGGGAGAAGCAGTGTGTTGGTCCTCTGTGATGTTTATATAACCCTTATGTTAAAACTAAAGGCAAGGCTCAAAGATCTAGGAGTTACGTTCTCAGTGTTATTGCTCAAGACTCCATACTTGAAAGGTGGGAATCCAAACTGTGTGTCTAGTCCAGTGCTTCCCCACTTAAATGTCTGAGAGAGGCAACAAAGACAAACATGGATTCAAACATAAAGAAAGGAAGACTGGGCTGGATCCAGAGAAGCTTCCTCTCTTGAAGAAGTTCCCATCACTGAAGGGAGGTACTTTCTTCTTATGGAAGAAGTTCCTCCATTATAGAAAGCCCCCTCTGGTTCCACTTTATTTATTTATTTATTTATTTATTTATTTATTTATTTATTTATTTATTTATTTATTTATTTATTTATTTATTTATTTATTTATTTATTTAGCTTCTAAATCAGTGGCCACTCGCTATAAACATGCAATTCAAGTTAAACAACAATGTTAAATTGTTGTTGAACTTCAGTTGTATGTGAGTATAGATGTTAAACATACATTCACATTAAATGCTTAATTTTTTTAGATGCTGTATGTTTTAACTAATTATGATTTATTTTCTATATTTAATATTTTACATTATATCATCATTCATTCATTCATTCATATGCTGCCCACACTACCCAAAGTTTTTTGGGTGGTTTACAACAATTTGGATTCAATAAAAAAAAGAAAAAGATAAAAATAATTAAAATACAATTAAAAATACAATGGTCTAAAAACTGCCATCAGGACCCACAGTTGATATTATTTCACTTAAAAGCCTTCTGGAACAGGAAGGTTTTGACCTGGCGCCGAAATGTCCTCAGTGTCGGCACCAGATGAATCTCCCTCAGGAGGGCATTCCATAGTCTGGGGGCAGCTGCCGAAAACGCCCTTTGTCTACAAGCCGTTCCTCTTCCCCTCTTCCCCTACAAGGACGTCTCTAGTGACAGTTTCTTCTTCCATAACATGGATGAATATATAAATACATAAAACCAATGTATAAATATCTCATATCAAATAAGAGGAGCTTGAAAAAAGGTTTGGCTTATGCCGTAACGCATGCATGCACATCCTATAGCCCATGGGCCCCTTGCAGCTTCAGCGGTTCCTGGCACGGTCCCTGCTCTCCTTCTCCTGTACTCTGGGAGGAACAACAGTGCTGGAGCCCATTCTTCCAGCAGTGCTATTTCAAGTGGAGAAAAAACAAATTCAGGGAAGATCACTGGGCTGGAAAAGGTGAACGTCTCTCCCAATCCCTTGCCATCACACTTTAAAATCACTGTTGACTTGCCACTACAGTGGACCCTCGACTTACAGACAGCTCCACTTACAGACTTTTCGAGTTACAGACTTCTCTGGCCGCAAAATTTAGGTTCGACTTGCAGCCGGAGAATCAACCTACAGACCGGGGGAAAAAATGGAACAAAAATGGCCAGTTACGGATTAATCGGTTTTCAATGCATTGTAGGTCAATGGGGTCTCAACCTACAGACTTTTTGACCTGCAGCCACCGTTCCAATATGGATTGATTCTGTAAGTCAAGGGTCCACTGTAGTGCTAAAGAAGAAACACTGTTCTCAGTAGAAACTGAGAAGTGTCTCAGCTGGGGGAAGTGAAAAGTTTCCATCCTCTCTAGTGGTCCCACTTGTAAAATGCACAGCTGTCATTAAGATAGTAGGATCGGAGTTTTATTTATTTATTCTATTTATTATTAGACTTTTACCCCGCCCCTCTAGACAAAGTCTACCTGGGGCAGCTTACATGGATAATAAAAACACAACAATATAACAAATATAAACATCAACCCAAGGGCACCACAATTTAGACGTGCAAAAGGTTTGCCCTTTACTACAACTGCTGGAAGGGATGGCCTGACTGTCCTGAGCATACATGTCCCATCCAGCTGCTCCTTCCAGGAAAAAGAAACACGGACCAGCCCAACTTAGTGTAGAAGCAATATGTCACTGCCCATTTTGACCCAGATGCTTCTCCCCATTCCTCCTTCCTCTCCTTGCATGTGCCAATCTCATGTGGCCCAAGCCTAACCAAAGGGCAGTCAAGCCCCAGGCACCAGAATGGCTCATTGAAACTCTGCCAGAACTGTCCTTTCACTGCCACCAGTTGCTGGAAGGGCAAATTGTGGTGTAGAGGTGACTGTGGGAGAATCTCTGGTTACACCTCCTGCCCACTGGGGCAAATAAAGAACCTCGTTTTCATAAGGCACCTTAGGAGAGAAGGCATGTGTGACTCCCACTTGTCACCATAGCTGGTGCTTCAGTGCTGGGACTCTGACCTAGAGATCAAAAGAAGCATATTGGGACAGGCTGTGGGTCTCCTTGATCCAACGCTCCCTCCTTCCTCAAGCACACTCCCATTGAAAGGGAAAGGGAAGATGCATGTTTTGTTTTAAGGGCCGTCAAAGGAGGAACAAAACATTTTTTTAAAAAATCACATACACCCTTTTTCTCACATACAAACACACCAGTATGAGCTGACATGGTGTCAGGATAGGCATTTCTCCATCTTACTTTCTTCCTCTTGGCACCCTGTAAGATTACTGTACTGCAATCCCCACTGAACTGGACTGGACTGGTCTATTTATAATCATTGGCCTTAGAGGCATAAAGTGTATACAAAACGTGTATCCAGAACATATATAAAAAGTTAATACAATTTTACTTCCAAATTAATATACAAACAGAGGAACAGCACCCTTAAGTTTCCAGAATACAGATTATCTTCCATAGAACTTGCAGGGTATTTAAAAAACTGATGTGGTACGGAAACTTCATTATTGCGAGAGGTGAGACAAATGAAGAATGGCATTAACGTTAGATGCAACCCTGATATTTAGCCTGCAGACTTTCTCTTTTAAAATAAACGTGTCTGTTTAAGAAATTAATCAGGATATATTCTTCTGATTAAAAAGTAGCAGGAAACTGATCTTCATTCCTGTCTCCTAGACTTAGCAAAATTGATGGTGATAAAAGCTGAGGGTTCCCCCCTCCTCCCAGCACTAGTCAGGCTCTCTTTCAACTTTTCTTGAACACTGATAATTTCTGTTTTTTAAAAAACAAACCACATATAATGTGGCATCAGAGAACCAGCTTCTCTCCTTTTGAATGTGAAAGATGAGAGGAAAGGGGAGCAAGGACAAAAGTTATTTTCTTCCTCTCACTTAACTGTACAGCCACTAGCAATTAGAGAAAAACGGCAAAGACATAGGCTTCAGTGAAATTGTTAGTCACAATTAAAGGAAACACATTGAATCAGTGGGATTTTCTCAAATGTTGACTTACCATTCAGAAGTTGATTTAAATGGACCTACTTTAGTAACAATTGGTCATAAAGAGGGAAGAATAGCTGGTGTAAAATAGGCTAGTCAAAATCACCAATAAACATTTTTACAAAGCATTTTTAGTGCAGAATCTATTTCCAGCTATAAAAATATCATGCAAGAACTTAAACATTAAATGCCATTTTGGAGATCTGTCTTCCAGATCTTTGAAGGCAATTACAAATAGTGATTTTGAAGAATTAGGCTATATAACTGGATTGCAGTCCACCCAGTTCAATCCTACTCATGTCTTTCAGTGTAGAGCGGATGCTTGCCCCATCCCAGCATGACTCAACATGTGAACACTCCAACCATGCCTCTACAGGTAATTCACAATCCCCAGTGCAGGATGATAATGCCCATGGAAATAGTGTTTATACTTGCACACTGGTGTGGAATTAGAGCTGCTAGGATGTTTTCCCCAGTGTATCTATGCTCAAATGCACATGGTAGGCTCTGCGCCTAGAATGAGTAAAAAGCCAGAGAACAGGGCTGGCTCCTTAGGTGCTCTCAAATCCATGGTCCTGAGAATGTCTTGCTGAGGCCACAGGAGAAATAGTAAGTCCTGCAAAACAGGTGGGCAAAAGTAGAGCATCCATATTCTTAACCACTGCCTATAGTTCTAAGGATGATGGGATTTACAGAGGGCAGCACTCTGTCAACTCCTACCTGACAAGGTAGTTGGCAATAGATCACTTAAGATCTCCTTCCAAGCCCTACCCAATCCAGCTACCATGGAAGTTTCTATGTTGCCCTCTTTCCAAATCAGGCCTTTAGAAAAGGGCAGTAATCAGCGTGTTAAGGTTGGGGAGGGGAGAGACAGTGATACACAGGATCAATACAGTCTCAGCATCTGACCAGGCACCAGGCTAAGAGATATTTATACTAGCCGCAGAGGACAGCTAACCCCTTTCCTACGTACTGCTCTCAACTAGAAGGCGGTAGGTGTGTCAAAAATCAACTAGTGGGCAGAATCAAGCAGCTGAAATAGCTTGCTTGCAAGTCGTCGGCAGCCGGCAATGGAGAAGCGATAAATCAGCTAATTAACATTGCGTTACCACTGGGTGAGAAATATTTTTAACTGTACTGCTTTATGACTATCCTAGGACAAGACAATCCCTACAACAGAAATCCTCACCACTTATAGAGCAATGGTGAATCTAGAGAGAAGAGATGCAAGAGACACAAAGAAAATGAATTGGACATTAGACATTTAATTATACTTCAATGAAGTAAGTTTGGTAATTCTTTGTCATTAGAAACGTAAGAATCTTTCTCTTAAAGCCATTATTAGCTAAACAACGCTGGGAAATTAAACTTGGGCAAATGGGCGAATTCAATTCAGACGATTATCATATCTGCTATTGTGGGCAAGAATCCTGTAGAAGAAATGGAGTAGCCCTCATAGTCAACAAAAGAGTGGGAAAAGCTATACTGGAATGCAATCTCAAAAATGATAGAATTATTTCAATACGAGGCAAACCGTTCAACATGACAACACCTTCTAGAACTGACACCAAAGAAAGACATTCTTGTCATTATAGGGGACTGGAATGCTAAAGCAGGTAGTCACGAGATAAAAGGAGCAACAGGTAAGCGTGGAGAACCTCCCAGAAGTATAAGTTGTAGATAAAGCAAACGGCACAAGCAACCTCAATAATGCAAGTCGTGTAATACAACACTGGCTGATGCTTTGTCGCATGGACATTTAATGATTAGAAGCAGTGAAGGAGGGGGTTGTTTGGGTCTTTCTTTTTTAACAATCATCCTGTTCTGCGATTCCTATATATGTGTGTTCAGATATCAATGTGTGAGTGTTCTATACGTGTCCTCATTCTCTGTATATGTGTGTGTTTGGGGTTATATTAGTGTCCACTAAAATAACTTTAATTTTCCAGAGAGGCAATTTATGCCCACTGGGAAAGCCTTGTGTGTGTGTGTGTGGGGGGGGGGAAATAATGTTTCTCATCTTTATTTTGCCCAGAGGCAAGGAATCTCACAGGGCTTGAAAATCTCTCCCTGAGATGTCTCATCAAGTTGAGAGATCCAGTATGAATGGGAGCATAGAAGGTAGCAAGTATTCCGCACATCCTTCTCTTTTTAAATGTTTTTTTGCAATCCTAGAACCAAGTCCAGGGGTTAGAATACTTCCCTGGCCATGCCAGGTACAATTGTGTGCTTGCAACTCACAGCCTATAGATTCCAGCTTCAATATCTGAAATGAAACAGTTAACTGAAAAAATGGAAAGATGCTTCACTTTTTTTTTCAAAGTACAGAAGAAAATACAGCATTTTATTCCAGCGATTATTTGGTCAGCAACATAAGGTATTAATATGCATTAGGGATACATTATTTTGTTAAACTACTGAATTAAATTTAGGAGTTTGCATGGATGCCTCTAAGTTGCTTTTAGAGAACATTCCTGTGGCCTAGTTATAGAAGTTCAATCCTACTTACATTTGCAAAGAAACATCTATATACCTCAGAGGACTGCATATAACTATATGCATCTGAGTTCACTTTATTTATTAAAGCATGTTTAAAATAATCTCATTTGTAGCAGGTTTTCTTGTTCAATATAAACAGATGCAGAAATGCACAATATTCAATTTAGGCCTGTATACACATGGAAAATGAAAGGCAATTAAGTATGAACCAGAATAAAATTCTTTTAAAGTATTAATTCCAGCCTTCCATCTTCAACTTGCATTCTTGGCCCTTCTAAAACAGCCCTTGATGTTTAGTTGGTTGAAATCATATGTCCATCTGTTAAGCTGCTAGGTATGTGGAAACAAAGTTTTTAGGAGATCCAGACAATTCAACAAGATCATGCTAAATTTCTGCTGCTAAACTGTACTGATATATTACCACACTAGAAGCTAAGTGGCTGCAAATATCAGGGTTAGTGACCCATAGTACGTGAACAGTTAGTTAAACACATTATTTGACAGATTAAGCAATCCAGACACCTCCTTTCCCTAGTCATCAATGTGAAAATATAGAAATTCCAGTCTTTACATTACATTTTCAACTGCTAATAAATATTTAGCATAACATACAGGATTTGCAAAACCAATACTGCAGGATCCCATGGACTGCCAAAACGTCAATAAGTGAGTTCTAGATCAATGAAAAACTGAATTTTCATTAGAAGCTAAACTGAAGATTTCATACTTTGGGCACATTATGAGAAGACAAGACTCACTAGAAAAGACAATAATATTAAGAACAGTTGAAGTGAATTTAAAAAGAAGAAGAAGAAGAGCTAACAGTATATGGGTTGACTCAGCACAGGAAGCTATGGGCCTTAGTTTGCAAGAGCTGGGGGATATTGTTAAGGATAAGACATCTAGGAAGTCATTAATTTATAGGGTTGCTGTAAATTACAAAACTTGTTGGCATATAACTCTCTCTCTCTCTCTCTCTCTCACACACACACACACACACACACACACACACACACACACACACACACACACACACACACACACACACAGAGAGAGAGAGAGAGAGAGAGAGAGAGAGAGAGAGATTAATTACTGTACATCATATATATACATGACCAGCACACTTCAGTCCAAGCCAAACAAATATTTTGAATTGGGTAATTACAAAGTTCAGACAATTACAAAGTGGAGATCCAAAGAAAGAAACTACAACTTTGAAATCTCATGTCAACACTTGAGGCCAGGTAATCTTATTTGAAGTAACTGGCTTTTTAATTTAGAAAAAAGCTAAGTAAGCAGAATGTGGTAGAGGTGTACAGAATAAGATGGAGAAAGTTGATAGAAGCACTTCTCTCACACACACACACACACAGAGGTGCAGGTAAAAGTTTATAAACCTGGTAAGAGTCCTGTTTTTTTCTCGTCAAGGTCTTCATAAGCTGTATAAACTGTCCCTACACTAAGCACAGGTCAACAGGCTGACTATGAAAAAAGACACAGCCACCCCTCCAATGGTTCTAACCTATAAAAGCCCATGCAACAATATAATAGCCACCATCATTTTGCACAATCTGCATTATTTAATATGTGCAATTTTGCTTTATTTGTGCAAAAAATGATTGTAAGTATCTTCTCTTGTTGAGAGTTCTTCAAAATCCCTCGACCTCTGGTGGGCAAGGAGACACATACACACAACCAGGACCACACTAGTTCTTCCTGCTTCTTCCATACTGTTCTTGTCTCTGGGCTCCACTGTCCTCCACACACTAGAGAGGTTGCCTCTCCAATAGCCTTTCCTGCTCAGTAGTCTCCCAACATGACACAGAGCTATGACACTGACACGCAGCTGCCTGCCAACACTTGATGAAGTCTAACAAGAAGAATGTAATAGATGGAGGGAGCCAATGTCTGTAGTCTATGTTGTTTGAAGTTCTGGCGTCACAAATATTATTCTCTTCGCACACATGGAAGGACTTTTTTGGATTAAAACTTTCAGTAGATTGTGACTATAGCACTAAATACTGAGGAAAGGAACTTTCCATGTTTTCAGCCAAGTGTGGTGACAATCAATCACACTTTGGTGCTTCAGTACCATGTAAGAAAGCCATAAAGTTAAGTGAAACAGTCTGCCCACCCAACAAGCACTAGTGTCCACAAGGACAGTATTTAATTTATTGCAGTCACCGCAGACAAACCGCACAATGAGCCATCAATTGATACTGTCACCAGGAAATGTCACCAGATGCTCGTAGCTTGGCTAACATCCATTTTCCTTGTTTTCATCTATTTTAGCCCTTGCAATATTTCTTATGTTGAAATGTTTCAGTTCACAGTATAGTCCAAAGCCAATTACCATGCATGACATCAGAGAACTGGCAATAATTGCAATGCCTGTCTTATGGCCATTTTGAACAGAGGAGTAGAATGGCCAAAAAAGATGTAAACTATAAAGACTATATTTAAAATGGATTCCCAGTGTGGTGCAGTGGATAAAAGTACTCTGGAGAACAGGTTTCAAATCCCCACTTGGCCATGGAAACTGAATGGGGGAGTGAAACTGGTAAAATTCCTAAAATATCTCACTTATCTTGAAAGCCCTATAAGGGTCACTATAAATTGATTCAAATTTGATGGAACAGAACACAGCACAATTAAAACAATGTCCAGCAATGACATACTATTTTTTCATCTTGCATATGGCTGCAGCCATATGCTTATTTGTTTGCCCATAAGCACTATTAAGTTAATGAGTGGAATTTACTTCCTAGTAAACATGTTAGCATCATGCTTTCAATGAAGAACAAGATACCAGCTTTCTAGGAGGTTTGGTAAGGGCAGCAGGCAAGGTATTTGCTGTAGAAATTGGGGTATTTGCTGGTCCTATGTCTGCAGTTTAACACAGTAAAGCCAAAGTTATTTGTACAAGAGTGAATCATTGTCACACAGCTCCCTCCTCCTCCTCCTCCTCCTCCTGTTTGAATGCCAACAGGTATTCAGCATCTTATTTAGTTATCTGGAGAGCAAAGGTGGGGAAATCTATTTGGTTATGAACACTTATTAGTTCAAAAACAGTACTCTTAAAACAGCCTTCTGTCAATTTGACTCCTTTGAGGTGTTTTGTACTACAGCTTCCCTTATCATTCACTTTGTCTACTTAAGGATAATGGAAACTATAGGCCAAACCATATGGAAGGTTGAGAAGGATAAACTTAAGGGTACATGCCTAGTTTCCATTCTTCACAGTTTTTAACAAGCACGGTGAGGGTGGTCACTTATTCAATAAAGACTACTACTAATAACTACCATTTTATACTTATAAGTTGTTTATCTATTACACTGAATTCTTTAAAACAAGCAACATACACAAAGAAAAAAATTGTCTCGTGTAAAGACAGCCTGAAGATCAAAAAACCTCTATTTCTTTGCTTATGCATAAAATGAAGTGGAACTTCGGAAAGTGTTTGCAGATACAAGAATTTCAAGGTTTGTTTATTTATTTTTGACCTTACAGGTATATGAAAACTATGCACAAATAATAAATAAATGTTCCGAAAAAGCCCAAAGGGTTGTATAACAGAGCAAACAAAACAAAGAAACCTCACTGCGAGATCCATAACAGCAGGATTCCAAGTAATAACACAGCACAAATTTATATGAGTGACGTGATGAACACTAGAAATTAAAATTTCTTAAAACCTTGACTGCTGGAGACAGACTGCTAGCTATGGAAATACCATTTGAATCCCTTGAAAAGCTCTGTTGTATAACGGAATATACAAAGGCCAATTCAAAATGATCCACTGATTGCAGGCATGCACTGGTCAAGTATTACACATGGTTTCAAATTATTGCAGCAGAGCATAAAGAGAAGTGGGCTAAAGGTAAGGCCACAGGGGTTTTGAGTGACAAACCTCACACAGAGCCGAGTGAACCTCCAACAAAAGTTTGTATGTCATAACATGCAGTATCTATCCAAAAACCAATGTTAAAATTTTCTTACCACTGCCATCTCTCTCTCTCTCTCTCTCTCTCTCTCTCTCTCTCTCTCTCTCTCTGTGTGTGTGTGTGTGTGTCTGTCTGTCTGTCTGTCTCAGCTCTACACAGATAATCTTTAATAATGTTGGGTCATAGGTAAAATTAGTTTAAATACAGTGACTGTTAAAAGTTGAAGTAAGAAAAGAGGAGGATACTTATAGACTTAAGGTCACAAATAAAATCTAACTTAAATATATTTGGGACAAAACAGTGATAGTTAACTTAAAATAATTATCCCAGAAAATGTCTTCCACTACATAAGCTTCCTACAAATGCTATTCTGATGAAAGAAAAGTTAGCATCCACCAGGAGCAGAGCCTTTTTGACAGCTGACTTGTCTCTCTTTATGGTACAAAAGGATGCCAGAGCATCCAACTGTACCACAGAGCTCTACCAGTCTGCAGAGATCTGTGGTGAGTCTCTCTTTTCCTTTGGGAAGGGAAGGAGAAGTGATAACGTCATGGATTTTGGTGTTGCACAGGAGTGGGGCCGTTTAAGCAGTAACAGGAAATAGGAAGAGAAAATACTGGAGGAAAAATGGCTGGGGGTGGGCCTTGCAGTTCATATGTATCATGATGCCCACCCCTTTTTAAAATATGTACTGTACATGTCACTCAGAGAATGAAACTTTAAGAAAACTATCATAAAAGGAAAACCAAAAAAATACAGTACAAATGTATCAGGACAGATTAAAACAACAGACAAATTTGAGATTTAAAATGTTTTTTTTCCTGAAAATGCAGAAGCCTGTTGAAACAAAAAAAAATGTTTTTATTAATTAGCGAAAGGTGAATAAAGAACAAGCAAGCTCCTTGGAGCAAAATGTTCCACAAGTCACCCATTATATAAGTTCAATTAATTCTGGGATCTACTTTAGTTGTGACTAACAGCTACACTGAGGCTGAGAACTGCTAGTCATCATGGCTATATATTACCTTCAGCGCAGTGGCAGCATATATCTTAATGCCACATGCTAGGGGAGTAGGGTCACAACTATGGGGGTGGGACAGCAGGTCTAGTCACTTCACACATTCCTCTGGCTTTCCTCTAAGAGCATGAACAAGTTGGCTATGGAACTCACTAGGCTGCACCTGCCATGTCTATGGCGATATTTATTTCTTGATGGAAACTATGGGGCTGGTTATGTCAACTGGACATAATATATCTACAAGTATAACATCTCAGCCTGAGTGTGCATCCCATTGGTCACAATAGAAACACAATGCTAGACTAGACAGGTCTTTTGTCTGATTCACCGTGGCTCTTTTGATGATCTTATGTAGACAGAAAGCCTGTCTCTTACCGCACCCAGCATGACCCAGCCATCTAGCATAGCACTAAGGCTAGTATGAGGGAAGGCAAAGCTTTAAGCATCCTGCACACCAGCTATTTAGGCCTTTACAGGCATTAGCAACACTTTGAATATGATATCTTTTAAATATCTGACTTCCTATGAAATGGATATACAGTACAGTGGTGCCTCGCATAACGTTTGCTTCGTTTAACGTTTTTTTCGCTTAACGTTTATTTTTTCAGAGTCAGATTGTGCTTCGTATAACGTTTTTCCCTATGGGCGATTTTCACATAGCGATTTTGGGACCATGCTTCGCTTAACGTTTTTTGTTTTAGGTCCCCTGCTTCACTTAATGATGTTCATTTTTTCAATTACAAAAGTGTCTTAACATGTTGAAAAACGGTTTTAAATGCTTGGAATCGTTAGTGCACCTTCTAAAATGTGTGCATACTTAATTTGGTGTTGATCTGACATTTCCTTATTTTTTTGTGAATTTTTTTCTCCCCCATAGGAAACAATGGAGCTGTCAGATTTTGACAGCTGTCAAAAGTTGGGGGGGAAAATTCACCATAAATTAACGAAAAGTCAGATCAAAGCCAAATTAACTTTTGCATCCGTTTTAGAGGGTGCAGAAGCTAATCCAAGCGTTTAAAACCATTTTGACCCTTTTATGACACACTTAAATTTGCAAAAATTGACTTCGCAAAGCCATTGAAATGTATTGAGTCGGCTTCAATACATTCCAATGGAGGAAACATTGTATCGTTTAACAATGTTTCCTATGGGTTTTTTCACTTAAGGATGCCAATCCGTGCCTATTGGAACGGATTAACTGGTTTCCAATGCATTCCTATGGGAAATGGTGTTTCGCATAAAGTTTTTTTCGCATAAGGTTTTTTTTTTTGGAACCAATTAAAAACGTTATGCGAGGCACCACTGTAGTTGGCACATTTGCCTGAAATGGGAACGTGTACTCTACTAATCTCTCCATTTATGTACATTCTTTTTTCACATTAATATCTTCCTCTCCCACAGGAGCAGTGTTTTGTGCACAATTTTACCAGATAGTGGTTTTGTGAACAATTTCCCCTGAGAAACATACAGTTTGTGCGCTATTCTCCTTAGCATTTTGGTGCATTATTTTCAGGGCTGAATTGCATCATAGTGTTCAGAAAAGTGTGAATTAGGTAAGCCTGCACCAAAATGCCAAATGAACAAAATTCTCTCCTAGGTCCAACACAGAGATATAAATATGACCTGATGGTCAACAGAACGAAGGTAACAAAATCTTTATAAACGCCTCACCATTTCCATGGCTACAATGAAGCCAGATCAGTTTTTCCACTGTCAATCCCATTTAGTATGAGTTCATAAATTAGCAATAAAACTTTATTCTAAACACACACAAGCTACACACAGCTTATGAGTTGTTTTGTGTACTCTTTACACCTCAGATTTTCAAATCATTTTTCTATAACATACAAAGATTTTAACACTAAGTAATGGGCAAATAATTTGCATGCTTTTCTTCTGGGACATGCACAATATGACCTCTTGACCTAACTTTCTGTTTCTGTAATTGTGTCATTTCTAACTCTGAATATCTTTATATATACATTTTATAACAGAAAGAATATGGTACTTCTACGGTACACACAATGCCTGATCTGATACTATTGAGTCATGGAAACACAGCACCATAAATCGGGGTTGCAGAAATTTACAATGGAATTCTTATTAGCAAACAAAGGAATACTGTTTTGTTTTGCAGTTATGAGACAAATACTCTGAAAATTAAAAACCAAGGAGTCTTTATACCCCAGTATGCAATATATAAAAATAATAGGAAGAGATATGAAGCATTAATGATATAATGAGTCATGAAGGTATGTATTAATATAGTGCATTACTGTCAGCATTCACTATGCTTTGGTAACTCCTAGAAACTCTATTCAATCAAAATTTGTGCATGCTCCCCCTTGTGAATGTGTAGTTATATGATGGCAGCATCAGGAAGGAACAGTAGTTTTGCCAATAAAAGGAAAAAATAAAAAACAATACTATGCTGGCACATATGCGGAGGGGAACATTATGTCAAAGAAGGGGATGGACAAAGTGAAGTCCTTCAGTTCTTATCATATTGCAGATCCCATAAACTCTAGCCAGCACACTCAGAGCTGAGAAATGCTGAGAATTACAGGATAGAACATGGAGGGGTCTTATATGCAAAAAATAATGGGGTATGTAAACTTTAAACCATTGTGAGAAGAGGGGCACTGAAGAGTTACACTTGATCACACCTGTATGGGCTCAATCACAACCGGCAAAGGAATCCCAGTTATACTGATATGGCCATTTTTAGATCATTTAATAAATTTCCAAGCACACAATGCATGGCCAAGATCTCCTGAGTTTTCCAACCAGCACTTTATTTCCTGTTTATTTCCCCCTTGTTGAGAGGGTTGTTTTATTTTGCACTGATGATGAATTGCTTCATTCCTTATCACTCCAGCCTGTGTGAACATTGCTCTCAATTTATTTCCTTCACAAAGGAAATAAATGGCCACTGAGCTTGTACCCTTTTAATTTTTTTCTTTTAAAGTTATATTGATACATCAGCAGTAACAACCACCACTACTAGCAAAAACAACATGAATATATTGCTCAGAAGGAGGCAGCTATAGGGATACAGCCTTCCTCCCCTGCCTTGCAAGTGAAAGAGAGCTTGAGCAGAGATATTTCCTGCTTTTAATTGTAAAGAAAGGATATTGTACCTCCTCTCTATTTTTTTTAACCCTGCTCTTCACAATACTTTGCACATCTTTCAAAAACAATTTCTTCCTCCCAACACTGTGTAAAAGACTTGCAAACTACTGTGCTGCTGATTTCCTTTGCAAAGGGGTTGGGTAAAGGAGGGAAGGGAAAGGGGAAGGAGAAAAGAAGGCTTGGGCCTCTCTATTGCACCGTTGATGTATCACTTTAAAAAAAAAGGACAGGGGAGGCTGATTACCACAAGAAACAGTACAGAAAATGAACTGATACAAAATTAAGAGCAGTGTAGACTGCTATAATGGTTCAAATAGAAAGAAATTAATCAGTACAGTTTTTTAAAATGTGAACATTAACACTGGTATATTCACCACGTGACCGTGAAAATACAGTGGTGCCCCGCATGATGATGATAATCCATCCCATTGAAATAGCTGTTTAACAAAATCGTCGTCATGCGAAAACCCTTTCCCCATTGGAATGCACTGAAACTCGGTTTAACGTGTTCCAATGGTGAAAATATCTCGTCCTCCAGTGAAGATCGCCCATAGGGAAGCCATTTTGCGAGCGCCGATCAGCTGTAAAAATGGCTGCCCTGTGAAGCATGGGTCCGGAAAACACAGGGCAGCCATTTTGTGAAGCTGATGATCAGCGGAAAAAATCAACTTGCGAACAAATGGTTCGTGAAGCACGGACCTAACTGACGTCCAGCAAAAATCCCCCACTGGAATGACTGTTTTGTGAATCGCTATAGCAATTGCAAAAAGCCATTGTTATGCGGATTTGTCATTTAGCGGGGTCGTCGTCTTGCGAGGTACCACTGTAAATGTATTGGTACAACAGAGGTACACAGTCGGTATAACGGGTTCTTTTGGCAGGTATAAATCTGAAGCAATTGTACTGTTGGATTGGGAGAGGCCGTGATGCACCACCTGCTTCCAGGCTGAATGCTCAGATGTCAGGGTTTCCCATCTGTTGAGGTCCATTCCTAAGGCCTTCAGATCCCGCTTGAAGATATCCTTGTATCGCAGCTGTGGTCTCCCTCTGGGCTGATTTCCCTGCACTAATTCAGGAGATCTTTTGGAATCCAACCATCAGCCATTCTCACAACAATTTGAAGAGACCATGGTCCAGGAGGCCGAAGCAAAGAGGCAGTCCAAAACCAGCAAAATCAGGGAGCTGGACAGGGGACAGATTGTATGTATCCTCATCGTGGAAGGGATTCTCACCCTCGAATTGGCCTTCTCAGCCACACTAGATGCTGTTCCAAGTCCTCCATACAGAGCACATTACCATAGTCTCTCAAGACTGAAGGATGCCTAATCTAAAATCTAAACTGTTGGATTGCAGCAGGCAAACTGTGCAGATATGTCAGGGTAAAATGGATAACTTCTGTTTGTTGACACAGGATATCATTCAGGAGAAAACAAGAGAAAATCTAGATCTAAGTACAAGAGCCCCTACATATGTGTACAAATGTCCTGAAGGTCAGCATGAAGATCAACCTCAGAGCTGGCCTTTCACTGCAAACGAAGAGGGAGAGAAAAGAGCAAAAACTATTTCCTTGAAGAAGGGGAAATGACCTTAAAAAAGTGATCTAAGAGCAACAATCTATAAGTGGTCTCTCAGAGAAAACTAAGAAAGTTCAAGATGTTCAACACTACTTGCTACCTGGCTAGTAATCTGCCTGCTTTCCTCCCAACTGGTTTACTGAAATACATCAGTAGACTTAGTCTCACAATTCCCGCCACCACAATAAAACCTGCTCTTATATCATGTTTCTAATAAGAACAGAATAAAGAAACAAGCATTTCAGTTGGATGTGGATCATTCACTGACCAGTGTCATAGAAGCATAACAATATGCTGTAGGTTGAAGCTGACTATACAGCTAATGATAACAAGCAAAACAACCAATATAAACAACTAAGGAGCAGCCTGGTGACAAGTTTCCATCTCTTTTTTCATATTCTGGATCTGTTCCATCTTGAACTAAAAGAGATCACCATCAGCATGTGATAACCATGGGCAGCTGAATTTTTATTTAGGAATTAGCCTAAATTAGGCTGAAACATTATCAGTGAAACAGGAGCATTTTTCAGCTTTATCTAGCTTCTTAAGGTTACTCCAAGCGTTTCCTCCCTCTTAAGAGTGTTTGTTGTTCTGTAGCTGCCTTTCTGGCATTGAGGATAATGAACACCTCACCCCACCAGGAAACTTAGATAAAGAAAATGGCAACATCTCTGTCCCTATCAAGCACACAGTCAGAAGAGGGAGCAATGTTGGCAGCATATGGCTGAAATCAACCAATTCCTCCTCTTCTTCATACATTTGTCTGGGACACCTGCTTCAAATGCAAGAACAGGAGTTGAGCGCAGGTTGTCAAGATAATGCCAAGCAAGGGTTTCTGTCCATGAGTTACAACCCTCATGCCTAGCAGAAACAAGGCAACTGAGAGTTAAAAACATTCATTTCTCACCTGTGTCTGATAGAAGTATTTAATTTAAACAAGCTCTTTCATATTACAAATCCTTGAATTAAAAGCAGATAATTCCTTTTGGAATGTTTATCTCTTACTAAGTAGAAGTTCTGTTCAAAGACCTGTCTTGTAAGCTATTCCTTCTCAAGCATGGATATTGACAACCCAGTTCTAAACTTCCTTTCAATGCATTTCCATGTGACACATTTGTCATATCCTTGAAACATCATCTATTTGTTATTCTTCTGCTTGTTCTTCGTAAGAGCAGCTTACACTTTGCAAATACTCAAAGCCAGGTATGTTCAGAACAATAAAATATGCCTCTTAGATCAGGATTGTAATAACAATGTGTGTGTCTCTGTGTGTACAAGCTGCTTGTAAGCACAATTAAATGTAGGATTTGACTATAACACATATAATCTGCACTGCTCAAGGCAGTCTCCCTTGACCTGGTACCATTCAGGTTTATTGGATTATAATCACCATCATCCACAGCCAGCACAAGAAATGATTATGAAAGCTGAAATCCACCACATTTGAGGGAAAACGGCTTACAGCGTAATTGGAATATTACAGTGGTTCTCAACCCCGAGTAAACCAGATGTTCTTGGACTGCTAAATCCAGATGCCTTCACCACTAGCTTTGGTGCCAGGGATTGGGGAGTTGCAGTCCAGAATACATGTTTTACTCAAAGTTGGGAACCACTATATTACTTTACATAAGTATCCTTAAACATACAACATGTGGCCCTTGGTCCGAGCACTGTGGGTGCCCCATTCTGATTCACTTCTGTAATATATACAAGCTAGGAAACTCAGATCTTAAAACAAAAAAGAATTCTGACCAATGCCTTTTTTAGAAATAACTTCTGCAGGCACCATAAGTTAAACATGACTTTTACATATTACTTCTACATTTTCATTTTTCTTTGTTTCATCACTACAAACTTTGAAAAATAATGAATGAATGAATCAATCAAATAAATAAATCCCCATGCACCAAATGAGAAAATAAACACATTGTACAGTATTCCTTGCAACAAGACAGTGAAAATGTTTTTATCATTCTTGGAGAGATTTTGCAGATTTGCAAAACTGATCTTTGCACTTTTCTGGAAAAAATTGACTTACTGAATTATGTAATTAAGTGTTGTCATCTTGTGTGAATTAGCAAACATAATATCACTGGATGGATTGTTTGTGCTTTTTTTAAAAAAACCTGCTCTGTCATTTTCTGCTTGTTTATTGGGTGTGCTTGGAGGAAAGCACCAGTTTTTGTGCTGCCACTGCAGAATATAGGATGGCAAAAAGTACCTGATGTCCCATTCTCACACTGGAGGTGAGAACTTTGAGGTCAAAAATTATTGATCAACTTTCTTGCCATTTCAAGATGGTCAGTCTTAGTTGAAAATGGGCAAGATGTCTTCATATCCCTACCTTATACTGTAGAATTAAAAAACTGACCTGAGTTGGCATGAATTTTGTACTCTTTTTTTATTTGTTTTCCTAAGCTTCCTGTCAAATTAAATTGAAGAGAACAGAATCACTGAAAGGATTTATTTTTAAAATTTCAAACTAGGGACAGGCAAGTCAGTGCACATATACACTGAAGTAAGCAATGCCACAGGCAACCCAGCACAACCTTGCCTTTTAATATGTCATTTCTTTTAAAAAGTATTTTCTTCTCCCTAACGTGTTCACAAAAACCAGGTTTATCTACTTTTGGGCAGACAGTGTTTGATTTAAATATCTGTTCCTACCAAACCCAATGCCCCAATTGTTTTTTAGTGCTCAGAAAGCAGATTGGGGCTTTGGCACAAGAGAATGTTTTGTTTTATTGTTTTATTTTGAAAGAGGAAGTAAGAACAGCATACACACAGAGCAGAATTTGAACTTTAGATCGTAGAGAAACTTTCCTAAAGAAAACAAAAGAAGGCAATATAATTAAAAAATTATGTAGATATCTGTACTAGTCAGGAGAAGTGTGTCTGTGGCTAAGTGGCAGAGATGTGCCCTTTGAGGAGATGGTTCTGTCCCCATCACCCCAAGCAAAGATCATAGTTGTCCCACAGCTGTCAGACCTACCTTTCCTATAACTTCCCAGTCTAAGCACACAGCTCTCCCATTAACCTGTAACCCTGTAACTCTTAGAAAAACACCCCTGCAGTTTCCTACCACCAGCCATGCAGAAACACAAGTTCTCCTGATATTCAACCAAAATTTGGCTCCTGTAACCTGAGCTCATTATTACGTGTCCTGCATTCTGAGATGATTTGGAACAGATGCTGCTACTCCTCTGTATGGCAATCCTTCAGGTATTTGACCAGTGATATCATTTTGGTTCAAAATTGGGAAAGGAGTACGACAAGGCTGTATATTGTCCTCCAGCTTATTTAACTTATATGCAGAATACATCATGCAGAAGGCTGGACTGGAGGAATCCCAAGCCGGAATTAAGATCGCCGGAAGAAATATCAACAACCTCCGATATGCAGATGATACCACTCTGATGGCAGAAAGTGAGGAGGAATTAAAGAACCTTGTAATGAGGGTGAAAGAGGAGAGTGCAAAAAACGGCCTGAAACTCAACATCAAAAAAACTAAGATCATGGCCACTGGTCCCATCACCTCCTGGGAAATAGAAGGGGAAGATATGGAGGCAGTGACAGATTTTACTTTCTCGGGCTCCATGATCACTGCAGATGGAGACAGCAGCCATGAAATTAAAAGACGCCTGCTTCTTGGGAGGAAAGCGATGGCAAACCTTGACAGCATCTTAAACAGCAGATACATCACCTTGCCAACGAAAGTCCGAATAGTCAAAGCTATGGTTTTTCCTGTCATGACGTATGTAAATGAGAGCTGGACCATAAAGAAAGCAGACCGCCGAAGAATTGAAGCCTTTGAATTTTAGTGCTGGAGGAGGCTCTTGAGAGTCCCCTGGACTGCAAGGAGAACAAACCTATTGTGACGTCCTTCTTTCACGTCACAATAAAATTGGTGTCCAGCGGTTGGGATACGAGTTGTCCAGTAAAGCCTTGGCCAAAGTGACCAGAGCAAGAGGATTTCAGTTAGGGTCACCTGAAGTGTAAAGCGTGGGTAACTCTAGAATTTGACTCAAGGGGAGCAAATTTAGTGGAGAGGCGCTTAAGCTTCAGAGTGGAAGAACTGATATATGAGCTCTGTGGTGTCCATTTTGTGAGGGAGAGTGGCCCGAAAGCGGAAGCTGTGGTGACTTGGTCAGAGTGTCCTGAGTTAGGTGAACTCTGAGGGGACAGACCAAGAGCAGCAAAGCTGAGGGATCCCCATGGTAAACAGCACCTGAGAGAGGGTAGAGCTGTGGTGAAATTGGAAGCCAAAGGCAGTAATATAAGATAAAGTATCCTTAGTGGGCAAGAGGCCCAGGGAAAAGGGTAGAAGGACACGCCAGTGGAGTGTAGTTACGGTTACAGGCCTAGCCAGATCAGCTGGTGTACACTGCTAATAAATATCAGACCTGAGCACAGAAAAGAAAATTAGTATTTTTACACAGAGGCTTGAAAATAGTAAGGAGCCTTTTGTGCAAGTAACATGCCTTTAACGCGCAGTAAAATGGCTAAAAGTGAGCCAAAATCTCCAGAGATGTCTGAAAGTTCTGGAGATAAGTTAAATAGTGAACATATATACAGAATGAAACAAATAGAAATAGAAATGGAGAACTCAAAGGGGAAGGACTCTATTGAGTTTAGCAAATGGGATCAACAAATAGATCCAACCTTGCAGCAGTGCTTTAAGATGGTTAGCAATTGTCCAGTAAACCCTGAGAACCATGAGAGATATTATTGTGAAGAAGAAGGCCTTTTATGTAGAGAGATCTTAATAAACTCCAAGAAGGAAAAAATGCTTGTAGTCCCTTCTAAATATAGAAAGAAAGTAATGGAAAAATGTCACACAGACACCCTATCAGGACATTTAGGTATGGCAAAGACTAAGCAGAAAATATCCCAGAAGTACTACTGGCCAAAAATGGGAAAAGAAATAAAAGAATTTTGTCAAAGCTGCACCACTTGCCAAATGAAAATAAATAGTGAGGAAAAATCCAATAGGGATGATGACTGGGATAGGTATATGGAAGAGATGAAAAATATTGACAATATATTTAAGCAAATGGAAAATAGATATATTGAACAACTGAAAGAGAAACAGAGGTCTGGGTTTACTCTATTAAGGCAAGTTTTTAAGGATGCATACGGCATAGATGAGTTTTCTGAGGGAAAAGATTTACAATCCAAAGTGGAAGTGGATGAGGTTTATGAGTGTGAAAGAAAGATAAAGCCACAAATTATTCCGAAACCAAAAGAAGGCACACAGGTTAAGGCACAACTTCAAAACCTGAATTATTCTGAAGAAAACATGAGGGAAACATGGGAAGACTACCCTAAGTATTCCAAAGGGCTAGTTCAGAGCCAGCAGAAAGTGGGCGGCCATTTTATTGAAAAGCCTTCAGGACAGAGCCAGGCTAAGAGCCAGGTTTTGGAGGGAAAAGAAAAATCAGAAAGATTTGCTGGCAAAAGCTCATGGGGAGAGAAAATTTGCTTCGCTTGTCAGGGGAGGGGACACATTGCTTCCCAGTGTTTTAATACAAAACAAAATAAAGAAATTTCTTCTCAGAAAGTGAATGTAAAAGAGACCAAGTCTGTATATTGCATACAGAACAGTCAGATGACTCCCTCTAGAGGTAGCTCTGTAGCCATAGAAATGAAAGCAGAGGCAGCTAAGCTCTCTAAAATTGATACATTTAGAGGAAAGATCTCAAGTTATGATGAAAATATTCCCATTGCTGCTGCATCAGTTCTTATAGGCACTGATCTCTCAAAACATGTCAAGAGTGCCTTTGTGATTACACAATCACTACCAGAACAAAATGAGGCAGCAGGAAAGATTACTGATTCTCAAGAGGAAGTTAGAAATCTACCCCAAGCTGAGGCAATTTCTCTGGAAATACCTCAGGAAAATATTTTTGTCCAAGAGCAGCTAACAGATCCTATTTTAAAAGGCTGTTTTGGAAAAGTGGCTGGCAAAGGATTATCGCCTAAACAAGGGTTGCTATACAGAGAAAAACAGATAAATATTTCAAAAGGGGAACTTGAGATTAGAAGCCAGTTAATGGTACCAGATAAATATGATTCAATAATTTTGGAAAAGGGACATTCAGTCTTAGTTAATGCACATTTGGGTATAATTGAAACCAACCAGAGAATAATCCAGAAGTTTCATTGGCCTGAAATAGAAAAACAGGTTAGAAATTTCTGTCAGAAAGGAGTTATAACAGTGACCAGACTGAGGTTAAGATGTGCCCTTTACCAGAAATCTCTACACCTGTTAAAAGTATTGAAGCAGACCTTATAAAAACATCAGTTACTTCCAAACTTATGAGGAGATTGTGGCAGATTTGTGGAGTAAAACAATTAGAGAATTCTCCCTATCATCCGGAAAGTGATGGGTTGGCAGAGAGATTCAATGTGACCTCATGAGGATGATCAAAGCCGAGAACCATAAGAACTGGGACCAAAACCCACAGTTACTTTTAGATGCCTACAGATCAGTCCCACAAGACAGTACTGGTTTCAGCCCTTTTGAGCTATTATTTGGGAGACATGTGAGGGGTCCGCTTGATCTAATTAAGCAAAATTGGGATCAGATTGTTAAAGAAGACCCCCAAAATGTGATCACATGTGCACACTCTGTGGTAATCAACCTCGAAAGAAATCTAGATTTGGCTGATGAGAATCTAAAACCACAAAAAGTCAAACAGAAACTGTGGTATGACAAAAGGGCTAGGGAACTTCAGTTTATTCCTAGAGATGAGGTCTTTCTGGTGAGGCCCATCAAGGGGAACAAGTTACAACTGAACTGGAACAGTCCATATGGAGTTGTTCATGAAATGAGTAACCTCAATGACATTCTTGAGGGAGTTGAACAACTAGACAAAAGGGTTGTTCATGTGAATGCCCTTAAGCCTTCTTATAGTGAAGAAAAAATTGTGCTGTTTGAAATGAAAGCAGGTGATAAAAGAGAACATGAGTTACCTTTCTGGAAAGGGAGCGGTCAGCAAAAGTTCATCTCAGAGGAGGTGCAGATCAGCCCTGCTCTATTCATAGAACAGCAGAGTGATTTAACATTAGTTAATAAGTATCAGCAGGTTTTCTACACCAAACCTAATGTAGCCAAAGGAATGTTACATCAGATTGATGCAGAGCTGATGAAGAAAAGGAGCAAGGACCTCGTTCCATGGTCCAATGACTGCAAGGTGGCTTTTGGAAAGCTAAAAGAAGCATTTACCAACCACCCTGTGTTGCATGCTCCAAACTTAAAACAAGAATTCATCGCCCACACCGATACTTCGAAGGCCGGGGTAGGAGCCGTACTGTACCAGTGTGATGACAATGGAGACTAGCATCCTGTGTCCTACCTGATCCAGAATCTTCAAAAGAGAGAAAAGCACGTGTCGACCATCGGAAAAGAGTGTTGGGCCATCGTTTACGTGATCCAGAGAGTGAGGGCCTACATCTGGAAAAGACACTTCATTTGGGGCGTGGGCTACTCACCTTTTATATGGCTAAAGACTATGAAAGCCCAGAACTGTGAACTAATGAGGTGGGCTCGCATTTTGCAGGACTATGACTTAGAGGGTAAGGTTGTCAAATGGACAATGAACTGTGTTACTGATGCCTTATCCCGAAGACCTGAAGACGACGGATGAGTAAACATGGACTCTTAAAAAAAAAAATTTTTTTAACTAAGTGTAAAAAGTTGAAAATTGATACTGTGACTGTATTATTACCTATGTGTATATTTTTGCAGATGGGTATTTGGAAAGTAAGTATATTTAAGAAGATATGTTCATGCTTAAAAATGTTATGTGGTTATATTACGGTTATATGGGGGTATATATTCGTATATTTCATGTGCAGTTGTTTTGGAATGAAAAGCACTTTAGCTTTTCATCGCAAAACAATTTTATAAGGGGGGAGGTATTTATGGTCACGTCACTCTCATTCACACTTTACACGCTGCCACCAACCACACTTATTGATCTGACCCATCAGACAATGGTATGGATTTCAAAATAAAAAGGATTGTTTATTGAGAAAACATAAATAATAGTAAATCACTGTGGAAACTAAATAAGGCAATCAATGTGATAAAGTATCCCCCTCAATCACTCTCTCATTCAGACCTACACTAGCACAGTACCTCATAATATGAATAAACAGGCCCTAACACCCTAACCAAGTTCCTAACCGAACCCTATCTCATCCCAATCTTCCCATCTCCCAATTCTTCTCTCACCACATTCACTCCCCCCTTATATACATTAACTCCACCCACTGAAGTCCCACCTCCTGTCCTGCCATAGGTAGATAAACTCCAGCCATAGCAGTGACAGGCAGGTGACATCATCACAGCCGTCACACCTATCAATTCTAAAGGAAATCAACCCTGAGTGCTCACTGGAAGGACAGATCCTGAAGCTGAGGCTCCAGTACTTTGGCCATCTCATGAGAAGAAAAGAGTCCTTGGAAAAGACCTTGATGTTAGGAAAGTGTGACGGCAAGAGGTGAAGGGGACGACAGAGGATGAGATGGCTGGACAGTGTCTGCAAAGCAACCAAGATGAAATTGATACAACTACAGGAGGCAGTGGAGGATAGGAGGGCCTGGCGTGCTCTGGTTCATGGGGTCACGAAGAGTCAGACACGACTAAACGACTAAACAATGATGACGATCATGTCCCCTCAGTCTTCTTTTCTCAAGACTAAACATGCCCAGTTCCTTCAGTCTTTCCTCACAGAGCTTTGGCTCCACTCCCCTCATCATCCTTGTTGTCCTCCTCTGAACTTGTTCCAATTTTCATCATCCTTCCTAAAGATAAGCCCTAACCACTGCTGAATAGAGAAGAAGAAATTCATGGGATTTGGAGACTATACTTCTGTTAATGCAGCCTAAAATAGCATTTGCCCTTTTTTGCAGCCACATCGCACCGTTAGCTCATATTCAGTTTAGGATCTACAACCATTCCAAGATCCTTTTCACTTGTAGTAATACTGAGCCAAGTATCCATCATCTTGTAACTTTGTTTTCAGTCCCACCCACCCTGGTGTAAAACTTTGCACTTACAGTGGTGCCTCGCTTAATGATTGCCTCGTTAAACGACAAAACTGCTTAACGATGACATTTAACATCTAAACAATGTTTAGATAGGGAAAATTCGCTTAACGATGATCGGTTCCCTGCTTCGGGAACCAATTTTTCGCTAAACGATTTAGAAACAGCTGGTCGGTATTTCTAAAATGGCCGCCCACTGTGCAAAATGGCTCCCCACTGTGTTTTCAGGATGGATTCCCCACTTTACAGGTAGCAAAAATGGCTGCCCCATGGAGGATCTTCGCTGGACGGTGAGTTTTCAGTCCATTGGAACACATTGAACTGGTTTCAATGCATTTCAATGAGCTTTTTCGTTTCGCAAGACAATGTTTTCATAATTTTCCCAGAACGAATTAACATCGTCTTGCGAGGCACCACTGTATCTCTGTTACATTTCACTGTGTTGTTTCAGTTTAGTGTTTGAGCCCATTTTTGAATTTTGTTTCTATCTTTGACGGTATTAGCTATTCAATCCAATTTTGTGTTAACTGCAAATTTGATAAGCATTCCCTGCCCTGCCTTATTCAAGTTATTAATAAAAAAGACTGAAGAGCAACAGGCCCAGGACTGATCCTTATGGTACTCCATTTGTTATCTCTTCCCAGTTTGAAAAGGAGTCACTGCTAAGCATTCTTTGAGTATAATTCTGCAACCAACTGTGTATCCATCCCCCTGATAGTTCTTATATCCAGCCTGTAGTTAGCTTACTAACTGCACATAGTTAGCTTACTAATCAGAATATTACGGGGAACTCTGTCAAAAGCTTTGCTGAAGTCAAGATATATTATGTCTATAGCATTCCCACCATCTACCTTGTAGGTTATCCTGTCAAAAACTGAGATAAGGTTTGTCTGGCCAGATTTGTACTTGATAAGTTTATGTTGGCTTTTAGTTATTTGTGCATTGTTTTCAAGGTGCTTGCAGAGTGACTGCTTTATAATTTGATCCAGAGTTTTCATTGGGATTGATGCCAGGCTGACTGATCTATAGTTCTCAGGTTCCATCTTTTTGCAGATAGGGGCAACATTAGCCCTTCTCCAGTCATCCAGCACTTCATCCATCCTCCATGAATTCAAGGAAATAATCACCTTATTCAGTCCTTGTGAGTTGTAACCCATCACTTGCCTGCAGTCCATCTTCCAGGAAGCTTAGCCTATGGTCCTAAATCCAAATCCCTCACCTTAACACTACCTTCACAGTCAGTCATCAACCAGAGTATTTTCTTTTCCTCATCTGAATACTGGTAGGAGAGATAAGAAGGCTATCTGGGCAGAAAGTCATTGAGTTTCCTTTCCAGAGCTTCAATCTAATGAGATTTCTTCATAGTTCCTCTTGGCTGTGTCATTTGTTCCCACATGGATGAGAAGAAAGGGTTATGCATCTGTAGGTTTTATGAATGATGGCAATCCTTCTGTCACATCTCTAATCTGTCCTCCAGGGGGACAGCACACCTGGCTGGTCCATGGATCTTCCAGGCATATTTCAGTTCCACTCTCACACAGTAGGAAGTCTCCTACTACAATTACTCTCTTCTTCTTTTGTAGAATATGGGTTCACGGTGACTCTGCTCATGTCCTCCTGTGGGGTCTTCTGAATGTCTTTCTCTGCATGGTGTCTGTCAGTCTACTCTTCAATATTTTGAAAGCAATTTTGTAGTTCCACTGGTGAAGAGTGTCTTCTCAGTCTTTTTCTACTAACGGTGACTCTTTTCCATGGTATTTTCTCTATTATGTTTGTTCTCATCTCAGCATTTTCCTTTGTCTTGCTGTTCTTCCACCTATAGTGACAACCTTGACTGCTGCTGCTCAAGAGTTCTGTATCTTTAGTCTTCGTCTTCTCTTACAGCCTTAAGCCTGGCCACTCACTGCTCCAGTTCTCTCGTTTTTTTTCCCCAACAGTGCAACCAGTTTGCTCTTACTGCATGTGTACACTGTGTTGTTCTCAAGCATGAAGCCAAATTTTGCATATATTTTGCAAGTCACCCTCACAGAAGTGTCTCTTCCCTTCATTTATTTATTTATTTATTGGACTTATATACCGCCCCATAGCGCTACAAGCACTCTCCGGGCGGTTTACAGTTTTTTAATTATACAGGCTACACATTGCCCCCCCAGCAAGCTGGGTACTCATTTTACCGACCTCGGAAGGATGGAAGGCTGAGTCAACCTTGAGCCGGCTACCTGGGATTTGAACCCCAGGTCGTGAGCACAGTTTTAGCTGCAGTACAGCGTTTTAACCACTGTGCCACGAGGCTCTTAATCTCTGTTACCTTTTTACTTCCCTCTATTTATCTCTGTGCACCTTTCCTTTGTCTTATGTCTTGAAGAATCCCAGGGAAGTCCACTAGTATCTAACCTTACACAAAAATCAAATATTTCATTAGGGCTGTCCCCTTTGGGGCTCTTCCACCAAACTCCCTAATCAAACTCATGTTATCTCCCCCTGTTCACTTGCTATGGTTGCTTGCTCCCTGGGGTTTGTCTCAGTTTTATGTCTTCACTGTGCTCTGTTAGGAGTCAGCAAACAAAAAGAAACAGAACATCCATGATAAGGAACAATCTGCTGCCTGGATTCCTGCTCGGATATACATAATACTCACTAAATTCTTTGTTCTGATTAAGTTAGGCAGTCTTGATAAGACCACTCAGCAGAGAATTTTCAAAATTCAAAACCTACAAAAATTAGTTCAAACTGTCTCTGTGAGTGTCTTTTCACTTCCAGAAGCAGAGATGGCTGATACCCTGTTTCCCTGAAAATAAGACCTAACCTGAAAATAAGCCCTAGTATGATTTTTTTTTCCAATTAAAACATGGATGTACACTCAGGCCTTCCCTCCTATCAATATTTAACTTTCCTTTATTTTTTCTTTCTTATTTGTTTTTAGTACTGTATTTGTTATGGATTGTTTATATAAAATCTCTGTTTTTTTATTGTATATCTATCTTTTCATTGGAAGCCGCCCAGTGGTCAAATAGACCAGATGGGCGGGATATAAAGCAAGCAAGCAAGCAAGCAAGCAAGCAAGCAAGCAAGCAAGCAAGCAAACAAACAAACAAACAAACAAACAAACAAATAAATAAATAAAAGTCCTACCTCAAAAATAAGACCCGGTTAAGTGAAACCCCTCCCTCCACCACTGTGCAGCAACCAGAAAATGACATGACTGTAAAATAAAACATCCCCTGAAAATAAGTCCTAATGCATTTTTGGAGCAAAAAATAATATAACACCCTGTCTTATTTTCGGGAAAACATGGTAGTTAAAATGTGTCTTTTTTGGTTGTGTAAGTTGGCACTCAGGGCAAGACTTACAAAGTGGCAAACAAGCCCTTAGTTGTTTCTAATCCTAAAAGTCCATGCAACAGACAGCTACCAAAGTCATTTTGCATGTTTGTGTTATTTAAGTAGTTTTCCTTAACTGACAGAGAAAATACTTCTTGCTCTCTTCTATTGTTAAAATACATTGCGTTCTTCAAGGGCAAGGAGAATAATTCTGTGGAAGGACAAGATACGAAGGTACACATCTCTAATTACTGCTTGCCTGAACTTGCCATGACAAAACCAGTAATAAGCTGGCTTGCCTTGAGTTATTCTGACTCCCACCAGCAACTTAAACTGTGATTTGACTTACCTACAGCTCATGTCATCAAACTGATCTGATTTACAGGGATGTTACTGACTCAGTCTGTTCTAACTGACTAGATTTCATCCACTAACTTAAACTGTGATTTGACTTACCTACAGCTCATGTCATCAAACTGATCTGATTTACAGGGATGTTACTGACTCAGTCTGTTCTAACTGACTAGATTTCATCCACTTCTGTCTTCCTTTTCTCACAAGCTTCAAACTTCAGGACGCAGGGTAGACACACCAGGAGTCATCTACCTATCTTGTCCAGCATTTAATTATTAATTTCTTTTGTTATTTCTTTTGTGCAAGTCTGTATTCTTTTTATTCTTACTTAAAGTGGGAAATCCCTTAAATGTGTTCAGTCGTTTAGTCGTGTCCGACTCTTCGTGACCCCATGGACCAGAGCACGCCAGGCCCTCCTATCTTCCACCGCCTCCCGGAGTTGTGTCAAATTCATGTTGGTTGCTTCGATGACACTGTCCAACCATCTCATCCTCGGTCGTCCCCTTCTCCTCTTGCCTTCACACTTTCCCAACATCAAAGTCTTTTCCAAGGAGTCTTCTCTTCTCATGAGATGGCCAAAGTACTGGAGCCTCAGCTTCAGGATCTGATCCCTTAAATGAAAGGGGGCAAAAAATCCTTTAAATCTCCCTTAACTCTGCTTGTTAACCAAAGCAGTGACCTTGACCTGAGGAATATTTTCTAGGTGAGCTTCTAATTTTTGTGTTTTTTAGTAACTCCCAAGTATACTTGAGAGATTGGCCTTCTGCTATATTTTAAACTGGTCATATGACTACAGTAAACTATAGGTTGATTTAAAGATGTTGATTGACTGAACTTCTCTTTCAACTTCTATTTACCAATTACCTACTTTTAGAGACATTTTCTGTTTTGAAGTCAAACGTTAGTATGCTTGATTGGTTTAAAATGTCCTATCTATGTATGTATTTAACGTGTTTATTATGTTTACTATTTAACATGCGGTTACACATAGTTGCTTTTTAATACTAAAACACTTTTAGAGGTATGCCACATAGTCTTCAGAAGACTATTATTAATTGCCTCTGATTTTCCTGGAAAATAGGAATATGATATACCGGTAGATCAGAATCCTATTATTTATATATAGCAACATAAGTTAAACAGCATAGACCACAGCAGCAAATTGCTGCTAGTTAAAAAGTCTACACTTATATTTCCTTTTGTATGCCAAGTCATACAACGGGTGCATGACGAGGAAAACAAGTGTTGACTTCATAACTAGTGACAGTTTGTCACTGCACTTTAGACCATTTGACTCCCACCCACATACATAAGTAATAGTATTCTGGACATAAATGTAAACTAAGAAGCAAATTCATTTGCAAGAGGAAAAAAAATGATGCACACATACGCTGTCCTGCTAATGCTCATGGTAGTGGTGACAGTGAGTAATTACAACTCTGGTTATCATTATAACCATAAGCAAGTCACTGGGCTACCATGCTAGCTAAAATATGAAGACAGGACATGTGGGAAAATGGTTACAGAGTTCGCTTCAGATCCTCTTCCCCTTCTTCAGGCAGTGCCTGATTTCATGCAGAGGGGATTTCCCCCTGGTACTAATCAGTGATTAAATGGAGTCTGTTGCTTCCTGTCCTTGACTAGGTTTTACATCACATTTTATCTTGAAATGCTCTGTACCCCTCAAATCCACAGAAAATTTCATTTTGGCTGACCCAGAGCATAAATCATCATCATCGTAATACTTACATTTCCTACACATACAATAGAATATGATATATGCAGGCAGTGTTATTGAAAACACTGCCTGCTAGAAATATGCAGAGGGGAAAGTTTTGATTTGCTTTTATTTCAGGTTCTTTCAGGTACTGATCCTTTCGGTAAACCTGAAAACATTAGAATCTTTTGAGTTCTTTGATGTTGGGTTTTCCATTCTGATTTACGGTGCTAGAGCCACTTTAGCCCTACAGAACCCTCCAAAATAGTTAAAAAATAAAAATAAAAAAAAGGGGGAAGCATTTGCTTCTAGAACGGGCAGCACCAGCAGTATATGAGAGAGAAAAACCAATTATCCGTAGTCCTATGTAGGAACCTGAACATTCACATTTATCACCACATCACCATCCTCACCAATACATCAGCAAGAAACAGTAAAGATGAGAAAGAGAAATCATCACCATGATCATAAAAAAATAAGACACACACATGCAAACACTAAAGGCAATATAATAATGCATTCAAACCCGGAAGTAAAGTATAGGGGTGACAGCCCTCCCCCTACCATTTCTGTGGCTTCAGTCCAGGAGTGCATGCTGTAGTTCACAAGGTGAAAAGTGAGCAGCCATACAGGAACTCCACACATAAAGGAAATGGGGGGAAAAAAACACTCCAAAAATCAGTAAAATAAAAAAAGCAAAAAAACAAACCAAACTCTGGGACCCCAAGTGATTTTGAAAACAATAAAAAATAAAATAAAAAATGGAGGAACAGCAAGATTATTTTTTAAAAAAGTAATGGAGGAACAACAGTAGGAGTACCAGTAGCAGGACAATGAGGGATAATACTGTTACATACAGCACTGATGTTACCTGTCTGTCATGGGTTTGGAGGGAAAGTTCCATCCTATGGGGAGTGGAAGGCGGGACATCAGGAGGAGGGGCTGTACTGTATAAATATGTGATGCCTGTGTGGTGAGAGGGTGACACACTGAGAGATGCTGAGAGACACTGGGATGTGACGAAGCAGCAGCTGGGAAGAAGAAGCTGTTGTGGGAGTCTGTGTGTCAGACAGGGTACTTCTGTGTGTCAGAGTACCAACCTGATAGGTTCAGGTGTCTGTTGGTTAGCCAGAACTGATAGGTTCAGGGTCTGTGCTTCAAGTTAAGGGTTCTGTGTGAACCAAACTGTGTGTATGTATGAGTGAGAATAAGCCACGTTACTTTATCCTATTCACCTGATTGTTTATTTTTCCCTGTGTGTATTTAAATAAACCTTATTCTTTTTATTGTTTAAAAATCCATCCCTGGTCTGTGTGACTTCTTACAGGGAATGGTTGGTGGCAGCTTAGTGTAACTGTGTGACATATCCCAGTAGGTCTGGGTTTGTCACATTGATTGGTGTCCAGCGGGTGGGATACGACTGGTCCAGTTGTCCAGTGGTCCAGCAAAGCCTTGGCAAGTGTGCCCAGAGCAAGGGGGGTCTAGTCAGGGACAGTCTGAGGCGCGTAGGTAATCTTCTAGGTGTACCTCACGGGGAGGTGCGCTAGTAGAAGAACGTGCCAACTGGGGAGACTTAGATTAAGGTGCTCTGAGGCAGCCTAGTTTTGGCGGGAAAAAGCTGAGGCAAAACTGCGTAGTAACAGTGAGCTAGCTTGCCAGCTGAGAGGCCCAGCAGAGGGGGGTAGGCTCTGACTCGATACTGTTGCAAGTTAGTGCTGAAGAACAGCAGCAATCTCTAGGGAGAGCTGGTTCTGAGGCAAGAAGGAAAAAAGTGGTCGTTTTATTTTGAGGCTTGACTTTTAAAGCAGCCTGTTCTGAGGGGGGATTATGCCCTTGACTCGAAGCCAGATAGCAGACATGAGTGAAGTGAAAGACCCCCAGATTGACCAAGGTTCTGAGGATGAATTTGGCTCAGTGCAGGGTGACAGCACAGGAGAGCAGAACCCAGAGATCAGAAAAATACTCCTAGCCCAACAGCATGAACTGAGGGTGAGGGAAATGGAGAGGCAGGAAAGATTGGAGAGAGAGAGAATGGAAATGGAGAGGGAGAGAGAGAAAATTGCTCTGGAAAAAGAAAGAATGGTGTTTGAATTAAGAAAACTGGAACTGATGAATCAGAATAATAATAACAATAGGGATTCTGAGGGAGGCCAATTGTCTAAGGCTGACCTGAAGAAATTCCCTGTGTACCACAAGGGAGATTGTCCTGAGGTGTTCTTTTCCTTAGTGGAAAGAGCGTTTGTGGACTTCTCAGTGAGGGAAACTGAGAAGATGACCATCATGCGGTCTTTAATCAGTGGTAGCCTGGCTGAGGTTTATGCCGAGATGCCTGAGGAACTGATGAAAGATTTTGCAGAGTTTAAAAAACTGGTGTTTGCCAGACATGGGATAAATGCAGAGCAGCTGAGACAAAGATTTAGGTCCCTCACCAAGAAACCAGAACAGACTTTTACCCAAGTGGGGGCCCAATTGGTGAGGCTGCTTGAGAAATGGCTATCGCAGGAAGGGACAGAGACCTATGAGCAGCTTAAAGACTTGATAGCACTGGAACAGTTCTATTCAGTCCTGCATGGGGAATTGAAATTCCAGGTGAGGGAAAGGAAACCGAAATCTGTGGCAGCAGCCGCAGAGATTGCAGATTTTATTTCCCAAATAAGAAAGCCCTTGGGTGAGGGGAAATCTGTAGGTAAACCCAAAGAAACCTACAGCAAGTACTCTCAGGGACCAGGGAAAAGCCAGCAAGGGGGAGGGGCCCATGGTGAAGGGAAGCCCTCAGACATGAAACTAAGACCTCAGATTTTGGAGGGAAAACCAAAACAAGATGAGAGAGAATCAAAATACACCAGAAAATGTTATTTCTGTCAGGGAAAGGGTCATCTAATCTCAGAGTGTGAGAAATTGAAGCAGCTAAAAGGAATGGTGCCTCAGGAGTCTAGTGGAACCAAGCCAAAAGCTGTGTTCTGTGTCCAGAAAGAGCAAGGCTCAGTGTCACTGAGGGAGCCTGTTGCCATGGCTACTCAGTCTGGAACAGCTACCTCTGCTGATCAGGCTGAGGAAAATGGTCCTCTTATAGAGGTAAAGCGCTGCTTGCTGGTAAAAACAGATTCTCAGTTGTTTGAGACAGCCGGGGTGGACGTAGGAATACTTGACCGTCAGTATAGGGGGCTGCGGGACACTTGTTCCCAGGTAACCCTGTGCCATCCAGATATTATTCCTGGGGAGTTTATAATCCCAAATGAGAGCATGAAGGTAGCAGGGATTGAGGGGCAGGTAATCTCTCTGCCAGTAGCAGAGGTACCTGTCAACTTTCAAGGCTGGAGGGGGGTTTGGCGGCTAGCGATTTCATCGACTCTGCCAGCAGCCGTGCTCGTGGGAAATGACCTGGCTGAACATGTGAAACGGGTGCTAGTGATTACACGCTCACAAGCCACCACAGGGACAGTTCAAGGGGGTAATGATGAGCCAGAGACGGAAGCAGAGGGGAGTTCAGAAGCTGTGGTGGAAACCTTAACCACAGACAGCAGATTTGGACAGGAGCAAAAGGCAGGCGCCACTCTCCAAAAGTGTTTTGAACAGGTGACTGACGCCCAGCTAACACCTGAAACCCCAGTGAGATTTCTGGAGAAAAAGGGGATTTTATATAGAGAGACCCTGAGAAATATCTCAAAAGGGGGAGATGGGATCAGAAGTCAGCTGGTGGTACCTGAAAAGTATCGCCCCATGATCTTACAAAGGGGGCACTCTGACATGTTTGCTGCACACTTAGGGGTGAAAGAGCCCCTTGATTTGATCAAACAAAATTGGGAGCAGATCACCCAGGATGACCCACAAGACGTTGTGACATACATAGACACCTTGATGAATGACCTAAAGAGAAATCTAGAGCTGGCAGCAGAAAACCTGCAAGCTCAGAAGGTCAGACAGAAAACATGGTATGACCACAAAGCTAGAGAGAGGCACTTTGACCCAGGGGAGGAAGTGCTTTGGCTTAGGCCCTGCAGAGAGAATAAACTGCAGCTCAAATGGGCAGGACCATATAGGGTCATTTCCAAGATGTCAGACCTGAACTACCTAATAGAGCAGGAGGAGAACCAAGCAAGGAGGGTGGTTCATGTGAATGCCCTAAAACCCTACTACAGAGGGGAACAGAGGGTTTTATTCGCGATAAAAGCAGCTGAGAGTGAGGAAGCGGAATTACCCTTCTGGGAGGGTAGAGGGGAAGTAAAATACAACCCAGAGGAGGTAAAGATCAGTCCTGCACTCACCCAAGACCAGCAGCAAGAACTAAAAATGCTGCTTAGTAAATATCAACAGGTGTTTTCCAACAAGCCGGGGATAGTGAAGGGAGTGATGCATCGGATCCACACAGGGGATGCACCCCCGCAGGCAGTATCCCCATACCGAGTAACGGGACCCTATAGGGACAAGGTGCGGAAGGAGCTGGACGAGATGCTGAGGGAGAACATAATCGTCCCCTCTTCTAGTCCTTGGTCCTCTCCGATAGTCCTTGTGGACAAGCCTGATGGGAGCATTAGGTTTTGTGTCGATTACAGGAAATTAAACCGTGTAACCACTCCTGATGCCTACCCAATGCCCAGGCTAGACAACCTGGTTGAAACCATAGGGGGTTGTCGGTTCATCTCATCATTGGACCTGGTAAAGGGATATTGGCAATTAAGAATTGATCCCAGGGATCAAGAAAAGACTGCTTTTTGCAGCCCTTTTGGTCTCTATGAGTTTCGAGTCCTGAGCTTTGGTCTCAGAAATGCACCAGCCACATTCCAAAGGCTGATGGACCAGACCTTGGCAGGGCTCAGTGACTTTACAGTGGCCTACATTGACGACATAGGGATCTTCAGTAATACCTGGGAAGATCACCTAATACACCTGGAGTTAGTGCTGCAGAGGTTAAGTGCAGCAGGGCTAACAGTAAAGGCCAGCAAGTGTCAGCTGGGTAGCCCCGAAATAAAATACTTGGGTCACATGGTAGGGGGAGGAATGATAAAACCCCTGGAGGCCAAAATAGAAGCTGTTCGCGATTGGCCTAGACCCAACACCAAGAAAAAAGTCAAATCATTTCTTGGATTGGTGGGCTACTACAGAAAGTTCATCCCGAGGTTTAGCGAGATTGCGGCTCCGCTGACCGATCTGACGAGGAAGAAGGCTGATGACCGCATCCCGTGGACCAGCGACTGTGAGGCGGCGTTCCAGAGGTTGAAGGAGGCGTTAATCAACTATCCTGTCCTGCGTGCTCCAGACTTCGACCGGGAGTTCATCATCTACACCGATGCGTCTAACAGCGGGGTAGGAGCAGTTCTGTGCCAGGAGGATGAGAATGGTGACCAACACCCAGTGTCCTACCTGAGTAGGAAACTTCAAAAAGGTGAGAGACATTTGGCAACCGTGGAGAAGGAGTGTTTGGCCATAGTCTACGCGATCCAGAAGGCCAAGCCTTACATCTGGGGAAGACATTTTATTCTGTGTACTGACCATTCACCATTGCAATGGTTAAAGACAATGAAAACCCACAATAGCAAACTTATGAGGTGGGCTTTAAACCTACAGGACTATGACTTTGAAGTGAAGGTGGTCAGAGGGTCAGTGAACTGTGTTGCTGACGCCTTATCAAGAAGACCTGAAGAATGAAGACGGCGAAAGAAACATGGACTATATGTATATATAATGATGACAAAAAGTTAAATGTACCTGGTTTTGAATTTGGTTTGTATGAATAAAGGTAAATTGATGTAATATATGGTAAATGTTTAAATGCCTATTTGCTATGGTTAACTTAGAATGTAAGTATAAGTGAGTATAATATGGTATGTATAACTGTTGTTGTGTATTTTATTCAGGTTGTTTTTTGGTGAAAAGCACGTTAGCTTTCCCCCTACAAAACAACTTATAAAGAGGGGAGGTGTTACATACAGCACTGATGTTACCTGTCTGTCATGGGTTTGGAGGGAAAGTTCCATCCTATGGGGAGTGGAAGGCGGGACATCAGGAGGAGGGGCTGTACTGTATAAATATGTGATGCCTGTGTGGTGAGAGGGTGACACACTGAGAGATGCTGAGAGACACTGGGATGTGACGAAGCAGCAGCTGGGAAGAAGAAGCTGTTGTGGGAGTCTGTGTGTCAGACAGGGTACTTCTGTGTGTCAGAGTACCAACCTGATAGGTTCAGGTGTCTGTTGGTTAGCCAGAACTGATAGGTTCAGGGTCTGTGCTTCAAGTTAAGGGTTCTGTGTGAACCAAACTGTGTGTATGTATGAGTGAGAATAAGCCACGTTACTTTATCCTATTCACCTGATTGTTTATTTTTCCCTGTGTGTATTTAAATAAACCTTATTCTTTTTATTGTTTAAAAATCCATCCCTGGTCTGTGTGACTTCTTACAGGGAATGGTTGGTGGCAGCTTAGTGTAACTGTGTGACATATCCCAGTAGGTCTGGGTTTGTCACAAATACCAATACAAAATGGAGGTGAAAGGAACTCTCCCAGGAGCAAAGGTGATCAAATTACCAGGCACCTAAAGAACAGCCACTCCAGTTTTCCATTCATGGCTCTTCTATAAATCCTAATTGGCAGCCTGACAGCCCTTCTCTTTGCTATGCTACTATCTGCTGGAACATCAAATAAGGTAATTTTGCACACAAGGGTCAAATGGAGGTAATCCAAAATATGTAAGAAATCTGTAAGTTTTATTGACCTCTCTTTTGGCATCTCTCTCTCTCTCTGTCTCTTTGAGGGGGTATTTTGGAGTCTTTCTATTATAAATTCACAAAGTCTGAACAGGTAAGAAAGAACCTCTCATGTTTTTCACTGTTCAGGATAATACAAACGCCCTACCTGTACTACCTGCTACAACAGGGGTTCTGTTCGAAGGAAGTGGGCCAGGCTATTGAATGGAATAAAATGTTTTCCTTATGTGTCCCATATCCACATTATCCATCCATCTCTTCCTCTTCCATAGCATCAAACCCATCTTTTTTGCAGGAAAATCTGAAGTCTCTCTTTAGAGAATGATGAAATCTGTTCATTTCACTTTCTACCAGGTATTTAATTCCTTATTTGTTTCTTCTTTTTCTTTTTGGTAAGTTTTTTAAATGAATTTTTGTATGTGCTTATCAAAATTACCAAACTGAATAAAATTCATGTGCATCCCTAGTCTTAACTAGGGGAGGTGGCTGTGCAGCAAAGGATGCATGCGTGCCAAAGAAATTTGAATTGGGCAAAGGTGAAGATTTGTGGATTTCTTTCCCTTTCCTATACTGAGCTTGCGCAATAACATCCATTTCGGGTGTGGGGGAGGAGGAGGAGGAGGGGGGCTTTGGCGGCTTCTCTACTCCACATGCGCAGTAGCCAATCCTCCAGCCCGTCTAGTTATATAGGCGGCTAATCAGCTGATGCTCCCGCATTGCAGATAGTGCAGCTTGAGAAGCAAGAGAGGTGATTCTGGATAGACTCTGTCTGCAAGCACCTGGAGCCTCTTCAGCACAACACGGGGAAGCAGCTTCCCTACGACGCTGAGAAGAGAGATACGACAGTACTTATTGCAGTCACCTCTGTCTCCTTTGTTCTTATACAATGTGACAATGTTTGCATCTTTCATGTCTTGTCGTACTCCACCTTCCCTCCAGCAGACAAAATATTTCATACAGCTCGGTGGTGGTTATCTCTTTATAGCACTTCAGCAGGGATGTTATCCTTCCCAGGTGCCTTGCCAGAGGAGAGAGAATCCAAGGCCACCTTTATTTCTGCTAAAGTTGGTTCGCTGTCCAACTCTTCCAAGACAGGTAGGCACTCAATGTTATTTAGTGCCTCTTCGGTTACTACATTCTCCCTAGGATCTAGCTCAGAGTAGTGCTGCACCCAGCATAATATCTGCTGTCCTCGGTCCTGGATGATCACGCCTGTAGCAGACTTCAAGGGAGCAGATTTCTTCTGTATTGGACCTAAAGCCTGCTTGATACCATCATACATTCCCTTGATGTTACCTGTGTTTGCTGCTCTCTGTTATCTGAGAGCAGAGCTGAAGCCAATAATCGTTGCAACATATCCTGTCAGCCTGTTGGACTTAGCTACAAGCAAGTCAAAGAGCCTGGAAGTTGTACTCACTAGGACTGGCTTTGTATGCTGCTAGAGCTCTCCTCTTATCCTCAATGACTGGTATCAATTCCTCCAAATGGGCTTCAAACCAGTCTACCGTCTTTTTGGTCTTCTTGCCAAATGTGGACAAGGCAGTGTTATAAACAGCATTCTTGAAATGTCTGAAATCGTTCAGGTGCATTTGCATCAGCCGGGCCTGGAAGGGTTTCCTCAAGTGCTTGGGCAAATTCCTCCACTTTTCTTTGACCGTGAGTCTTGCTGATGTCAGTACTTAGTCTTCCTTCCTTTTTCGTGTGATACAATCTCTTTGCTCGCAGTTTTACTCTACTACACAACAGGGAGTGATCAGTATCGCAATCAGCACTCTGGTAACTCTGTGTGATTGTAATACTAGGAAGGCTAGAACATCTAGTGAAGATCAAATCAAGCTGATGGCAATGCTTGGATCTTGGATGTCTCCAGGAAACTCTGTTGAGGCTTCGTATTAAAGAACATATTGCTGACACAAAGACCATAATAACAGCAAAACTCCAGCAAGCGTTGGCCATTTTTGTTCATCTTCCCAATGCCAAAATGGCCTAGACAAGTAAGCCAAGAATAGTTATCAGCACCAACTCTAGCGTTAAAGTATCCGAGAATGAACAGTGGTTCTGTCTCGGGGATTTTTTTGATAGTAGCTGCCAGATCGTCATAGTATTTGTCTTTCAATTCTGTTGTGGACAACAGTGTTGGTGCATATGCACTAATGAGGGTGACCAGTCCCGCTGATGACTGAAGCTGCAGGGACAGGATTCTTTCACTCCCCACAGTAGGTGGAACAATGGATTTCAGCAGAGTATTTCTGACTGCAAAGCAACACCATGTTCCCTGGTCTCATTCGATGGTTTTCCCTGCTTTTTATCAAGTTCATTATTAGAAAATAATGAACTTGATAAATTGTAAACTTTTTTCCAGCCTTTCTTTAAAATGCAATTTTAAATAACTGGGTAAAGAAACTATTACACAAACTATCATTTAAAAATAGTACTTGCAATCAAGTCACATTATTGATTAGACTGTAAAAATATATCTGACATGGAGATAGCATATATCTCCATAAATGGTAATAAAAATGATAGCATTTTATATTTTGACACATTTTCCAAAAGCATCTTACACAAGATCACTCTTCAGCTACCATCTAAATGTAAAGCCTGTACCTTGCTGTCTCTTGTTCTAAGGATCAACCTGTTTGCCTTTTCCTATACTGTCTAAAATACATTATAAAATGTCAGTCTCCTCTGTAACATAACCCTAGTCAAAATTCAAATGCAAGATGTAATCTGGACAAGCTGTTTGGAATCATAGAAGCTAAAATTCTTCCAAAGGAATGAATCCATACAATAAAATGTCTAAAATGGGAGCTTAATCAGTTCATATGAGAATCTGTCAGTTGAGCATTCATTATAACTGTAAGATTAAACCATCTTTATAAACTGTTATTTGGAGGAAGAGCAGCAAGTAGCCCATTCAGTCAAGATATCATATTTCTGTTAGAGTGCTATTGAAAAATCTTTGTTTTGTATGGCAGAAGGGGGAAGTAGGATACACCATGTGATTTGTCATTTAAAATGAACTTCTACATGGGGAGTAAGCTGAATGGGATAGAATAGGAGATACTCCCAAGGAAACACAGAGAGAATTGTGACAGGTTTGAGCTAAACCTGAAGGAATTGTTAAATACAGTTTTGTACATAGCAATAAGTATTTGTAAGGATCATTGCTGTAGAAAGAAGTAAAGCTAGAATTTATCCAGCTAAGTAAATTGTAACAGCTGAGAGAGCAATCCCTGGATTGGCTAATCCTGGGATAAAGCTAGCAGACCTAATACACACACTCTGTGGGTTGGTGTCGTTTTGGAGTTCTGTTGTCGTGGTGCTGTGCTGGAGTATCCTGGAAGAAGCTGTGTCTTTGTGCTGTATATTGGAAGAAGAACTCTGGCTACTGGACTGAACATATGGTATTTGATTGCTGAACTAATTTATAAGGACTTAGTGACCCTAATAGAGCTTTCAAGGTAAGGGAGATATTTAAGGAGTGCCTTTACCAGTTCCGTTTCCCCAGTGAGTATCCATGGCCAAGTAGGGATTTGAACCCTGTTCTCGAGTGCTAAATATACTTCTCCACCTGTTCCATTTGCCAGTCATATAGACTGCTACCTCCTTCATTAGACAATATGCTGGTGAAATTAAGGCAGAACATTCTGCAAAGGCTACATGCTATGCTAAAGTTAATACCGAAACACATCAACAATGCTGACAGGTAACAGTATGTTCTAGAAGATTCTTTAATGTAGACCAGTTGTTATTTAGATAGTGAGCAGATGTTTTGAGCATCTGTAGAGCCTGCAGATCTCCTTAGTCAGGACATGAGTGTGTCATCATTTAGAAAGAAAAAACTTCTGGCTATGGAAGGGAAAAGGCAGAAAATATCCCTTATCCAGATTCATTTTAAAATAATATTTCACAGTAGATAATCTGTGCACAAGTTTTGTTCTTTTACAAATGGACAAAGGGTTTTTCTACACAGGGTTTGACAATTCTGTACCCTCAGCAGGCATCTATCCCAATCTTATCCCAACTGTTTATATAGGGGTCCCTAATTTTTTTCTAGGCTTAGTAGCCAAAAGTCATTTTTACTAGCCACTAATAAATTACTGTAGTAGAAATGCCTCAGCCACATGCAGAATGCTTTTCTCTTTCTACTGAGCAAATGGTCATCTGGCCTTTCCACAGAATTAGGGAGAAAATCAAGGTTAACACCTCGCTTTATATTATTTCACATTATAATGATTGGCCTACAATTCTCTTTCTGAAAATTAAACATTGTTGCTCTTCCTTGGCAATGCTAGCAAACACCTCTTTTCAAAGCCAAGTCAAGAGAAGGTCAGGAGATCCAGGTTTGTTTGTTTTGTTTTGTTTTTTTGTCTTCCAAAGAAATCAACTGCAGATTTTATGTCATTCCCTGCAGCAGCTCCCATTCACAAAGTTCAGGCATTTTTTTAAAAAAATCTAGTTTGAGAGCTTGCATGCTATTTGATATTTCTATCAATTTGATTTTTTTCTCCCTTTCTGGTGTAGAAAAGGGGGAGAAATACGTGGGAGAAGATAGATGCACGTAGAGCTGGAATTGGGAAAGGATGAAGAAGTAGAGATGCTGAACAAAGTACTGTATACTTAAAAATTGCCCTCTGCTTTCTTCAATCCATCTATCTATCCAGTCAATCTATATTCTTATTCTTTAAAAAGAAAAAGAAATCTGTCTCCACTGGGAATGAAGGGCCATCTCTTTCTTGAGGCTAGCTGAATTGGGAGGGGCAAGAGATTGCATTCCTGGCCCCTTTCCCAACCTCGAACTGTTGCTTCACTCTGAAGATTGGGGCAACTGTATGGGTGGAAACTTGGGAGAACCCTGACAGTGTGGTGGTGGTGGGGAGCCTACCACCTGTCATCCTACCTCAGGTGAGTGGACATCGTGCACCATGGTGGAGACTGAGCTACAGATGTAGACATTGCTGGGAGACAGAAGCAAAGGAGACTTTGTATAGAATGTGAGAGAAAACACAATACCGAACAATAATTAAGAGATTAAACATTTTGTGGGCCACTTTCCTCAACTTTACTTCAGGATTGTTTAAGCATGTGGGTTAGTTTTCAGAGCAGAAAATTAAAACCTTTCCTTGTATGTTTTCAAACTCATAATTTCTGCTCACAATAATGTAGATTAGTGAAAGTCCTTTTCAAAAAAAACTAGCTGAAAAGTAGAAACAACCTTGCCATCAGGGATGCTTAATTAGAAGTTCCACAGACTATGAAAAAGACTCTGAGGAAAGGCCTGTTTGGCAGCAGCTGTGAAAACTGAACCAAGCTATTTGAGGATTAATCTGCTGCTGAATGTAGTCCTACAAATACAGCTCTGGAAATGAAGATAAAAGTAAGTAATACTGTTCAGCTACACATCGCTTCAGATAAAAAGGGGGTAATCAGGGGACAGTCTCATAAACTACCAAAAAGGCAAATTATAATACTAAGGAATGACAATCAGAGCCCTTAGAGTACAAGTATCAAAGGTCAGGAGATGTCTCCTTTGATTACAATTTTAGTCTGCCACGCTGTACAAGCATTTTGTTGCATGCGGAGCAAAGAAGGGAAACAAAGCACCTTAAAGGCAGATTTGACAATATTTTACAAGATTACAATTCAAATCAAGCATAGTGCTCAATTTCAGCATTCCTCAACTTCTAGTAGTATTACAAAGGCAAGCAAATGTGGAGGTAAAGCTGCTTTGGAAATGATGCTTATCTGATTCCACTGCATCTTTCTTCATGTTTCAATCAGTGAACAGCTGCTATCCTTCCACTAACAAATTAGTCATTGACTGTGCAAACATGAAATGCTTTTTTTAAAAACACACACACATACCTAGGTTGATACAGAAATCTATTCTTGTGAAAATAATTAATTGAAGTCAAATTCCCTATTTAAAATGTGTGCCTGTAAGGAAAAGAGCTTTTTTTATTGGGAACATTATCTCTTAACATCAGTCACCATGCACCCCAAAGAGGCACGTATTACCAAATCACCCTGTTCACACTTGTATTCAAACTTGCATGTGTATGTGCGCATCTCACAAACATGAAGACATTGCAACCTTTTGTGGAACTTTGGCATAGATTGCATCTTCTTGTACTTAAATATCACAATACATTAGTGGGAAGATGTAGAGGGGCTGGAGAAGCTTAATTTAGCATTTTGGTTGCAAGAAATCAATCATGTCCTATAATGGTAGATTGTGGGTTTGACATCCCTTTGAAAAATGACATTTATCAAATCTTTTTTTTTAATTAAAAGAATCACCATAATTATCACTCATGTCCCACCACAACCCTGGACTAGAACTGGGCATTCACTTGGGTAACTATGTGTTATATTGCTGGAGGGGACTGTCCTGTATTTGAAGCTAGAGGTCATTGTTCTGTTTGAAGACATCATCTACTTGAAAGGCTGTCAAATTCTTATAAAGACAGAAGAACCCAAGAAAGAAGAGGAAGACCACGGATGTTTCCTCTCAACACTTGATCAAATAACAGACTGGGCACTTCACTTTATTTTTTTTTAATAAAAATGTACCCAGTTTGCATCACCTAAACTGGATGCTTAACAGAACAGTATTTGCAGTTGGGACACCACACAATTGTGAATCCCAGTGTCTTTGACACAACAGAGCTGTGACTATCAATTTTAGTGCTTAGGGTAAGCAGTTATTTTGTGGTTTTTGGGAATGCACAGAGCCATGTCTTTTTGAAGCCTCCCCACCCATCCTGTTACATAGCAAAGCACTGCTCCCAGAACCAGTCCTGCCAGGCCCAGGCCTTCCTCCACTGGATCTCCATCTAAAGTGTCTGCAGCTGCCCCCACCCCCAAGTCAGTCAGTGGAGCTCATAGGACTGCTGTTCATTCCCTTAGAAGCGCTACTGGGGAGTCTTTCAACGCTTCCGATAAAATGTCCATCTCTGCTACTTCCCAGATCTTCTCCAAGAGCTACTCTTGTTTTGGTATCTCCAGTTTCTTTCGATTCTTAGCATAGAGAATTCTAGCTGCTGTAACTACATGAATAACTAAGTAAATTTTCTCCCCCTTTTTTTATCCCTTATTTCTTAATTTAAATTTTAAAGAGAGGGAAGGAGGGAGGTAGGATAAGAAGAGTGACTGGGAAAGCAGAACTGCTAAGCATCCTATTTGAATGGTACTGGGGTAGTGAGCTCCCATACAGTGTAGGGGATGCTCTCTCTCAGCAGTTGGAACGTTTAGCTTTTCCCTTCTCTTGGGGCTTTGTGACTGGAGCCTAGAGGCTGAGCATAGGGCAGCCATGGGCCAAAACCCTGGCTGCCCTGCCATAATTAAGGCCCTGCTTCCCAATAAAACCTTTTATATGCACATGCAATTGAAAAAGATTTGTGAAAATGCACACAGTTATATTTTAAAACACACACAAACACACAATTCGGTAGTGTCAGAAATGAATCACTTGAAAAATCTGCAGAGAAAGACATACAAATTTCCACCAGAAATTTATGCAGAATTTATCAACACATCTTAGACGTTAGTATCTATTGAATTTTAAGCCAACTGCATGTTGATCTAAGAATTCTTTCCCATTCATACAAACAAATGAATGTGCACAGGAATTTTTGTTCCAGATTTTCATGCCTGGAAGGTGCCACCTTATAACATAAACTTGCTTCTAACATCAAGATATTTTAAAGTATAAATTGTGATTAACCATCTCAACGCTTCTGTTCAGAAGAAGGAAAGAACTATCCAATACATAGATTCTTCTGCTTTTTAAAAACTGGAAACACTGATTTTATCCTCACATTATCTTCTGATTTTTAGTAATGAGTTGTTCAAGAAATATAAATGATTGAAATCAAGGCTTCAACATAAACACTACTCAAAGCTTTTCTTCTGATCCTCTCCAGTTGGAATTATAGCACTTAAATACCCCTTCTGATACTCACTTGCACATTATCAAACTGCCAGTCAGAAATCTCATCTGGCATAGCATTTTAAGAGCTCAAATGAGCCGCTCACATGGCAGAAAAATGTGGAAAGACAATTGAATATACATGGGGAGAGGAAAGAGTTACTATGAAGGGTCTATCTGTAAACCAGTGTCTGTCATTCTTACTTTGTCAAAACCAAGTTTAAACATTTTACAGTTGGCCCTAATTGCTGTAACAGCCAAGGCCATGTGTAAAAGCACCAGCTGCAAAACTATTTATAATGCTATGCAGAGTAAAATGATCTGAAGTGGGGGTGTGGGAGAATCCTTGAAGACAACCATAACAGAAATGAATATTTAATAAACCAGTTACACCAAGCATTGTTATGTTGTTTACCTGTTTTATTATTAAAGTAAAAACAATGAGACTTGTGGTATCTTAAAAGATTAACGTTTTTATTATAGCATGTGCTGATGCAGTGTATAGCCCATAATACATTACCCAGCATTTCGGCTCTGCATACACATATAAGCTGGGTGTGGGATTGCAAGCAGCGAGGTCAGAAGTAAATCAAATGCAGTAAGTACTAATGGGGTGGATTGCATTCTCAACAAAAGCTATTCACCCAACTACTGCTGATAACATAAACATCTTGGCACTAGGTAAACTAGTGAACACCGAGAGTATGATAAGAAACAGTTGTCCTGATTCAAACCTGTGGTGACAGACTAGAATTTCCTAATGAGTTGTAACACAGTAGTTTTATTCTAATTTTCCTTTGAACTTTATTTACTCCAGAATTATTACTTGGTAACAAATTATCCTGTGATATTTATTTTCCCACATTTTCAAAAATGATATATTTTTTTACATCAAAGTTGGATCCATTTGTTTCTTTGTGTGGGAGAAGCCGGTCTATTTGCTTTAGGTATGTGTGTCTTCACTTATTTCATTCTCAGATACAATATATCTTTTTGAGGTTTTCTTCCAGTTTGGTAGAATTATGTGTGTTTTGTGTGTGTTTTCCCCAAATATATATATATTATTTTTTTGTACAAAATGCAAAGTTTTTATGTAAAGTGTGTGTGCGTGTGTGCACGTGCACATGTGCACACATGTACAAAACTCACCCTTTTGCCTGAAGATCTTTCTTTTTCAGGTGGGCTTTTCCTTAATGACTGCAGCCTGGGAGGGATTTTTAAATGGATTGTTGTGTTCTGTTATTTTTAAATGTATTTTTAGTATTGATTTTATTTAATGTTTTTGATATTACTTGTCTACTTACTGTTTTTAGCTTTTAAATATTGTCTTTCAATATCTGATTATTTTAATATAACATCAAAGTACAAAAATGCTCTTATTATATGACACCTGCCACTCTTTGCCAGTAGTACTTTTGTCCATTTTATGCATGGATAAATAAAGGATGTAAAGCATACTCAGAAATCTCACCTTTGGCAAAAAAAAAAAAAAGGTTATCCATTTGTACAAGGCAAATAAAGAATATAATGAATGATCATAGATTTTCTCAAGTTGAAGGTTGTCTCAACATATGACAACAACCTATCAAAAATGGGGCCACGGGGAGACCATCTTTTTTGGCACTTCAGGAAAGTGAACAGGACAAGTCTGTGTCTCTCTCTGTATGTGTTTCATCATCAGCATTTGCAAAATCTTATTTATTTATTTTATTATTTATTTATTTTAAAAAATTTACCCTGCCTTTTCTCATTAAAAGGACACAAGGAGGCTTACAAAAATTAAAAGAGAGAGCCTTTCTTTCCTTTCTCTACCTAGATATGAGGACGCATGGGAGGGCCTTCTTAGAGACTTCTCCCAGATTACAGAATTCTCTTTCAAGGCAGGGGAAGTTGTTCGCCTCCTTCCTGTCCCTCCACCAGCACGAAAAAACAATTTCATTTAAACAAGAATTTGGCCACATATCAGGACCTTATAATGACAGTTGTTTTGCTCTTTTTTCCTTTCCTTTCCTTTTGCTATGTGTGTCTTTTTTGATAGTTTAGTTCATTTTAAATGGTTTTAAACTTGATCCATTTATTTAGAACTATTGTAGTATTGCAGTTGTAGTATTGTCTTTCCTAGCTGTATTGCTTTTCAGATAGATATTGAGAGTTCCCTTGGAAGAAAAGTGGGGCATAAATTCATACAGAGATACACACGAATCCACATAGGAATTTAAAGTAGTGGATGCCATTAACATATAAACTAACAAGCGTTTAATAAATTAAATTTGCATACATTTAAATGATGCATACCTAGGAAAATGGTGGTAAAATTAATCTGGGAAAGCACAACTAAATAAACGGTAATGTATGTGCATGTACATATATTTGTGTACATACACAGTAAGCACATAAGTGTGTATGTGTGAGAGAAGAGAGAGTGAGTGATCGAGCAAGTGAGTGAGAGAATGTCTGCAGTCTCTGAAGCCACTAATTAGTCATATCATATTGGCAATCTTGTTTTTTAAGATAAAAGAGCATTCAGAAAAGGCACTGGGTGATATACTGTCATTTCCACTGGATTGACATTTTTTATATTCTTTCCCCTTTTCTCACAGTAGCAGATAGCTATGCATGACAAATTCTCTAATTTAAGTGGGCTGGGTAGCAGTTTAACTCTTTTAAAAATACACACTTGATTGTGCACTAAATGAGAGGTCAGTGACACTGAACATTGGCAGGTGTAATAACAACGGCAGACTTTTTGTAAGGGCAAGGCAAACACCAAGTTGTCTGGAGGACATTCAGGACATGGCCTGGCTCTGTACGGTCACCAATGATTGGCAGTCGTGACACCATGTCAGGGGCAAGTGTCATGACACTTACCAGCAGCTCCAAAAGTGATATAATAGAAAGGGACTACAAGCAAGGCCACAATGGAACTGATTATTCTACTGACCTCACAAAATACCAAAGAACTCAGAAAAACAGCTTTCGTAATAAACAAAAAGAAGTAAATGAGGCATGCCCAGTGCATCGCCATGCCTGTTTTATTACTGAGTTACAAAAACTTCCTGTTGACATGGCAGCATTCAAATAGTACCAAGAGACAGGCCACATAGGGAAACAGTCCTTTTGCTAACACACTGTTGTTTGACATGGCTTAGCCTTTCTTATAACTCTGAACTTGAAAAGAGAATGTTCTTTTTTCTTTTAAAGCTGCTGCATACCGGATAAGTAAAGTTTGCTTTCTAGGTGTTAAGCAGATACTCACTTTTCTCAAGTCAATGGCTTTTACAAGAGAATTTACTTATGTGTTAATCACCTGCTGGGTGGTGGGAGAATCCCCTCTTTGATCAAAGAGAGAAATGCTGGTTTTATTTTACATCCTGTCTCCTTTTTTCTTTCTCTCCATCTCTCAACTGGGCAATAGCTGGAGGGATACATTTCAGGACTTTTCTTTTATTCCCAGTATTTTGTTACTTATTGCATACTGCCACCCGAGGCATCAAGGGTAAAACCAAACACTCTTTGTGGTACACCCACATGACAGGCTTGGAAATGGAAACAATATTTAAAGTTAAACCTGTAAGATCAGATTTTTTAAAAAAAAAAATCTTGCAAGAGGGGCAGCTTTTGAAAATGCCTAAGATCAAAGTTTGACCGGCAAGATGAAGTAGCAGTGCAGAAAATCGGGTGGTTGATGTGTTTGGTTTTGGTTTTATAAAAAACAAATCCACAAACCTTCAACTACAATGACTACATAGGTTTAAAAAATGTTCTGAAGACGGATTATTTAGCTATCCGGTAGTGAAACTTTATTAAACACGTTAGGTTTTAGATAGTTGTCAGCTCTATTCCACTATGCCTTGCATCAGGCACAGAAGCATATGTGTGTGTAAAGGGAAGCCCTGTCTCATTCCTATTCAATCTTTTAATTAATGTAATAAGCCTATAATTAACATCATTTTTTTTCTTTTCTGAAAGCAATAAACAGCCAGCTGTTTGCCTTTACAAAGGGAACTGGCATTCTGAGGGACCCTCCTGTAGTAAACCTAACATGGCCTTTCTAGTACAGAGTACTGCAAGGAGACTCGGGTTGAAATCTTGTTTAGCATAATTAGTCACAACTAGAGTAGGCCCCATGAATCAGTACGTTATTTAGTGAGTCAATTCCTCTGTAGGTTACAGTGATTCAATAACTATATTAGTTAAGACTTACAATGCTAAGCAACAGGACATTCACCTCAAAACCCAAAAGGGTTAGTGTACTAAAGAGATGGACTTGATCTGGATGGCTTCGCGTGGCAGTGTACATTCTCCACACGCTCTCCTGCTGTTGCCAAAGCTGCTGTCTGTTGCCAAAAGGCCTGCTTTACCTCCACTCCTAATGGGCTGTTGCTGAATGATCTGGTCCTGCTAAAAGCCCCACCAGAAAAACACACATTATGTCCTCTCCTGACCTTTTCCACTATGTATTGCTGCCTTCTCTATTCTCACCATCTCTGAAAATGTAAGACTCTGGATCTGCCTGCCACCTGATCTGGAAACCAATTGGAAATATTTTAGTCTCCCTTCTTGTGGAGCTGAATGGTGGACGAGGATACTACTGAACTGGGGATCTCACTCACGTGGAGAGGCTACTTGGACAGAACAGTCTCCACTTCTTCAAAATGACACACACCTACATTCAATGCAAAGATTGGGGAGGGGTTACTGGCTCATTCCCTTCAAAGCAGGGGGCAGTACAATGAATCTAGGAGCCATAACACACAGTCTTATTATTAAATATATCTGTATGAGAACAATGTTGGGCCAGGCTATTGCCAGAATGTAGCATCGTAGTAGGGGCAGGGCTAGGGTTGGAGAAAGCTGCTGGATACATAGTTCTCTTGTGGCATAAGCAGCAGCACTGACCATGAGCACATGCTAGGCCTGAAGCAGAACTTGGGGGATATTTGTGGGCAACAGCTGCCACACCCCATGCTGGATGTGGGACTCTGGGAGCCAAAGTCTCAAAAAGTAAGGTTTCCAAGTTCTGTCTTGAAGTGGAGGCAGATTAGCTGCTACCTGGTGCAGGGCCTATTTTGTGCATACTCTCCCATCCTCCACCACCACTACTACTATTCAAAAATACCAAGCATAATCTATCAAAATTATAAAAACATTGAATGATATTACATAACAGATACAAATTTGAACCAAAACCTAAGTATCTGTTAAATATGGATGTAGTATACAGTGTATGCTGTTACTAATGTTGCCATTTTTGTACTGTAGTTCTGATGATGTGATTTCTGAGATCTGCAACTGCTTATAGTACTGTTTGAAATTTCTTGATATTAGTCCCAAAGCTGAAGTGTGTTTCATCCACAAGTGAAATGTTTCGATTGGCAGATCTCTGTATTGTGTTAGTTTTTCCAATTCTTTATTTGCAACTCTGGCATCCCCTGGAATTGCAATGTCAATGATCCGGACATTTCTTCATTCTATTACTACTATGTGTGGTGTGTTATGTTCAGGGCGTCTATGAATTTGGATCCAGAAATATCCCAAAATCTTGACTTCCTCATTTTCTGACACCTTCTCTATCTGATGTTCCCATGGATTTTTGGAGGCTGGCAAATTATTATTATTATTATTATTATTATTATTATTATTATTATTATTATTATTATTATTATTATTATTATTATTATTATTATTATTATTATTATTATTATTATTATTATTGCATAATGACCAGTACACTCATGTCTGATTTAGTAATCTTTTTGTTTAATCTTTGGACATTCACAGATGAGGTGTGACAGAATTTTATTTCATTTTTCTTGCCAGAGTCAACACTTTCTGTTAGCACTAATTCCTTGAATCTTAGCTTTGATCATATTGATTTGGAATGCTTCTTCTTTGGTTTCTTTCTTAATGGTTGCCAGCTTTAGCCTTGCCCATGTTGAATTATTATCATGCTTTCCATCAATATTTTAAGTGTTATCCATGTAGTGGGTTATTTTACCAACTGCTTAATGTATTTTCAAATTGTTGTTTCTTATAATGAGCCTTTGTTTCTGTTATTTTTAACATATTCTCCATTTTCACTACCTTAAGTAATTTTTCTCTGCTTGTACTAATATAATAATTTAAGCTTCTTTTTTCCTTCTCTATTACCTGCTGTATTTGCATTAATCCATGGCCTCCAGTTTTTTGTGGTAAATATAATCTGTCCACATAACTTTTGGGATGTACTGTGTGATCCATGTTCATTAGTTTCCATGTTTTTCAATCCGATTTCTTCAAAATCATTTGGGGTCCAGTCTATTATTTCCACTGGGTATCTAATAACTGAAACTGCCAATGTGTTTATTGCTTTGATTGTATTTCCACCATTTAATTATGATTTTAAGATTTTCCATAGTCTTTTGATGTATTCCCTTTCTGTCAGATCTTCAGCTTTTGCATGCAGGTTGTTATCTGCTTCTAGTATTCTAAGATATTTATAATTTCCATCACTTGCTAGTGATTTTATAATATTACCATTTTTAACTCTATTCTGTCTTGGTTTTGGATCCTGACATGGTGTAAACAGAGTTACACATAATTCTTCTTCTTCTTCTTCTTCTTCTTCTTCTTCTTCTTCTTCTTCTTCTTCTTCTTCTTCTTCTTCTTCACATTGACATTGAAAGTGATGTTGACATTGATATTGATATTATTGTTATATTATTATTAATAGAAGAACAAGAAGATTTCTCCTTAAAAATCCCTTTTTAAAATCCCTTTAAAAACCCCTTTCTCCTTAAAAAAGTCCCCCAAGGTGGTTTACATCAGCAGAAAACAATATTTAAAGGCTACAAGCAGTAATTATACAACTTTTACAAAAGAATCAAACAATTACCACACTAAAACGGTAAACAAAATCACCACCAGAACCACATACAAAGGAACAAGGCACTACAATCCATTTAAAAACTCTTCTCAGACAGACCACCACTAAGGGAAACCCTGCCTGAAGAGAAAGGTCATTGTCTGCTTGTGGAAGGACAGCAAAGTTTGGCCTCCTGTTGGAGGGCGTTCCAAGGTGCATCAACAGAGAAGGCTCTCTCCTGTGTCCTCACCAAATGTACCTGTGAGGGTGGTGGGACTGAAAGAAAGCCCCCCCCCCCGATGATCTCAACACCTGGGCAGGCTCATAAAGGGGGACACAGTCCTTGAGATAGCTTGGATCTAAGCCATTTAGGACTTTATAGGTTAAAAACAGCACTTTGAATTGTACCTGGAAATGGATCAGAATTTCCTCCAATAACAACTAGGATCTTCTTCTGTTTGGGGGCACTACTTAATGACAGCAGCCAGTCTGTCCCTACAGGCAGTTCCATGACTCCTGTTTAAATGGCTGGAAAGCAGTCACAAAATGCACCAGAAAAATAAGCGGAATCATATTGGCATTTTAAAAAAATAGAATTATATAAAATACTAGTCTTTTCTATCAACAGCTAAAAGAGCATGTAGATAATGATTACATGTCACTTCATCAGTGGGCTAAAGTGAAATCACAACTGCATAGTCTCCCAAGGAAACAGAGAATTCTGTCTGAAAATCAATGCCAGGGGGAAAAAAAAGTACTGCTGTGCATTTACCAGCTGGTCTTGCTTGGCAGCCTCAGCCACTGAAGTGGTAGAATTGTGAAGCAATAGGGAACTAGAGCAACTCATAAACCCTTAGTAAATCCTTGTAAAGTAAAAATTTAAGATCTGCGAGAAGGAATAATTCTTTAATTCAGTTCCACCGGGATTTGCCACCTAACAAATATGTTCCTGGCTTAAAGACCTATGCATGCCATGAAATGAGTTAATTCCAATTTCTATTACACAAGGCTTGATTGTTACAATTAAGGAAATCCAAGAGTAATCTTGGTATGAAATAGACGTTGAGTAGACGTCTAGAGGGGCAGGGTAAAAATCGAATAAATAAAATATAATAAATAAATAAGAAATATTAAGAGGACGTACTAGAGCATCCTCTCCTTAATTAAGGACAGCTCCTAGAAGGAGCTTCCAATATCTTGGCTGAAATCCATCAGCAAGTCACAACTAGAATAGGTCCATTTATTCAGTGGAACTTGCAGAGTAGTCCAGTCAACAAATTAAATGGGCCTAATCTACTTGCAACTGGAGTTTAGGCACTGGAAAATTTCAGTGGAAGAGGTAAGATTCCCAGTAATGCACGTTTCAGATATATTCAGTGTTGTGAACATAGGTCCAAATGCCATCCTGTTTGTTTTTGTTTCTCAAGCAAAGGAATAATTTGCTATTTTTTTAAAAAAATGATTATGATTACTTATTGTTCTTCCAAAAAGTTGAAGACAGTAGGATACATGATTTCTTCTTCACTCATTTTTCCTTCCCTTTAAACAACTCAAGGTCACCCACTGAGCTTCATGGCTGAGTAGGGATTTGGACAATTGAGTTCTAATTCAAAACTTAACCACTGCATCTGTTTATCCAATAAATAGCTTGTTAAATATTTATAAACAGTCACACTGATGACTTCCTGAATCCAGCTCATCGGTTATGTTGTGCTTGATGTGATGATCCAAGAGTGGCAAAGCTCAAACATTTAGATGGCAACAGCCCACTCCAAGCATCCTGTACATATCTCAGCCTCAGTAGCTTTGTGCAGAACACATTTAGTGATATTACTGGAGAGAAAGCTTATAGGGTGCTATAGGAAATTGGTTGCTGTAGGTGCAACCAATTATATCTTCCAAATGCTTAGCAAATCAATCACTGCATGCTTTTTGCACTTCTTTTGCATCTGTTAGACTGTCCAAGCTGAAGAAAGCTACCTACTGTTTAGAAGATTTCCATTGGGAAGCACAGGAGGTGTGCATTGGTGATGGCAAGGAACCACAGAACCATGTCTTTGAAGTGATGTTGAACCCCTGTTGGCATTGCACAAAGCAAAGATGTGAAACATTTGTTTCTGCTTTTTCCTATTAAAATTCCTATACATCCACAGCCAACATGGCTTCATAATCCAGAAAAGAACTGTTTCCCATCTCCGGCACCATGAACTGCAAAGGACAGAACTGTTGAAAAGTCAATACTCTCCCAGTTTGTCTGCTCTGTGATTAATGACATCACTATAGCAATTGACTTTAGCCATTATTTTGTGCTCTATTTTGAAGGGATCATACTATGAACTGAAAAAAAAGAATCCCTGGCTATGGGATTCACATACCCTGTTTCCCAGAAAATAAGACCTAACCTGAAAATAAGCTCTAGTATGATTCTTCAGGATGCTAATAATATAAGCCCTACCCCAAAAATAAGCCCCAGTTCAGTGAAACTCCGTCCTCCACCATTGTGCAGCAACCAGAAGAAGATGACATGACTGTATTTGAATAAATGTAGATTGTTGTACATGAAAAGAATAAAACATCCCCTGAAACTAAGCCCTAATGCATTTTTGTAGCAAAAATTAATATAAGACCCTGTCTTATTTTCAGGGAAACACAGTAGTAGCAGCCTGTGCAACCAGTATACAGAAACCTTTTAAAGAGGAACATCGGGAAGAAACCAAAATGGTTATTTAAAGTGGCAGATATATCCCAATTCAGACATATAGGATGGAACCTTAAGATCAGCAAATGGAAAGAAGCCCAAGGAAAGAAAAAGACCAGAGTCTTGTGGTGCCTGAAAGACTAATAAGTTTTGTCATCCCATTTTATGGATTTCAGCCCAATTGTTCAGATCCTCCACCCCACGCAACCATACAGAGCCTCTACCCTATAAATACATGTCTATATTGGGCATTGCTGTTGCCAGGAATAATGAGAGCTAGAATGGGAGCTGCAGGGAGCAAGATGCAGGTTTATCCACAGTACATCAGATATCTGAAAACTGGTCCTTTCCCTGGATATAGAGAATATATGGTAGGTATGTCTTTTCCCCTTTAAATTTGTCCCTTTAGAAGAGTTTCTGATTAATTTTTTACTGAATAGAAGAGTGTATATAAAATGGTCATGCTGCCTTTGATTTTTTTTTCTAATGTTTTACAGTCCCTTCCCTCAGAATTTTTTCTAATAGTTTATGAAAACAAATAATGGTGGCTTGAAGGTGCTAGGAACCAAAATGTTCCAGAAGTGGATGCATGGAATTAAAATAGATTTGAGCAACACCAACTGAGAGAATTGAAACTAATGGTGACAGGCACTTTAGTTTTTTGTAGTAAGAGCTGACCAGAATGTAGCAAAACTTGCTTGTTCCACACTTCACCTTCCCATGGCATCATTTTATAAGGTGTCTGGGAACAAATATGACATCGGGAAGGAAACCTGAAACCTTCTCAGCACCAAAGAGAAGCTCATTTGAATGTCTGTTGCCTCCTCCCACATTCTAAGCCAGCTCCCCTTGCTGCTCTGTTGCTGGTTTTGTTTACCATCTCTAGGCGATGGATGAAAAGTCCTGGGAAAATTTAAAAGCTTGCACCCTACCCTGTTGCAGTTTCATTAGTTTAATAAAGATTCAGGATTTTCTATTTCTAGCACAAACAATGAGCCATCCAAATTGGAAGGGGGGGAATAGAAGGTTTGATTAATACATTTGAATCAAACTATGATTCCAAAGAGATAACACAGAAATACTACAACAGAGAGATATTGTGTTAACCCCATATGTTACACGCATGACAACATGGAAGGAAACAGTTCTGTGGAACATTACCATCAACCACGTTGGTTAGGGTTAGGGCTACTGGAGCTCCAGCCAAAAAACATCAGAGGGCAACAGGTCTCCTAGCCCTAACACAGCAATTCCATTTAAGAAAATCACACTGTGCCCAATAATAAATCCGTCCTCCAGAAATGTGTCCAATGTTTTTCAAGCCATCTAAGTTAACAGCCACCCAATTTTAACACTAAATATTACATGACACATCAGTTTTACCTTTGGTTATGCACATGTTTGAGCTGAATAATCTAAATCTAGGAAATAAAACAGAAATAAACAACACACCTCCATCGTGTTTGAAGGTGTGAAATTCTTGAATGTCTTTTCAGTGATATAGTCGAGGAGGAAGTAAGGAGCAGAGGCTTGGCACTTTTTTCAGCTGTTTCTCTACTGTTTGGCTATTACAACATATTCTTCTGTCTTTTCGGGTGGATTAATTTTTTTTATGTTTGTAGGCATGTGTCCCTGTTTAGGTGTGTAATGGATCAACACCGCTGGATTAATTTTTCAACAGTTCTTGGCCACACAGCTATGTGGGCTGTCATGATGATTTCCTGCACCTCAGAAATGAACACCACACCATTCTTTATGTGCCACTAATACATACTCTGTTTCCCCGAAAATAAGACCTAACCTGAAAATACTGTAAGCCCTAGTATGATTTTTCAGGATGCTCATAATATAAGCCCTACGCTAAAAATAAGCCCCAGTTGAGTGAAACCCCGGCCTCCACCCTTGTGCAGCAACCAGAAGAAGCTGACATGACTGTATTTGAATCAATGTAGATTGCTGTACATGAAAAAAATAAGACATCCTCTCAAAATAAGCCCTAATTCATTTTTTGGAGCAAATATTAATATAAGACTCTGTCTCATTTTTGGGGAAACAGGGTATATAGATACCACTAGTATTAGCATAGTTTGGATTCATCTGATTCCACAGAGTTTTTCTTTTTGGAAATGTGATCAAGCATTCTTTATGCCTCAATGGGAGCCAGTTGGTTATTTAATTATGATGGACTGGATTCAAAGATGCATTTCACCTCATAGGAGAGTAGAGGAAACCATTTGACCCACCACCCTATAGAGGCTTGGGACAATTGGTACAATGGGTTAAAAAAAATCCCACCCTCTGTTCGAGAAAGCATCTGCTGGACTGAAGGCCCTTCCAATTCACAGAAGGGTATCATTGGTGCCTAATGTACTCATTTTAAAGCCCAAAACATGCGTTTAAAAACCTCACATAAATCAAAATACAATGTGCTATGTTGTGTGGGGAGTGGGGATGAATCTTACAGTTGTGATCAATGGAAGGCAATTCTCAGTTGGCGGTTGATCCTGGCACAATGGCAGGGAAAACATATAAAAATATTTGTTGGTACCAATCCAACTGCCTGGGGTTAAACAGCAGTGAGGAAAGGGGTCTCCGAAACATCAAAGAAACACCAAGGGATCAAAGAGGTAGAGGATTAGATGTTAACCACAACGCTTGACATTAGACTGGTAATTAGGAGAAAAAGTGGAAGTGAGTTGACATGGAGTGCTTTTCATGAACATTTTTTCTCTTACTCACACAACAGTGTTTGCAAGCAGCAGTTTATGGGAGTTGCATGAACATGGGTGAAAATGTTTTTTTCTGTGGAAACAATAGAATAATCGAACATGTCCCTACATCACCAAATGGGGGCAATGTTCCAGGTCTAGGCTCTGGTCCATGGGGTCACAAAGAGTCAGACACGACTTAACAACTAAACAACAACAACAATGGTTAATAAGGCTATCAGTGGTCTCTTCTCATGATGGGTATAGGCATTCAAGGTAGTATGCCTCTAAACGCAAGCTGTGAAACAGCTATTGCTTTCACATTTGGACTGAAGGCTTCCTGAAGGTATGGTGGTGACCAGATGAAGAAGAGGACAGTGTTTGACTGCTGTGTGGGAAGAAGATGTTAGCAGATGTGGCTTTCATTAAAAGGTACACCTATTGAAATTTCTGCTTCTCAACAATCATTAAAGCCACAGGAATCTTATCCTTTCTTTCGCCTGGTCACTCTACCTGCAGGCATCTGGTTGGTCACTGCATGAACCAAATATGGCATTTGATAGGCATTTTGTCTGATCCAGCATGGTTGCTCTTACGTTATTATTCAAAACTCAGTTTTAGAAGGTGCAATTATCAGATGTAAAAACTTATGAGCAATTTTGACATCTCCCACACAATCAAGAGTTTTTGTGGCAACTTCAACTTTGGAAAAGGTACACATCCCTTCCTTTTTATTAATACAGGATCAATAAATTCTCCCCAAATATCTATACAAATATATTTGTCAATTCTTTCTTTACTTTTTATTGTTACAGCATCAAGCCATATACATAAAACAAAATTAAATGCAGAGCTTCAAGTACTGACATATACTGCAAAAAGCCAAATCAAATAAGCAAAAACCAATAAAACTATAAATATAACAATGTAAGACCAATGTCTAAGTTTGGCTATCTATTCTGGCTACTATGGCATGCTGCCCAAAATTTCGCTATCAGTTCTGTAGTAATCCGATTTTGATCAATTAACAATTGGTTACAGTAGTCCGAGTCTGATTGGCTTGTCATGTCTTTTAAGAGAGATGTAATATATTTTCCTTGAATCTTGTTATGCCTATTACATCAGAGCATCATATGCTCAGTGGATTCTATCTCACCTGATCCACAAGGGCAGAGTCTCTGTTCCCTCGGGATCTTCTTAAACCTGCCTTCCAACACTGCTGAGGGAAAGGCCTCACATTTAGCTAGAGTAAAGGCTTTCCTAAACTTATATGTCTCAACCTGTGATAAATAGGCCATGGGGAGCAGGCAATATTTGTGCATGTCTATCGCTCTAAAGTTGGGGCATCTACCAAGATCTACCTGTCTTTCCATGTCCATTATTCTCTGTTTAAGGGCTGATTTTGCTTCATCCCATTGCATAGTATTGCTTGTGGAGAGAAGCCCATAACTTGCAATTTGTTTAGGACTGCTTTCAACCACTTCAATTGAAAATTTTCCTCTAGAAGTAGATGGGTTAATCCCTGTAATTGATAATTTATTTTAAGCCAGTACTGAAGGGAGGCTAGTGTAATTTTGGCTACCATTGTTAGTGAGCCTGTCTCTAAATGAAAATTGTGCATTTGGTACGCTTCTTGGAACTTCAAGAATTGCTCTAAGGAATTTAATCTGATCCCGCTTTATCGGATCAAAGCAGCTAGATGGAGGCCATATAAAGGTGACGTAGAGCATTTGGCTAACTACCTTTGCCTGAAAGAGTTTTTGGGCTGCTGGAATATATTGACCCCCTTTGGAATAGTAGAACCTTAAGATGGATGTGGTGGTGCTGTGGGGACGTGGTGGCGCTGCGGGCTAAATCATAGAAGCCTGTGCTGCAGGGTCAGATCGTAAAATCGAATCCACGCGACGGAGTGAGCACCCGTTGCTTGTCCCAGCTCCCGCCAAACTACCCGTTCAAAAGTATGCAAATGCAAGTAGATAAACAGGGACCACCTCAGTGGGAAGGTAACAGCGTTCCGTGTCTAAGTTGCACTGGCCATGTGACCACGTAAGATTGTCTTCGGACAAAACGCTGGCTCTATGGCTTGGAAACGGGGATGAGCACTGCCCCCTAGAGTCGAACATGACTAGACAAAAATTGTCAAGGGGAACCTTTACCTTTACCTAAGATGACATTTGCTGTTTTTTCCCCTTGGATAGCTGCATATTGTATATCAGCCCTTCTGTCCCCAGTGGATTGAAGGGCCATACCTAGATATTTAAAACAGGAAACCTGTTTGAGTGATTGCCCATTTATAGTCCAAGACCTTTTCTTTTGTCTTCTACCAAAGGCCATAATTTTTGTCTTTTGATAAGTATTTCTAATTCCTTCATTTTGCAGTCGTCTGCAAATTTCTTAAGGGCTCTCTTTAAGCCGACTGGAGTTCTTGCTAAAAGCACGGCATCGTCCGCATAAAGAAGGATAGAAATATGTCTTTGATGTAATTTTGGAGGGTGGAGACTATGAGAGTTCAGGTATTCTACTATGTCATTTATGTATAAATTCTTCCTTACTTTAATATTACACATCAATTTATCATTGGTAACTATATTCCAAACCTCTTTATACCATTCATTTAATTGACAATTGTACTTTATTTTCCAGTTCCTAGCTACCATCAATCTTAGCATTCTTAATAAATTTGAAATTAATTCTTTAGTTGTCCAATTACATTGCTCCTAAGCAAATATTGAAAAAGTACTATTTCAGTACTTTAAATTTAACATAGTTATTTCATTTATTTTCTTGAAAACCAATTGCCACAATTTAAATATATTTTCACATATATTTAAACATACATTCTCTCCCTACAGAATGTAGAATAATTAATATCTGTTTGATTTAACTTCACCAGAGTTAAATATCATCTCCAAACTAATTTATTACAATTTTCTTTTCTTCTTACAGACATGGATTTCAATATTCTTGTATCCCACATTTTATTCCAAACCACGGTAACTATTTCTTCTCCCAAACCATATACCCATACCAAAAGAACCGTTTCCTATAAATTTTACAGTGTTATATTTACAGCAGCAAGATCAGAGGAAAAGGAATTTGTTATTTAATGCCAGTTTCCTTCATGTGTGTATGTCACAATTCAGTTTCATATATTCTTGACAGATAGCATCAAAACATGTTATTTGATTTAAAAAAAATAAGGGAGGTGTACTAAGAAGCTCAAACCAAAAGTTAGTTGTCCTGCCAAATCTTCTGCAAACATAATTTCTTTATAAACAACCCTAAATTATCTTCCTATCAAGAATTTAGTCTTTCCTAGCTATTTCTTTAAACAAAAACCAACACCAACCCAGAAACGGACACATCTGCATCTTTCTTTCTTTTATAATTAAGAGGACTAGATTCACCACACCTCATAATGAAGTCATTTACAGTCAAAGGTTATCACCTCCAAACTATAACTTCAGTCTCAACAATTTTTCCCAGTCTTCCTATGACAGTCTATTGATACAAAGTTTTCAAAAACAGGACCTGTAACTTTCACCCCGCACAAAAGCCATTTTGAAATCACTGGGTTTTTAAAAATCATGTACCATCTATAGTGCTTATGAATATGAGCAAAAACAACTGCATGAGTTCCAGAGACAATGTTTCTATTTATAGAAACAAAGCAATCATTTTAAAAATGACTAGAATCTAACAACAACAACAACAAAAAGTGTCAGTGTAATTCAAATTCTAAGACTTATGGAGGTTTATTCCCTAACTTCACCTTCCCTTCTCATTTGCCGGTGGCAAATGTGAGTGAATTTTTGAAATTTGAGGAAAGAAAAATTTTCAAGCAGTTCTTTGGAATTAGTTGACAGCAGCCATTTTTTATGTTTACTTTGAATCATAATAAAGCTCCTCTTGGTCACTGCCGACTTCACCTCCAGGTATTCTATATTTTAAAATATGTTGACCACCACATTATATCAGCAGAGCTGAGGTGATGAAAGTGTAGCTAAGAAGAGCTTCGCTTAAAAGAGAGAGAATACCTACCACTATGCTGCCAAGAATAAACTAAACTTTGGAAAAAGAATTGGAGGGGGAGTTTCCCTCCAATTGATTTCAATTTTAGGGAACAATTTTTGCCCTCCTCTTCAGATTTTAGCCTAATATAGTCCCTAAGAATTTGGTTTTAAAGTTACTCTCACTGTATATATTTTCTTACCATAACTGGGAATTACATTCCCTAAGTATGTAATAAATTAAAGAAGTGTGAACTAGTATTAAATTTGGACACAAAACCCAAAGGAATTCCATTTCATGTCACCATTTCAAAATCCACACAAAAACGAACACCCCACAGTTTAAAAAGCCACAATTATTTGAAACTATATAAAACGGGATTCATCTTATCTAAATATTGACTTCAGAAGCCCACCCAAGACTCCATTTTTAACATTTCTACTATATTTGAAAAGCAAAACGAGCCATCTCTCAAACTATGTTTCAGCAGGATTTGTGCCAGCAGTGAACAATATGGTAAATGGGAAACACCCTTTGTAATCACAGAGATTTTCATAGCAGGGATTTGTACAGAGCATTTTTCTCAAACATGCAATCACGTCAAAGTTCAAGGTGAATGAAAGGGGAAAAGCAGCAGTTAATTCCACCACATCCTGAGATTCAAGACATTCCTGGAGGTGTACCAGTTCTGCTACTGAACCCAGCTACATATGAAAACAAGGGAATAAAATAGCCCTGGCCAATGAATATATTACTAAGCTAATATATTACTAATAGAGTTGGGGACAAATTTTAAAAATGGTGATTCGTTTTGATCTGTTATTCGTCAAGATTAACGGATGAGCGAATACGAATATACGAATATTCTTTGATGAATCGATTGATCAATTCATCTGCACTTTAAATGGCTATAACACTGGCCCCCGATGACCTAGACACACCGTATTTTCAGGGATACTTCATCTGATGCTTTATTGCAACTCCTAAAAGTTTGGTGAACATTGGACCACGGACCCCTGAGTTATATAGTCACAAGGAAGACCCCCCCAAGAAAGCTCCCCCCAGGTACTTAGAGTCTCCAGAATCACAATGGAGCTTCCTATGTCTTTCCCCAACATGCTTGCCAACTTTGGTGAAGATTGGATACTGGACATCTGAGTTATTCATCCACAATTTGGCCCCCCGTGAGAGTTTACCACACGGCACAGAAGCCCATTCTGCCTACTGGCTGCCGATCAGCTGATCAGAAGCTGATAGGCAGCCACCCAACACAAACAGCCAGCCTCCCCAACAGCCTCCCCACACCCTTTCCTTTTCCTACCTTAGCCCCCACTCCCACTGACACCCCCTTGCCTTAATAGCTGCTCCATAAGGCCTCAGCAGCCATGGCATGTAAAAAGGGAGACTGGGTGCTCTTTGCAAAGATGGCAGCTGTGGCTTCATTTAGGGTTAGGAAGCTGCAGCTGCCATCTTTGCAAAGGGCAGCCTGGATTCCCTTAAGGCCAGTCTCCATTTTTACATGCTGTGGCTGCGAGCGATTAAGGTAAGAGGGTGTCAGTGGGGGTGGGGTGAGGGCTAATGTAGGGAAAGGAAAGAGGTGCGGGTAGGCTGTGATACTGGGTGGCTGTGTGGGGTGGTGGCTGCCTTAATTGTGTTTTTTGTTTGTTTGTGTTTTAATACAAAGGCCGAATAAAAACAGGTAAATATTCATCCCTTCATATTCGTGGGGTTCTCTGGAACCCACAAATACAGATCAACAAATATTTAACAAATCAGCTATATTTGTCAGAAAACCCTATCCTTTATATATTCGTCCCCATCTCTAAATACTAAGCTAATATATTACAAACACATAGGTATTTGTAAATTCTTCCCCTTGAGCTGCAAATAGTCAGAAACACTATTTCTTTGAAGTGGGAGAAACTCTAAGTATTGGAGCTTCCTATAGTTGGAATGGTGGCCTCACCCTGAAATTTGGGTGTGCATTACCATCCACCTCAGTCCATGAACTAGTCCTGGCTATACTGTAAGTATCAGCAACCTGCTTTATCTGTTCAGAAAAAAACTTGCTCCAAACATTAAGAAGGTGTCTTACAAATAACTAGAAGACCACACAACAAAAATCACAATAATAAAGTACAATTAAAGTAATAGAGTACAATTTGATGTATACTAGGACCAGTTAAAGAACATTAAAGCTGGTTAAAAAAATTGTGTAGTGCACTAACACATATTTTGCACCAGGGCATTCAGTTTCCAAAGGCCTAGTCAAAAGGCAAGTTTTTTTTTTTGCCTGCTGGTCGAGTGGCAACAGGGAGAGGGCCAAGGTACTCTTGCTGGGACAGAGTTCTATAGCCTGGGAGCAGCCAATGAATATGTCCTTTTGCTTGTCCTTACATCTTGGATGTACATGAGGCTGTTCTCTGAAGATCTCAAAATCCAACTGTGAGTTTCCCAGAGAATAGATAACTAAATTGAAGCAAGGGCTATGTTTCTCCAAACAAGATCATAGCTGGCACGTCAGCCAAAGCTAACAAAAAGCTCTCTGAGCTATTCAGTCATCTTTTTTACAGAAGACACATAAAAGTACTAATCTACAGAATCTATCTATTTTTGGAAGTTTACATAAGTCAGTCTCAACAAAACCACGAACAGGGCAATGCAAATAAAAGGTCTAGGAAATCCAGATAGGAGTGGGCTGAATTTTAATTACTGGACTCACCACAGGCAGGAGAGCAAATTTAGCCTGCACCTGAAAGATGTTTTCAAGCGCCTGTTTTCCTTTTTGTCCTATATTTTAAAATGCTGCTATTCACTCTGACAGAGGAAAAAGAAAGTGCTGTACAGTGGTGCCTCGCTTAATGGGTGCCCCGTTTAACGAATAATCCGCATACCGATGAAGATTTTGCGATCGCAAAATGATGTTTTCAATGGGGAAAAATCGCTTTGCGATTTTCCCCCTACGCCCCATTTTCACGCAGCTGATGGGCAGGGCTTCGGGCGGATGGGGAGGGAGAAGGGATTCCCCTCCCCATCCTCCGGAGCTGTGCTGAAATGCTGGCTTCAGCGTCAGCTTCAGGGGGGGAGGGGGAAGGGATTCCCCCCTCCGGAGCTGTGCTGAAACGCCAGCTTCAGCGTCGGCTTCGGGAGGGGAGGGGGAAGGGATTCCCCCCTCCGGAGCTGTGCTGAAATGCCGGCTTCAGCGTCGGCTTCGGGAGGGGAGGGGGAAGGGATCCCCCCCTCCGGAGCTGTGCTGAAATGCCGGCTTCAGCGTCGGCTTCGGGAGGGGAGGGGGAAGGGATCCCCCCCTCCGGAGCTGTGCTGAAATGCCAGCTTCAGCGTCGGCTTTGGGAGGGGAGGGGGAAGGGATTCCCCCCTCCGGAGCTGTGCTGAAATGCCAGCTTCAGCGTCGGCTTCGGGAGGGGAGGTTGAAGGGATTCCCCCCTCTGGAGCTGTGCTGAAATGTCGGCTTCAGCGTCGGCTTCGGAAAGGGAGGCGGAAGGGATTCCCCCCCCCTCCGGAGCTGTGCTGAAATGCCGGCTTCATCTTCCCCCAGCTGACTGGCAGCGGTGGTGGAGGGGATGAGGGGGTGGCTGGGGGAAAGCCGGGAGGCAGGGCAAGGCCCAGGTGTTCCGGCGGCCCTCCTCCCGGCGGCCTGGCGGCGGAGACGGGGGTGAGGGGTGCTTCGGAGAGAGCCGGGAGGCAGGGATTTAATGCGTTTCTATGGGGTTTTTTGTTCCATTTAGCGACGATTTCACATAGCGACGTTAATCCTGGAATGGATTAACGTCGCTATGTGGGGCACCACTGTACTTAGTGCTGTTTAGCAAAACATGTCCTTCCACCAGACATTTCTACATGATGTTGTTCCACGTTTTACTAGAAGAAGCAAAGCTGGTATTCTAGCTCAGTGGTTCTTAACGTGGGTGATAATGCCCCCCAGGGGGCGATTTCATTTTTCAGGGGGGCAGTAGAACAAAAAGGGGCGGTGTGGGGGCGCTGGAGCAGAAGGGGGCGGTAGGGGGGCGCTGGAGCAAGCCAAACCTGTGAAAATGGCTGCAGCCTTTTTACAGTGTGCATGAATATATATTTTACTCCAATCTTAATTTAGTTTCAGAGTTTTTGTCTTGAAATTTTTAGTTCCTGCATTGCGGTTTGTTTTTATGCCCTTTTTATGCTGTATTTCTTTTTGCATCTTAAAATTCGCTTGCAACTAAATTATTAAATGTTACTTTTTGGGGGCATTTCATTTTCTTGGAATTGAATTTTGTTTTCAGGGGTCATTGGATTTAAGTGTCTTAAATAAATAAATAAATAAATAAATAAATAAATAAATAAATAAATAAATAAATAAATAAATAAATAAATAAATAAATAAATAAATAAATAAATAAATAAATATCATCACCATGGGGAGGGGGGCGATGATAACTTCCTCAATGGCTCAAGGGGGCATTTCTTTCAAAAAGGTTAAGAACCACTGTTCTAGCTATTCCTTTCCCCCCCAGATTATCTGTAAGGAAACTGGAAATTTCGTTTCTAATTCTAAACTAACCACAGTCACCATTGTGTACAGACAAGGGGAGTGGGACTGCTTACTTTTAATCATTGTTTGCTCAAACAAGCAAAATATAATCTGTAACTTTATCTCGAGCAAGAAACTGTGATTTGCAGGAGCCATAATTTTCACATTTCATTGTAACAGTAAACTGTT